>NW_028270175.1:14213333-14519924 GCF_037043375.1 Chiloscyllium plagiosum
CAATTGCCCGAGGGTGGAACTGAGCCTGGGTCCCTGGCACTGTGTGGCAACAGTGCTAACCATTGAGCCACAATGCCACTCCACAGGATACATGACATCAAATCAGCAAGGCTTCTACAGCAGCATGTTCCAAATCTACAAACTTCACCACCTGGACGAACAAGGACAGCGGATGCATGGGAACACCAAGAGCTCCACATTTCCTTCCAAGTTCTCGGTTACAACTACATCACCATTCCTTCAGTGTCATCAAAATTCTGGAACTCCCTCCTGAGCAACGTGTGGATATACCTACACTTCATGGACTCCAGTAGTCAGGAAACAGCTCTGCAACCCACTGTTCAGGGGTAATTAGGAATTGACAGCAAATACTGGCCTGTCCGTGATACCCATATCCCAACAACAAGTAAGAAAAATCTCCTGGAGAAACTATTGGGTTTCATCTTTCCTATTTAGCATTAAACTGAAACCATATCCTCATGTTTAAGTGTATGCTGAAGATTTCATAGCACTATTCAAAGATCACAGCGGGGATTCCTCCCAGCATCCTGGCCAACATTCCTCCCTTAGCCAATAAAACAGATTAACAGGGTTACCCATCACATGGCTGCATATAGAACGATAATGTTGGACAAATAGTTACTGTCCTTATCTCCACAGCAGTAACGATTGTACTCCTTCATAATTAATTGGGGTCTGTGTATGGAATGAGCTGCCAGAAGAGATGGTGGAGGCTGGTACAATAACAGCATTTAAAAGGCATCTGGATGGGCACATGAATTGGAAGGATTCAGATGGATATGGGCCAAATGTGATAAATGGGACAAATGGGACTGGCAAATGGGTGGCATGGTGGCTCTGTGGTCAGCACTACTGCCTCACAGAGCCAGGGACCCGGGTTCAATTCCACCCTCGGGCGACTGTCTGTGTGGAGCTTGCACATTCTCCCTGTGTCTATGTGGGTTTTCTCCGGGTGCTCTGGGTTCCTCCCAGAGTGCAAAAACGTGCAGGTTAGTTAGACCGGCCATACTACATTGTCCATAGTGGCCGGGGATGTGTACATTAGGCGTATTAACCGTGGTACATGTGGGGATATACGGTTCGGGTGAGCGAGTTGGATCTGAATAGAAGCTGATGGAAATGTGTTGCTGGAAAAGCGCAGCAGGTCAGGCAGCATCTAGGGAACAGGAGAATCGATGTTTCGGGCATTAGCCCTTCTTCAGGAATGAGGGAAGTTGGTCCAGCAGGCTAAGATAAAAGATAGGGAGGAGGCCCCTCCCCCAAGTCCCTCCTCCCTATCTTTTGCCCCTCCCCCTAGTCCCTCCTCCCTATCTTTTATCTTAGCCTGCTGGACCAACTTCCCTCATTCCTGAAGAAGGGCTAATGCCCGAAACGTCGATTCTCCTGTTCCCTAGATGCTGCTTGACCTGCTGCGCTTTTCCAGCAACACATTTCCATCTCTGATCTCCAGCATCTGCAGACCTCACTTTCTCCTCTGAATAGAAGCTCTCTGGAGAGTTGGTGCAGAGCCAATGGGCCAAATGGCCGTTTTCCATATTGTAAGGATTCTATGACCAGTTTAGGATACATGGATAAGTTGGACTGAAGTGTCTGTTTCTGTGCTGTATGTCTCTATGATCCATTGTGGAAATGCAAGTCTTTCCATATGGAATCTTACAGCAGAGAAAGGCAAACCAATTCATCTGTTGTGCTTGAGCAATCCCAAACTAATCCCACTACCTTTCTCTCTTCCCACTCGCACGGTATGTTAATATACCTTTAAATATATATCCATAAACTCGAGATGAGTGCATTTCATGTATCACTTTCATCTCCATTCAATTGCAGTAACACTGGACCCACAACCCCTCCCAGGCAGGGCATATCGTCCACCAGTTCCAAACCCGCCTGACTTCAGTCACATCAAAACCAATTAAGTAGACTCTGCGTGGTGTGGCTTCTGCTGTCAGCTTACTACAAGGTGGTAATGTTGTAAATGACTCCACTTCCTTTGAGCTAAGGGCTCCACCAGCCTCAAACCCATTCCTACAGGATTGCTCGACTTGGTGCTGGTCTGTGGGTTTCTGCTCCTGGCATACGTGGGATGGAAAGAAAGATGAGACGGTTCAGCTAGCAAGGACGCTGCCTACCTCGGCAACTTGCAGTTAATCTGAGGATGGCTCCGTCAGGCTGATAAATGGTAGAGGAAGTACAAAGTTTTATTTCAACTCTATCAATCAAAGGCTGGAGTAAAACAGTAGCTGACCTGATTCAGTCCAGCCCACCAGTGCCCCACTAAGCAAAACTTTTCCCATCTTAATTCCCTCTGCACCCAGCTCAAGAACAACCAAAAGCATAAGAGACAGAGAAAAGAAGGACAAACTGCAGGGTCCAGGCAGTAAGGGAGAGCAAGGAGTAGAAAGCGATAGTACAGAGATAATAATGTGTTTTGCTCTGGAAGACGAGCAACTGTTCAACAATGTCTCAAGGGAGAGAGTCAGAGTTCTACATTCCTTTGACTTGATGAAATAGAGAACAAAACCTGGCTTTTACTTCAACCAGAACTGAAAGTCTGGCCTCCACTAAATGAGTTTTAGACCACACAGAGAACGTCTGCTTACATTTCATCCCCAGCTTTGAATTGTAAGCAAAGGCCAGAGATATACATGCAGAAAGAGTCCAGGGCATTCCCATTCCTCATCCAGCCTTGTTACTTCCATTTTAAGGAAAGACTTGTACTGAATTGAACATTGTATGTGATATGTTTGAAATCCCCAGAACTCCACGACATTGGCATGCCAAGCGAGTGATGCCAAACAACATGGTCATTAATCTGAAGCTATCTGCTCAGCTGATGGGAATAGGGGTGTAAAACCAGCCTTTGACCCATTCTGCCAGTTTCCTGTGGCCATGTTAAGCTAACATGACCTCTTCAGGCTATTCATCAAGTGCACCACATAGGTCCCATCCTGCTGGATATCACTAAGTTTGGGTCAAAGTAAGACAGAAAGTGAGACAGATTACAGAGTGGAAGCTAAATCTGGTTTTTAAACATCTTTAAGCGTAATATAAAAGAAAAGCTTGAGTTCAAATTAGAAAGATTGAGTTAATGTCAGAGATGGTGGGATGTGGCATACATCCAGATTTCAGCACGGAGGGGAGCTTACAATGTCGGATGAGGAATTTGCAGCTTACACTAATTAGGAAAATATGAAACTGAGACATGTTCAAAACAAAACCATTTTGAGTAATTTGCTTCAGGACTAACAGTCTTAGATTGTTTGATATGTATAGATATCAATATGCAGTGAAATCAACTTTTAAAAATTGAACCAAACTGAATAACCTGTTTCCTTGCATCACATTCAAGGTTGCTCTGCTATCATGAATGTTCACTGCTTCTGCTCCTTAAAAATATTGCTTACCCCTGCGTTGATATACACACCCTGAAATGATGATGCCGTTAGATTCTGTATGAATGTTCAAATTGCAGCTGGACGTCAATCCGAAGATTGCTAACTTTCAGGGTCATGGGGGAAGGCTGGGGTGTAGCTTTAAGTTAGAGCTGAAAATGTGTTGCTGGAAAAGTGCAGCAGGTCAGGCAGCATCCAAGGAACAGGAGAATCGACGTTTAGGGCATAAGCCCTTCTTCAGGAAAGAAAGGCTTATGCCCGAAACGTCGATTCTCCTGTTCCTTGGATGCTGCCTGACCTGCTGTGCTTTTCCAGCAACACATTTTCAGCTCTGATCTCCAGCATCTGCAGTCCTCACTTTCTCCTCTGTGGCTTTAAGTTAGACAGCTCTCACAAAGAACCAGTAAAGGAGCAATGGCTGAAATGGTCCTATTTTGTGTGACAATATTCAATGATTAAGACTTAATTATTTATGTATTTAGTGTTGTTGAAAATATGACTTTTCAGGCAATGAGATGACACTGAGGGCATTCAATTAAAAAGGGGTCATTTATAACATGTCCAAAAATGATACAAGTGCATTTGAAGCTTTCCTGGTGCAGCCAGCCACATTGCTTGCTCCTATCTAAGCTGACTCAGCTATTCAACAAGAGCAGCTTTTTGAGTGAAGCTCAAGTTCATCTTTTCTTCCTTTGTTGCTATGAAGACTCCAGGAGCCCTCGTGGCAGGGCGGGATGATGCAAGATGCAAGTTTTGTTCAGAATCTTCCTGAGATAATGTAGGGACAGAGGGAAAGTAAAGGGAGATGAGCAGTTCCACAGGTTAAGGGGAGGCCTGAGCTGGTGAAGGAGGGGGTGGCAATTAATAGCGCATGGATGTGCCTGATGGAGAACCCACCATCTTCTCGAATCTCCCTTAATTAAGTTTGGGGCAGGAGGCTCATGGAGAGATTCCCCATCCCAACATCAATGGAAGCCGTCAAGTGGGCAATTAACCATGGGGAAGGGTGTGATTGGTGTAGAACATAGAACATTGCAGCACAGTACAGGCCCCTCAGCCCTCAATGTTGTGCTGCCCTGTGAAACCAAGCTGAAGCTCATCTAGCCTACACTATTCAATTTTCGTCCATGTGCCTATCCAATGACCATTTAAATGCCCTTAGAGTTGTCAAGTCTACTACTGTTGCAGGCAGTATGTTCCACGCCCCTACTACTCTCTGAATAGAGAAACCATCTCTGACATCTGTCCTAGATCTATCACCCCGCAATTTAAAGCTATGTCCCCTCATGCTAGCCATTGCCATACTTGGAGAAAGGCTCTCACTGTCCACCTTATCTAACCCTCTGATTATCTTATATGTCTCAATTAAGTCACCTCTCAACCTTCTCTCTAATGAAAACAGCCTCAAGTCCCTCAGCATTTCCTCATAAGACCTTCCCTCCATACCAGGCAACATCCGAGTGAATCTCCTCTGCACCTTTTCCAAAGCTTCCATATCCTTCCTATAATGTGGTGACCAGACTGTACACAATACTCCAAGTGTGGCCACACTAGAGGTTTGTACAGTTGCAGCATGACCTCATGGTCCTGAAACTCAATCTCTCCACCAATAAAAGCTAACACACCGTATGCCTTCTTAACAAACCTATCAACCCACGTGGCAACTTTCAAGGATCTATGTACCTGAACACGGAGATCTCTCTGCTCATCTACACTACCAAGAATCTTACCATTAGCCCAGTGACCTGCATTCCTGTTACTCCTTCCAAAGTGAATCACCTCACACTTATTCGCATTTGCCACCTCTCAGCCCAGCTCTGCAGCTTATCAATGTCCTTCTGTAATCTATAACATCTTTTGTCACTATCCACAACTCTACCGACCTTAATGTCATCGCAAATTTACTAACCCATCCTTCTATGCCCTCATCTAGGTCATTTATAAAAATGACAAACAGCAGTGGACCCAAAACAGATCCTTGCGGTATACCACTAGTAACTGAATACTGGGATGAATATTTCCCATCAGCCACCATCCTCTGTCTTCTTTCAGCTAGCCTATTTCTGATCCAAACTGCTAAATCACCCTCAATCCCATGACTCCATATTTTGTGCAATAGCATCCCATGTGGAATCTTTATCAAACGCCTTACTGAAATCCATATGCACCACATCAACTGCTTTACCCCCATCCACCTGTTTGGTCACCTCCTCAAAGAAGGTTTGTGAGGCACAATCTACCCTTCACAAAACCATGTTGACTATCCCTAATCAACCTATTCCTTTTAAAATGATTATAAATCCTATCTCTTATAACCCTTTGCAACACTTTACCTACAACCGAAGTGAGGCTCACTGGTCTATATTACCGGGATTGCCTCTGCTCCCCTTCTTGAACAAGGAAACAACATTTGTTATCTTCCAGTCTTTTGGCACTATTCCTGTAGAACAATGACAATATAAAGATCAAAGCCAAAGGCTCGGTAATCTCTTCCCTGGCTTCCCAGAGAATCCTTGGATAAATCCCATCTGACCCAGGGAACCTATCTATTTTTAAATTTTCCAGAATTGCTAACACCTTCTCCTTGTGAACCTCAATCCCATTTAGTCTAGTTGCCTGTATCTCAGTATTCTCCTCGACAACATTGTCTTTTTCGAGCGTGAATACTAATGAAAAATATTCATTCTGCACTTCCCTATCTCCTCTGACTCCACATACAAATTCCCACTACTATGCTTGATTGGCCCTAATCTTTCTCTTGTCATTCCTTTATTCCTGATATACCTACAGAAAGTCTTAAGGTTTTCCTTGATCCTATCTGCCAACGACTTCTCATGTCCCCCCCTGGCTCTTCTTCGCGCTCTCTTTAGGTCTTTCCTGACTAACTTGTAAGTCTCAAGCGCCTTAACTGAGCCATCACATCTTATCCTAACATAAGCCTTCATCTTCCTCTTGACAAGGGAAGGGTTATTTGTCTTTTCTTTAGATTCCCTACAGTGAATCTAACTAATCCACACCAACCCTCCGAAGAGCAACCCACCCAGACCCATTCCCCTACATTTATCCCTGACTAATCCACCTAACACTACGGGCAATTTAGCATGGCCAATTCACCTAACTGCACATCTTTGGACTGTGGGGGGAAACTGGAGTACCCACAGGAAACCCACACAGACAGGGGGAGAATGTGCAAACTCCACACAGACAGTTGCCTGAGGTGGGAATTGAACCCAGGCCCCTAGCATTGTGAGGCAGCAGTGCTAACCAGTGAGCCACCTGTTTTCAGGCACTCATCCTGGTAGTAGGCAGGGCATGGGGCGAGGAATGTTGAAAGCAATCCTTTATCCCCTTCTCAGAGCCCCGATGCTTATTCCTCGCTGTGACCTGCTTCCAAGACCTCCAGCCATCTCTCACACATCTCATATGTGGTTCCCTTGTTGGTGCTGAGCCTCTGGTAGCCTCTCCCAGAAGAAATCATGGCAATGAGGGTCTCTCTGATTGTCAGTAGCTCTAGGAAGGTGGAATGTCTGGCCACAGGGTCCTTGATCCTGGGGATGACCTGCCACTGGCTGGCACTTAATATGGCATATCTGACCTGAAGAACTTGGAAGAGCTGGTGTTGGACTGGAGTGGATAAAGTTAAAAATCATACAGGTCATAGTCCAACAGGTTTATTGGGAAGCACTAGCTTTTTGAGTGCTACTTCTTTCTCAGATGAAAGCGCAGTGCTCCGAAAGCTAGTACTTCCAAATAAACCTATTGGTCTATAACCTGGTGTGGTGTGATTTTTAACTTTGTCCTAAAGGAGGTGACATTAGCTGTCCCACTCAAGGGGAAATGATGGTGGTGTTATCGCTGGGCTATTATTCCTGAGACCCAGGTAATGTTCTGGGGACCCAGGTTCAAATCCTGCCATAGCAGATGGTGGGATCTAAATTCAATAGAAACAATCAGGAAATAAGAGTTTAGTGATGACCATGAGTCAATTGCCAGGGGTAAAAGAAATCTGGTTCATTAATTTTCTGTGGGGAAAGAAACTACTATCCTAACCCAGTCTAGTCCATATGTGACTGCAGACCCATAGCAATGTGGTTGAGTCTTTAATGCCCTCTGGGCAATTAGGAATGGACAATAAATGTTGGTCCAGTCAGCGATGTCCTCATCCCATGAATGGATTGAAAAAATCTGGCGAATGAGATTCACCCATCACCTGGATTCAGTTCCACTCAATGTGAGGATGTACTGAAGTGAAAACCAAAAGAAAGGCCAACCATTATCTGCATGCTAACAGAAAGCATGGGCTGCAGATGCTGGAGATTAGAGTTGAAAGTGTGGTGCTGGAAAAGCACAGCAGGTCAGGCAGCGTCTGAGGAGCAGGAAAATCAATGTTTCGAGCCTGAGCCTCAGACCCAACCCTCCAACCGTACCGCCCTCTCGAACTGTCCTACCTGTCCATCTTCCTTCCCACCTATCTGCTCCACCCTCTGCTCCAACCAATCACCATCACCATCAACCCCCCCACCTTCATCTACCTATCGCATTCCCAGCTACCTTCGCCTCCAGCCTCAGCTCCCTCCCATTTATCTCTCAGCCCCCTTGAGGCACCAACCCCACCACCAGATTCCTGATGAAGGGTTTATGCTCGAAACATCGACTCTCCTGCTCCTCGGATGTTGCCTGACCAGCTGTGTTTTTCCAGCACCACACTTCTTGACTCTGATCTTCAGCATCTGCAGTCCTCACTTTCTCCCAAGGTACAGCTTTCTGTTGAGATGGGGTGGAGCGGGATAGTGAGACCCCTTATTATCTCTTCTTGTTAAGTCTCTCCCTGTTTGCAGTCCCCAGACACTTCACAGGTGCAACATTCCACGGGCGTCCCATAAGACTTTGCCAGACAGTCATTGAATTTACACCTTTTATCTCCTGTAGTAACCCTCTTTTTTTAAAAAAAAAATTTGAATGAAGAGTGATAGTGTCTATAAATACTTTGGGGTTCTGATCCCATCATCATAGAGTTTTGTTAAAACTCTTAACTGTTATCTGGTTTGAACTCCCCAGTCTCAGCACCGACATAAATCCACAGAGAGAATGTGAGCAATTTCTGGGATGAGGAGGTGAATCTTCACATTCTCATCCATCAAAAAACAACCTTTCTCCCTTCTAGCTCCAATGCAAGAGAAAAGTAGAAATCTGTATTTAACTCAAATTTCCTGTTTACCATTCAAAGGAAGAGAAAATAAAGCATGTCTTATTAAGATGCAAACCCCAATTATTGGCTTCATTTCTCCAAGAATTAATGCTCAAAGTAGTAGTTTTGGGGCCTGAGTAGGGGTTCATTTCTGTTGCAAAACTGCCTTTCCACTTGTCTTTATCTTGCCAGTTTTACATGTATATCGCAGCTAAAGGAAACACACACACAACATGGATGGATGTTCAGTAAAGTAGATTTTCATAGATTTGAGGTTACTTGAATACTTTGCTGTTCGACACTTATGTAACGCATTAAGGAAAATTAAGAACAAGCTTATGTGATTAGGTTTCTTCTCAGATTCAGTGGGCATGCAGAAAACAACTGAGATGTTTTATTAAACATAGACCCCTGCAAGTCTTTTGGAAAGGACTTGGAACATCTTTTTTGGACATCCATGTGAAATTACCACAGAAAGAGTGCTGAGAATGTATGTGAAGCTAAACTCAGAGATAAGGGGCTTCAGTTATGCGGAATAAACCAGAAAGGGTAGAACTCTTTATACTTGGGTGAAAAAAAAGGTTATGCGACAATCAAATAGAAGTGTTAAAAATTATGATCAAGTAATTTGACAAACTCGATTTCCACTGTTCTGAGCCTCAAGGCATTAATTTAAATTGAATTTAAGATCATTGTCAAAAGTGTGATGGAAGAGGTTAGGAAGTTATTTTGCACAAAGGCTTTTGGGACGTGGAGATGGACGTGGAGATGTGATAGTTGGATCAGTGTGGAGGTTGCACTGCTGATGTCAAGCTCTCTGCTGGCATGTACACATGTCCTGTAAGGAGCCACGCAGTGAGCCATCTTGAGAAGGCATAAACGTCCCTTGTGTGCACCAGAAGTGGCTACAATGGTGATAACTTGACATCACACACAGCCCTACCTGATGGTGTGATGCCTATTTTCCAAAGTTGGACCACACAGGTCTTTCAATAAATTCTTACATCACTCTCAAAACATCAAATTTTGAGCTGCAAGACAGCTGATGCAATAGTTTTACTTAAAGGGCACCTAACTTGTAGCTGAGTTGATTTTGAAAAATTCTTCCTTGTGCCAAGTCCCTAAAAATTACTTTTAGGTGTTTTTAGAGAAGTTGTGGTGAGTTCTGAGATTTGACAGAGAGGATAGAGGCTTGAAATGACTAGCCCTTACAAAGCCTGCCACAGTTTCAATACTCCTTGTTATTTATGAAAGGAAGCAGACACCAGTGTGAGGGCATATGTGATGCCCTTATGCCAACTTGGAATGACAGTCCCTGGTGCTGTGAGGCGGCAGTACTAAACCACCGAGGCACTGTGCCACTTTTTGGCACTGCCTTACACAGTTGAATAGCTGGCTGGCATTGTCCAGTTTCATATGATAGCAATTGAATGAAGCCCCAGAGGGAAACCAACACAAGTTAGTCAGACTCCAGGAGAACACAGAGGGAACGCAAACAGTTTACAGATCAACAAGTCCTTCCCCAGAATGTTTTGAAACAGCCAGCAGCAAGTCAACAAGTTTCTTTATTGCTCTCCCAATAAATAAAAATATTTCACTGCACTAACCCGAGGGGGAATATCACAGGTCATTTCAAGCCAATTCAAGATTAAAAAAACAGAAACAGGTTTTGGTGTGTGGGTCTGGTACTGAAACCAGTTCTTAACCAGAATGCAGTTCCTGCTGTTGTTTTATGATTCTGAGACAGAATTAGCGGATTTCCCAGTTCCTGCTTGCTTTGACTTGGCTGGCTGCAGTCACAGGAGCTGAGGAGTGAAACAAACATTCGCCACCCAGCAAGATCACGGTGACTCCTTTCCCCTCACTGTAGAGAAAGAGCTCCGTGTAGACTTCTGTAATTGCAATGTGTGCTGTGTCTGATGGAAGGAAATTGTACCCTAGGCTTTATTTTTTTTTTCTATTTCCTCAATAAGACTTTGCAATTGAGTCAAGTTGCACCCTATACATTTGCTTTTGCTTTCCTTTTCAATAATAATTAATCTGTGTCTGATCTTTGATTGGTTTTCTCACAAGATGAGACCCATCCCACTCACCCCCTTGAGCTCAGTGATGAAATTATCCCGTCATTGAAGAGGGAGTTGCACCCCTTCTATTCCCAAATTTCTTTGTATGCAGTTTGCATCCTTTGCAATTTCCCATTCTGAATACCTCCAGGGTTCTCGAACAACAGAGACAATGTAAAACATCATACCGATTATTTTGTATAGGTTGACTCTTTTTCCCTCTGTTGTTCACACCCAAGTCAGTTTACAGTGCATTGTGACTTGCTTCATTTTCTCTAAAGCGTTGTTTAATTACTGTGCATCCTTAAACAAAAAAAAACTCTTTCAAAAGCAATGAAGACTTGGAGTTCAATCCTTGGCCTGTGTGTTGAGTAAGTTCCTCTCGGTCAGATTTGTGGAACAATTGGCCGCTGTCCCAGAGCTAAGCAAGGGCAATAAAAAAAATCAGGCAGTGTTCCCATTTCCGATCATTATCGAGGCGTTCCTGCTCAGAGTGAATATGTTTGGGCGTCACATGACCATATGATTGAGCTTGGATGCAGCCAACTTCCCAAGGCCAAATAGCCTGCCACCGTTTACCTTCACTTGGCCAAAGTAGCAACCAGTATCCATGCAATGGATGTTGCGGCTGTACAGGACGTTGATTTGGCCACTTTTGGAATACTGCATTCAATTCTGGTCACCCTACTATAGGAAAGATGTTCTTAAACTTAAAAGGGTGCAGAAACACTTTTGGAATATTGTGTGCAATTCTGGTCTCCTTCCTATCGTAAAGATGTTGTGAAACTTGAAAGGGTTCAGAGAAGATTTACAAGGATGTTGCCAGGGTTGGAGGATTTGAGCTCTAGGGAGAGGTTGAACAGGCTGGGGCTGTTTTCCCTGGAGTATCAGAGGCTGAGGGGTGACCTTATAGAGTTTTATAAAGTCATGAGGGGTTGAACTAGGGTGAATAGCAAGCATCTTTTTCTCAGGGTAGGGGAAACCAGAACTAGAGGGCATAGGTTTAAGTTGAGGGGGGAAAGATATAAAAGGGACTTGAAGGGCAACATTTTCACAAAGAGGGTGTGTGTGTATGGAATACGGTGCCTGAGGAAGTGGTGGAGGCTGGTACAATTACAACATTTAAAAGGTATCTGGATGTGTACGTGAATAGAAAGGATTTAGAGGGATATGGGCCAAATGATGACAAATGGAAGTCGATTAAGTAGGATATCTGGTCGGCATGGACGAGTTAGGCTGAAGGGTCTGCTTCTGTGCTGTACATCTCTGTGACTCTATGATTTTATCAAGGCACAGGACAAGAGGGCAGAAAAGAAAAGATAATGAAGGTTGTGGAGTATTATTGACAGAAATACAACTGATTAAAAGAGCTTCTCCATGTTCGAACTAAGCTAATCAGGCAGGCTTGTTATTATCCTGTAGTTTTTAACTTACTCTTGCAAGCCAGAAACTCTTAGCAACAAGAGGAGCTAGCTTTTTTATTAACACAAGGCAGATCAAATTGTTAAGATTTGCCACTTTGGGGTAGGATTCTTGTGATGTGACCCTCAGGAACATCCTGCCATAAATCCCAATAACTAACAGTGTTAGCTTCTGTATTTGTCCTGACAACTTAATAAAAAAGGCATTGGTCTGTCATACAATAAAACAAAATCATGGACAGTCTTGTTTCCTGTTCCCCTCCTGCTGGTTTCTTTAGACAAGTGGTTACTGGAGAGTTGTCTCCTTCTGTCGCCTGGCCACACTGACCATTGACCTTCAGCTCCTGAACTGTTGATAGCAGCTGACTTAATGAGTTATCTTTGGGTGAAAAGGAAAGTCTCTCTCAGGATGGGGCCTCTCTGCAGACTGATTGGCAATGCTACTGCTGTGAGGTAGCTATCAAGCGAAAGGTCAGTGACATGTTTAACCCTTGAGGAGACAGTCCAAGCTGTTTTATTAACAGGAATTTAATTGCTGCAGTTACGGTCACACCAAATTTATATCCTAGGGTAATTCTGTGAAAACAACCAAACTGAAACCTAAGGGAACTGAGCGGAAATATAAAGATAGAGATAAAAAGCCCCATAAAACAGTGAATGACGTGTACACTAAATCCTGCCTCTCCCCATTAAAGCAATCTACTCTGGGGTTATCTTTCATGGGTATTTGTATAAATGTGGTCTTTAATTGGTTTAAATGAGTCTATTGAGTGAAATCATCACATTTTTCAATGATAAAAGTCAATCTTTATCCATATCCTTTTATTTGCCACTTTTCTCTCCCTCCTCACCTGACAGTGTTGACTTTGTACTAGAGTGTACTAGGCCTACAGGGAGAAAGTGAGGTCTGCAGATGCTGGAGATCAGAGTCGAAAGCGTGTTGCTGGAAAAGCACAGCAGGTCAGACAGCATCCGAGGAGCAGGAGAATCGACGTTTCTCATTCCTGATGAAGGGCTCCGGCCCAAAACATCAATTCGCCTGCTCCTCGGATGCTGCCTGACCTGCTGTGCTTTTCCAGCAACACACTCTGTACTAGGCCTTCACCCTGTTCTAGACATTGGGGAGTGAATTTCTAGCTCCCACTAGAGAGGGTGGACTGGGAATCAGGAACCAAAAGAGAAGTAGCTGAAGAGCTATAATTCTGAGGCTGAAGGCCCTATACTAGTCCCGATGCCAAATTGCTTTGCCAAATATCCCTCCCAATCCATTAACAATTAATATTATTAAATACTAATTGAGAGGTCATTGAGGGACGCTGTCATTTTGAGGGGTGCAGCGCCACATGCACTTTCTAGGGACGATAAGGTGCATGTTACAGCAAGGAGCTGTTCTGTGCTGCCTCAGAGGGGAGTGTGGGAAGGGGGGAAGGCAGTGGTTCTGTAAGCCCCATGAAAAGGGTGAACAGAGCAGAGGTATATCAACCATAGACACATAGGTACCACCCATCAAGGGGAGAGTGGTCAGTACGTTTTCTGACTCATTATCCTTCTAATATTGGGGGGGCCATAAGAGGAGAGGACAAGGTTACCAAATGCTGTTAGAACAGGAAGACACCTAAACACCTCAGGAAGTGGTGAAGAATGTGGTGCTGGAAAAGCACAGCCAGTCAAGCAGCATCTGAGGAGCAGGAGAATCGACGTTTCAGGTGTAAGCCCTGAAACGTCGATTCTCCTGCTGCTCAGATACTGCCTGACCGGCTGTGCTTTTCCAGCACAACACTCTTCGACTCTGATCTCCAGCATCTGCAGTGCTCACTTTCACTTACAGAGGTGGTACTTGGCAATAGCGCCACAATTCTCGGAACTTGAGTGAGTGGCAATGAGGTACAAATACAGTCCACAAGAAATGCGGAGAGCTGTGCATTGGGAGGCCAGAAGATAGGATGGAAGCAAGATAGGCACAGAGACCACAAACTCAGCTTAAGGTTTCTAGGTGAAGAAAAATCTAACTTGAGACCTCCAGTGTTGCAGGAGATAGCTATTCGCCAGAGTGATGGCCACAAGAGATCTGTGCTCACAGCACAGCTACTACACCATGCCACTCATCATGGGAACAACGCAACCTTGAAGCAGCTCACATCTGGTGTCTTCCATGAATCGGTAATGGTATTACTGGCATCTCATCCACAGTTGCATATGGGTATATCTGGCATGTCCTCTTTGGGAGAGCTGGATGGTCCTTGCATTTAACAGATACACAGTTTCACAGAGTCAGTGGGCTGGTGGGTTTCTCCTCCATTGCTGCCTCCCTGCAGTCACACAGCATTACTGACTGCAGCCCCGTCCAGTAATTGGTCAGTGACATTCATCGACGGGGAGGCTTTCCACTCCCTCAACACTCAGCCATAGAAACAGCTTCCACCATATGCTCTCCATGCAGTTGACATGGCTTATCAGCCATGATTGAATGGCAGAGAAGACTCAGTGGGCTGAATGACCTAATTTCTGCTCCTATGCCTTATGGTCTTATGGACTCCTTCATCATCTTCCAATACAGGCTGCTGTTGTTTCTTACGAAATTCTCTGAAGTGCCATCATGGCATGCTAGGAGAGAATCCTTGAAAGGACAAGACGTTTAGCTGGAGTACTGTGTGCCGTTCTGGTCTCTGCACTAGTGGAAGGGCGTGATGGCATAGAAGGAGTAAAGAGGAGGATCACCAGGATGGTGCCTGGAATGGAGCATGTTAGCTCTGAAGAGAAGCTGGATAAACTTGGGTTGTTTTACTTACAGCAGACAAGGTTAAGCAGGGACCTGATTGAGGGATGTAAGATTCTGAGGGACATGGACAGGGTGGACAGGAAGCTGCTATTCCTCTTAGTTAAAACACCAAGAACAAGGGGGCATCATTTTATGATAAAAGGTGAGAGATTTAGAGGGGATTTGAGGAAAAGTCATTTCCCGCAAAGGGGGGCATTCTGGAAACTACTGCCTGGAAGCTAGTTAGGGCAGGAAATCTCACAACCTTTAAAAAGTACTTGGATGAACACTTAACATACGAGGCTATAGGCCAAGTGGTGGTGTGGAGTCGTTTTGTCAGTGCAGACTTGATTTGCTGAAAGGCCTCATCTGTGCTGTATGATTCCATAATTCTACAAGAGACTGAGGGGTAGAGGCAAAATAACCAAACCTCATTAATGCAGAAGCTGTCAGGAACCCAAAACCACCTCCGATGCCTCTACTTAACTGTGTCTACACCTGCATAGAGACTTCACCATCTCCCACCATAGTTCAGATTCCAAAACACCCCAAAAGGATGCCTTGCCCATACCAAGCATTGAACTACATCTTTCTAATCTATATTAGCCCTGCTCAACTCCCCGCTCACCACATAAACTACTGAAAGTCTTTTAAGCAGCACTTAAATGTTGCGTTAAATCTCCAGGGACCAACACCACTCCTGATGGCACGGGAGGCCAGTGATGGATGAGCATTTGCGTTTCTTTTTAGGCGTCTGGATAGTTTGAACAAAAGCAACAAAAAATAAAAGTAGAGCATTGGAAATATTAAAAAAAAAGAAGAAACGTGCAGGTTAGTAAGCATCAGAAAGTGAGAAGAAAAACTGATCACCACCTGGGGTGAAGCCAGTCCTGATAAAGTTTCACATTGGTGGTTATAGCTGTGTTAAATGGGACACATGAATGTACAACCAATGTAGTAAAAATAAGAAACAGGGCCATTTAATTTTATGTTATTGAAGGGTAGTTTAACCTTTAATAGGTATTCCTTCTGATCAAGAGGTTAAAGAAGTGCTTCTTTCCATTACTTTGCATTGTTCTGAAGCTTCCCCACCACAGGAACCCCAGGAGGAAATTCCATGGCCTTCATATACCAAAAGTGCCTCGAGCAAAATATTCCTTAAATGGAGCTCAACTATCTCCTCGTCATTGCTACACTCTGGGTTGATGCTCAGCTACCATAAGTTGTCATTTTAACTCCTTCAACAGTTTGAAGAACAGAGGCTAGTTCCTCAGCTCAGTGGGTTAAGGATGGTTCTCAAAGCTCTGTGAAGAAATGGAGCTGGGGCAAATCAGCGTGGATTCTTGCATCTGATTTTAATCTGTTGATCTCTGCTAGCAAAGGGTACACATTAGGTAGAGAGAGGGCTAGTATTTGTATTGATACTTCCTCTGATCAAGTAGCTTACTGCCATTTATCACCTAGGCTCACACATTCAAAATAGATGCTCTAGCAAAGTAATGAAGGGGCTTCAGCACTCCAACTAACGCCTTCAGGGAACGTGGGACCAGCTCAATAGTAATATTTTTAAAAGTCTGCAATTACCCTTATTTTTTGCTTTAAAAAAGTCCCATTGCCATGTTGCTCTATATAATGTGCCACAAAGATAAATGTGAGTTTCTTTAAGGCTTCAAAATGGAATTGTTAAAAGTGAAAACAGCCTTGGGTCAATTGAATTGCTGCAGATCGGAATGTGCCAGTGAGTTGCAGGCTCTGATGTGTGGTGTGTGACGGATGTGCACGGAAGCAAGGGTTATATAGATAACTGTGTTGAAGTTGTAGTGCACAGCCCTATTAATGAGCCATGTCAATGTATTTAAATGCATTTCCTCTGTCATAATTTGAACACAAATTCTATTCTGTACATAACATATACAATCATGGGAACATATAGTTTATTGATATTGTGAAATATTATGTCTAACCACATATGTACATTTGCTCTATGGATGTACATATGCGCATGTTCTATAGTTGTGTTCATGTCTAACAGTGTGCAGCATGTGTTTAAGCATGTATGCAGGTTAAAGATGAGTGTGTTTGAATGTGGTTATATCCATGTGTACATGAACATGTATTTCACTGTGTGAGTGGAGAAGCACATGCCTCATGCTGTAGAATATCTGCAGAAAGCACCACAATCCAAACACTCTCGGAGGACTGAAGTGACAGGGAAGGAAAGAGGCCAACAAAGAAATAGTCTGTTGATTTACTCATGTTACATCATTGCCGTCACTTGAAGAGCCTGTAAATCTAGCACTCCTTGTAAAAACAGAAGTTAAAAACAATCAGTCGCTCTATGCAGGCTCCAGGATTCATCCATCCCCAAGAAAATAAAGCAGCCATTCACATCAGCCCAAGCACTTGTTTCCTATTAGATTGGGTTCTCGGGGAGCCAGTGAGACAGCCAAGCCACCAAAGTTGTTACAATACGTTTTATATTTACCGCAACCTGAGATATTGCGGTATATTGGCCCATTTCAGTTGAAATTAGTGTCTAACTACAAGTAAGTTAAAGAATCAGTTACACAACGTTAACAAAGCTTACTTCATGGAGGGGAACACTGAGAGAAGGACATGCTTGCTTCTTGAACTTGGTCAATAAAAAGACAGACAGCATTTGAAGGGTGAATTAAAGAAACAGGATTATGGGTCCTAAGTTTGGCGTGTGCTGTGAAAAATGGTCAAAGGGGATAGGGAGGAATCAGGAACAGGAGTTGGATGGTTGGCCATGATCATATTGAATAGCAGAGCAAGCTCGAGGGGCTGAATGTCCTGCTTCTGCTCCTATATTCTATGTTTCCATGCAGCTTCTACAACCAGGAAAGTTTAGATTTAGTACAAATCAGTTTTGTTTCTCTTTTTCATTAGTTGGTACATCTTGGGAGCACAGATTACAGAGAGCCACATTCAAACTACACTTGATGCTGCTGCATTGATTGTGACCTACGTTCTCAGCACCTTCCAAGAATGGCACTTGGAAGATTTTACTCCCTGAATTTCCTCAATGGGAAGCATTTTCACCCAACAGTTAGGAGCATGAGATTGATGCTCAATTCCCCCACCCTGTTTCTTCAATGTTTCGATCTGGAAAACAGCCAACATTACAAAGTAGAGATCTGATATGGTAAAATGGTTACTTGAAAGTAAATCAGTATCAGAGTAGTGAGATGTCCAAGGAGGAGATGCAGACGGTTCAAAACAACTGTGTTCCCAGAAAGGAAAAGCGGGAGGCTCTCTCCCTGTCAACCATCCACACCCTAAATGTCAAACTATAATAGAATGAGATGCAGCAAAAAAAACTGCAAGCCTTTCTCATAAATTGAGAGTCGAAAAGTGTGGTGCTGGAAAAGGACAGCAGGTCAGGCAGCATCTGAAGAGCAGGAGAGTCAATGTTTCGGACATAATCCCTTCATCAGGACTTAGGCCCAAAATGTCGACTGTCCTGCTCCTCAGATGCTGCCTGACCTGCTGTGCTTTTCCAGCACCACCCTTTTCGACTCTGACTCTCCAGCATCTGGAGTCCTCACTTTCTACTCATGAACTGAGAGGTCAACTTTGCAGAACTGAGAGGAGTATAGAAAATGTAAGGGCAAATCTAAAACAGAAATTGGCAGCATCTCTGGAGGGAGAAATGGGGTTAACGTTTTGAGTCCAACATAACTCTTCTTCAAAGATATTCAACATGGATTTGATAAAAGATGTTCTTGTCTCATTAACTTGACCACATTTTTTGAGGAGGTAACAATGGTGTTTGGCTGATGTGACAGCATGTTTAATGTCACCTTCATTGACTTTAGTGAAGCTTTTGACAAGGCACGCCCATCAGAAAAGAGTCGATGAGATCCAAGAGTAAGTTAGATCTAAAATTGACTGGAAGTGAGGGATAACGGTAGTTGGGTGTTTTTGTAGCTGATGGCTCTTTTAAGTGAGGTTCTGAAGGCTCAGTAATAAAGCCCTTCCTTTTTATTTTAGTCTTAAATGTAGAGACCATACCACTACAAGAAATAGGAACAGGAGTAGGCCATTTGGTCCCTTGAGCTGCTGCACCATTCAATAGGATCATGGCTGTTCCAACATACCTCATGGCCATTTTTACGTGTTTTTCCCATAACCCTTGATCGCCCCCTACAGTCTAATTATCACAGCCTTAAATATAACACAGGACTCTGCCCCCACACATCTCTGTGGCAAGGAGATCCAAAGACTCACTAATTTTGGAGAGAGGATGAATAGAATGGCTTCCCCGTGCCATAAATCTTCAATGCTTCTCACAATCAGAAATCTCAAAGCAGCACCCTCCAGCCAACAGTCCGGACATCTTCAGTTTCCTTTGCACCGCTGGGATCTTTGGGAATTCCATTGCCATTAATATGGCATAATAAAGATATCCTGTGGTCCTACGGTTACCCCTGGTGAGCACCAGAACAGGTAACACTGAGTAATTCTGGTATGACTCTTCCTGAAAACTTGTACCAGACTCGAAACATTACTCTGTTCCTCTCTCCACAGATTCTGCCAGACCTGCTGAGTTTCTCCAGCATTCTCTCCGTGTGTTTCAGATTTCCAGCATCTGCAATTTTTTGTCATTATGTTAGTCAGCCTGACTAGTTACCACACCAAATAGTTATCTACCCACAAAAGCTAGAAAATGATAAGATGTGGGTAAATCTTCCACTCTTTCAATTGGTTAAAAGCTAACAGGGTCATGGCAGTTATAAGTGGTCTCTGGGCTAAGGATAGCCTTGGCAGTCAAAATACACAAACCTCCAAAAGATAAATTTGTTTCTTGTTGTCATACTAGCCTCAGGCCTGACATCTACCGATCAGTGACGAGACTGCTTGTCCCAGACGCTGCAGCATCCTCGGGCAATGCCACAAAAGGCTGATTCATAATACAAAGAATGTCACAACAATAATGGCTGAATCTAAGCTTAAACAGCCACTGTCTATTGCTTGTCATAGAATCTCTACAGTGCAGAAAGAGGCCATTTGGCCCATCATGTCTGCACTGACCCTCTGAAGAGATCCCACGCAGACCCTCACCCTATCCCCACATTGATCATTGCCAAACCACCTAACCTGCACATCTTTGGACTGTGGGAGGACATCAGACCACTCAGTGAAAACCCATGCAGACACAGGGAGAACATGCAAACTCTACACAGACAGTGACCCAAGGCTGGAATTAAATTCAGGTCCCTGGTGATGTGAGGCAGCAGTGTTAACAACTGAGGCACTGTGCCACCCAGATAGTAATATGAGAGTTCGGATTTCAACATAGAGGTGTAAGATGTAAAACCAACCAGGTTTACGCTGAGGAGATCCAGCATGTCTGGAAAAAAATACGAGGTCCCTCTTCTCTGATTTTTCTTTCCTCTTCCTTCTCTTTAACTTACTTTGAACAAAGTTTCAGTCAGCATAAAAGGTTGAATGTGGTGAGGCTGATTTGGAGTGTAACTTGCCAACATCCATTCTCTTGCGTGTTGTAGTTTTGACAGCATTTGAGTTACTCCTGTAAGGAGACTGTCAGTATTTGTCAGTCCCTTTTGACAGTAATCACTGCACTAGTATTACTGGGCCTATACTACTTCTTTCAGCACCTCACGATAGAGTTGACAGCACCATACTCTGTTTAGTTTCAGTAAGGTGGGTGTTTAGCAGCAGGCAAGGCCACACTCACTGACTGGGACACAATGTGTCCTCTGTCTCTGTGAGAAAATAGCAGCTGACGAGAATCATCCTTCTTTCAACTCCCAGGCACCCAACTAAACATAGGGAAGGCCTACAGTGCAGGTCATCTGCCTGTTAACAGCCACATGGATTGAGTAGGGGTGGGGAGGAGGGGATGGAATGTGAGAAATCACTGCTTAGTTATTCCTGGGTTTTACAAAATGAAATCATATCACCATTGCACAGTAATTATGTTTACAATGGCAAGACGTTAAACATTTACCCCTTCCCCCACTCCACCAGTTTGATTTGGTTTCCGATATCAATCCCCTCCATCTGGGCTACATTCCAACAGAACAGAATGGGCTATGAAGAGCACAAGGAGGGAGCAATCAGGTTATTTGTTATTTTGAAAGGCCAGCTGGTCCTATTGAACTGTAGGCAGCTTTCCCTCAGTGAAATATATGGTCCAGGACAAGATCCATTTTCAGCACGGCCAGCTTTGCTCCAGACCACTTAACATTTTCATGCAGTCCATTTGCACAACAGTCTGGAATGTTTTCCAAAATAGATGAGTCATTATCACAACCTATAAAAATGTGTTCTGTGCATAGAACGTTTAATTCAGATTGAGTTAATAGAGGTGTTTGCAGAGCTGAAAATCAAGCTCCTTTATCTGAGAGGTACTCTAATTGAATCCACTGAAAGATGGGCACGGTGGCTCAGTGGTTAGCACTGCTGCCTCACAGCACCAGTTTAATTCCACTCTCGGGTGACTGTCTGTGTGGAGTTTGCACATTCTCCCTGTATCGGCATGGGCTTCCTCCGAGTGCTCTGGTTCCTTCCCACAGTCCAAAGATGGGTAGTTTAGGTGGATTGACCAGGCTAAAGCACCCATAGTGTCCAGGGATGTGCAGGCTAGGTGGGTTAGCCATGGGAAATGCAGGGTTACAGGGATGGGGTAGGGGTGTGGGGTAGATGGGATGCTCTTCAGAGGGTTGGTGCGGACCAGATGGGCTGAATGGTCTGCTTCCACACTGTAGGGATTCTATCACAGGGACCTCGATTTCGCGCTGTGAACCATACAGCATTATGAAATCAGAATACATTGTGTTCAAACTTTATAATTGAGTTTCAAACATAGATTTTATAGATTGGGCGGATTAACTGTTTGCAGTAGATTTTATACAACTGTTGACCTCAGTGCTCCTGGATCAGGAGGGAAGAGAAAAATTAACAAATTTCCAACTCTGATCCATGATCTAGTAATTTCTGCTGGAATGTACAAGTGTACAATGGGACTGAGTAAGATTCAAGCTTAGCTTTAATCATAATTAAATGGCTTGTCAGTTATACAGGCATTGGAGGCAGACCAGTGAACATTGACTAAGTTGACCCGAATTATGGAAGGATTTTCTTATGAAAAGAGGTTGAGTAGGTTAGGCTTATGCTTTTTGGAGTTTAGAAGAATGAGAGATGACCTTACTAAATCATTAGTATATTAGGGGACCTGACAGGGTAGATGTAGAAAGTTTGTTTCCCAGTGTGGGAGAGTCTAGGACCAGAGGAATGGATAAATGGAATACCCGCTTTGAATTTTGATCTGATTAAAACAGAGATGTGTATCAATCTAGAATTGGCATTTCTGCTTATTCATAAAGCTTTTAAATCGATAGTTTATTTAAAAATGAGTCTGAAATTAAGATTATTTGATCACGATGGCTTGTGTTAAGTTCTGCCTGATAACCAATGTGATAACCAATGGGCTAATATGCAAAGCAGTAGCCAGAAGGAATTGAACCAAAAGTCTTAAGCATCCGATCATAATATTGCACTGTGCAGCTTCCTCTATTGCATCAATGTTGTGAGTTATTTTGGGAGGGAGAGATATTTTTGCATTATAAACCAAAAGATATGTGTATGTCTGATATTTCCGGCGTTGGATGGATTGGGCTTCATTATAAAAGGAGCTTTGTTTGAAAGCATTTTTATTGTTTTATTTTCAAGGGTAGGTTTGTACAAATTCTTAAATTCTATGATGAACCAGTCCATCCCTCTCACAAAAAGGGTATTTGAGGAATCAGAGCCAACAGGGTACAAAATGGCAGCTTCAAATGCTGAACTGTAGGGCAGTGAAGTGTCAACTTGATTTAAAAAGCTCAGGTTTTACAGGTAGATAGCAAGAAGAGACAAGGGAAGGGTCAGTAGGAGGAGAGATCAAAAGGAAAGGTCTGACATAAAATGGGGAGAAATATTAAATGAAAAATGAGATGATGGTGACTGGAAAAATGGAATGGTTATGGGAAAAGTGAAGAAACAAAAGAACACTAGAGGAGGTGTATAGATAGCATCTAATCAACATTATCTATGAAGCAGGAGAGACTTGAAACCTGCTTCCTGGTCCAGAGGTAAGGACATTACTGTTGTACTACAAGATGAGATATGTGGACATTTTCTAATCAACCTGTTCAGAGATGGAATGAAAAAGATCTGAAGCAGCTGGGACTTGAACCTGGGACTCCTGGCTCAGAGGTAGGGACACTAGGTGGGCAGCACAGTGATTCATTGGTTAGGACTGCTGCCTGACAGTGCTAAACACCTGGGTTCAATTCCACCACTGGGTAGCTGTCAGTGTGGAGTTTGCACATTCTTTTCCCAAGTCTGTGTGGGTTTCCTCCGGGTGCTCTGGTTTCCTCCCACAATGCAAAGGTGTACAGTTAGGTGGGTTGGCCATGCTAAATTGCCCATAGAGTCAAGGTATGCACAGTTTAGGAAGATTAGCCATGGGAAATGCAGGGCTACAGGGATAGAGTAGGGGTTGCGTCTAGGTGGGATGCTCTTTGGAGGGTCGGTGTGACTTGATGGGCTGAATGGTTTGCTTCCACACTGTCGATATTCTATGATTGTTACTGCATCATTAGAGCTCTGAGCTTAAGTGTGCATATGCATTTTTAAAATATCCTCGAACTGAGAATACTTAGTGTGGTCGGACAGCAGTGCCCAATATTGTAAAGAACAAACATTAAACTACTGTTTGTATTGGTGGGTGAGATGAGATTGTTGACCAGTAAACCTAAAATAATCCAAATAGAACTAAAGTGGGCATTTGAAAAAAAATTGAGAGATGGGGTGGTTAGGATGTGCAATTCTGTCACAGCATCATTGAAGCAGAGTCCCCAAAACTCTTTAAAGGCGATTACATTTTCTGAAGAAGACAAATATTAAAGGTTGTGGTGGCAGGAAGTGGGAGGTAAGAGTTGGAATGGGATGGGGAGTGAGTGGGTAGTTCACGTAAAGGAAAATACCGCACAGAATCGATAGGCAAATACTTTAGAAAAGGCAGACTGTATGTGATACATCTTCACAAAACTGCAAGTACTTTCCTCAGCTTTGAAAATAAGCCAAAAGCAATGTTGCAGTGACAGTAATCTGTTATAAAGATTGTCTTTTATCTCCTTCGGTTTGCAAAAATGATTCCGTACTTTATTTCTGTTGGGTGTCCACGGACTTGCACTGAAAGACAAGAAAGGAGTTCAACTGTAAAATTAAAATAGAGTGTTTTAGATTTGTTTGGATATCTCTCTTGCAGCAGGGATAAAACAGAGGGTATCTTTGTGCACAGTTCAGTTGCTGTGTGGGTTTAATTGCAGAAGTATAGATAAAAAGCAGCACTGTTTCTTTAACAGAAGAGCCCTTGCTTCTTTTTCCTTCTCACAATCCCATCCCCTGACTCTCTTCATTTGATCTCTATCAGCAAGGTGATGATGTGAGGGCTCCATAGACAACAAGAGGCTGAATTATCAGCCCAGGACGCTGGCAAATAGATTTCAAATTACACTGACCACCCAGTCTTCCTTTCTACTCTTTGGAACTGGCCAGTAAAAGGGCTTTGTCACAGTTGGAATGAAGAGGGGGAGGAGGAAGGGGAGATGTCTGGTCGGAAGGAGAGCTCTGTCACCTGTATAGGAAGCTGGAAATTGAACCCAAGGCAAGTTGCTGTGACTTGAGGTCAGGGGCTAGTGAGATAAAGCACCATTTTATTTTGCAGGGTAGAGCTTGACATTCAATGAGCAAGCTACAAAGCTAAGCAGATGAGTAAAGCAAAAGTCTACACAGTGATATTCTATTCCTTCAGCAGGTAATATAATGGCAGGGTGTGTTCTTTCAGGGAATGTAATTAATCAGTTACTTTGGAAGCCCAGGTTCTACCTAACATATCTGCATTTGTGTTTGTATATTTTTGTTTGCATTTCTATTTAGCTGGAGGTAAATATGTATGTGTGTATTTATGTGAATATCTGTGTACATATGTAAATTATAAGACCAAGATTTTTTTTTAAGTTGGCATGGAATAATAAGCACTTCCCCGGTAACAGATTATCAAATTGGATATTATGGAGGTTTCAGTACAAGTAGACATACAGCATTATCCAAAGTGTAGGGATTGCAAAATGCAGCTTTTGGTCCAAATTGGCATCCAAACCACTTAAGCACTTTCCTGATGCAGACTGTCTCAGATACTGCTTGGGTAAGTCTTTAATGTGTGACCAATAGGATGCACTAAAACTGCATACGTATTGTGACATAATATTGATTTGAGTTCAACAGTGTCATTTTAATACGCAATTAATGCCCTGTCTCACTGTGCACAACATTGATACAATCGCCGCACTGTTCTATTGGCTGATGTCTCGATGTCGCCAATTGCCTAGAAGAACCTTCTCCTTGGTTCTGCCCCACAGCAGGAATCGAAGGTGGCAAAGAGTGGTGCTGGGCAGGCTGCAACGCTGGCCACTGCTCCCATTTCACAGTCACAGTCTTCATCAATGGCTCTCTCTCATGAATATTTGAACATGAGCTGAGCAACAAGAAAGCTCCCCATTAGTGCAATTCCTCCAGGAAGTGATGGAGTTCCATTGAGATGTCTTGCTTAGCTCTGTTTATCATTGACTGTTCACCCTCATAGGCAGCACACTAACACATGTCTTCTTTTGTTAAAGATTGGAAAACTGTACTTTCTGTCAGACACAACATGGGCCTCCATGAAATGTAAGTGTACCCATGGGCCATGTCTTTCCCTTTTCATTCATTCACAGGATGTGACCTTCACTGGCTAGGTCAGCATTTATCACCCATCCCTAGTTGCAGCTTAAGAGTCACCCCACCTTGTTATGGGTCTGGAGTCACATGTAGGCCTGACCATTTCCCTTTCCAAAAGGAAGCTGGGTTTTTCCTGACAACTGGCAATGGTCAACATTAGATTCTTAATTCCAGATTCTTATCAGATTCAAATTCTGCCACGGTGGGATTCAAATCTGGGTCCCCAGAATATTAGCAGAATCTCTGAATTAATGATGTAACAACAACATCACTGGGCCTTCGCCTCCCCTTTATATATTATTTTCCAATAATAGTGCTGAAAAGCCGACTAAAATATACAACCATTCGGTGTCTGCTGTGCTTTGTTATGATTCTAACAATGGTGGTTCCGTTTCCAAATGTGCAGGAAACTGGAAAATCTACAAATGGGAAGTAAGGGGCCTCCCCAGAACCAGAGGCATTTCACAAGACAACCAGAGAGGTTTGGATAAGGAAAGGGCTGCCTGCTTCTTATCTACCATAGCTGATTCTTGAGGTAAAGTCCTCTGTACCTCACTCAGACAGCCATTCTTCATTCAGAGTCGGAACAGTCAATTTCGGCAGGCTATTTGGCTGTGAAGGTCATCACTACTATATCATCAGCTGTCACATGCAAACTTTCAAACAAAACGTATCGAACAACAGGCAGATAAACTGTGGGAATCATAGCAGAGACATCCTTTTCCAAGCCCAAGCATTCTGCACACAGTTACAATGCCTCAGACATAATCATTTTGCAAGAATCAACAGGTGAACCTGGTGTCTTTTGGTCTGTCTGGCTCAGTTCCTCACCAGACTGTGCTTATATCCACAGGGTGGGTCAGACAGCTGGAATATCATGTAATTTCTTTTTAAATACAAGATTTCTATTCTTGAAAGTGGTCAAAGAATTGATGTACACTTCATTTTTACAAAGTCTCTGAACACTGCCTGAACTTTATCAGCTTAACGCTTCATGAGAAAAAAACAAACATTTCAAATTAACAAGCTCCCCTCTTCATACCAAACACCATCTTCAATTAATATCTTCATGCACGCGCACTAATCATCTTGAAGCATATTTGTAAACCTTCCACACCATGGCTGCTTTATTTGTGTTGAGTTTTTAAATCCTTTCATTTACTTAAGGTGCAATTTTCAAATATCTCCCTTTAAAATAAAAAGCAGGTGCCAATAGCCTATTAGGCAAATTACTCAACAGCAGGTTGTCCACCCAGGGTTTATATCTAGTTTGTGTATTTTCCATCCTCTACCTGTTTTCTGCAGCTGCTGAGCAGATGACTAAGAGATGGGCAGCCAGAACATAGAATGTTACAATACAGTGCAGGCCCTTCGGCCCTCAATGTGGCGCTGACCTGTGAAATTAATCTGATGCCAATCTAACCTACACCATTCCATTATTATCCAATGCCCATTTAAATGCCCTTAACATCGGCAAGTCTACTACTGTTGCAATTGTAAGTGCTACTACTACTAGGTGCCATTGTAGACAGTATGGATGATAGTATAAAATTACAAAGGGATATTGATAGACTAAGTGAATGGGCAAAATTATGGCAGATAGAATTGAATGTAAGCAAGTTGAGATAATCCATTTTGGACTGAGAGAACATAGATCAGGGTACGTTCTAGATAGTACGTAGTTAAATAAAGTAGATGTCCAAAGAGAGGTCATGTGCACAAATGTTTAAAATGTCACAGGCAGATACAGGAAATAATCAAGACTACAACTAGAATGCTGGCCTTTGGATCTAGTGGACTGGATACAAGGATGCAAACGTTAGGCTGCAAATATACAAAATCCTGGTTATCCCCCACTTGGAGTCCTGTGAACAGATCTGGGCACCACACCTTAGGGAGTATATATTGGCCTTGAAGGGAGTACAACGTAGGTTTATAAGAATGCTACCTCTGGTCTTTAGGGATTATGTGGAGAGACTAGATAAATGAAGCCTGTTTTCTCTGGAATTTAGAAAATTCTGTTGCAATATTCTAGATTACATTACATTACGTTACATTAGATTACATTACAGTGTGGAAACAGGCCCTTCGGCCCAACAAGTCCACACCGACCTGCCGAAGCGCAACCCACCCATACCCCTACATTTACCCCTTACCTAACACTACGGGCAATTTAGCATGGCCAATTCACCTGAAAACAGGAAAAGACAAAGTAGATAAAGATAAAGATGAGGGTGGCATGGTGGCTCAGTGGTTAGCACTGATGCCTCACAGCACCAGGGTTTCGGGTTCAATTCCAGCCTCTGGCGACTGTCTGTGTGGAATTTGCACATTCTCCCCGTGTCTGCGTGCGTTTCCTCCGCGTGCTCCGGTTTCCTCCCACATTCCAAAGATGTGCAGGTCAGGTGAATTGGCCATGCTAAATTGTCCATAATTGTTAGGCACATTAGTCAGAGAGGGGTTACTCTTCAGAGGGTCGGTGTGGACTTGTTGGGCCAAGGGGCCTGTTTCCACACTGTAGGGAATCTCATCTACTTCCACTGGTTGGAGATTCTAGAACCAGGGGATATACACTGAGAATTCAGGCCAGACTGTTCAGGAGAGATGTTAGAAAGCACTTCTACACACAAAGGGCGGGAGATGTTTGGAACGCTCTTCCACAAACAGCTGTGGATGCTGGATCAGTTGTTAATTTTAAATCTGAGAGAGTTAAATTTTTGTTAAGAAAAGGCAGGTATATGGAGTTAGACCACAGGTCAGCAATGATTTCATTGAATGGTGGGACAGGCTCAAGGGGCTGAATGGCATGCTCCTGTTCCCATGTTTCTCCAAACAGTAACTCAGTGCTATGTTAAAAGGTCTCTGCAGAGATGTTTTGCAGTGTGGACAAGCAATGAGTGTCTGGGGCTTTCACTCACTCAGGTACTGTGTTTATAACCAATATGGTTAACACTGTCCAACTGAAAGAGACTGATAAGGTTTTGAAAAGCTCAACTAAGTGATGATACTATCTGTGCTACCTACAAATAGCTTTGTGGTTAGTTAATCGCACAAGAACAAACAAATCTGAGGTCAGTTAAGAGATAAAAGTGTGAATCTGGCATTTTTTTAACCATTAATTGTAACCAACCAAACATATTTCATTTTTATTCAAAGATTTGGAAGTTACCTTCAAGGCTGAAAATTTATCAACAAATAGGGGAAATGTGGATGTAGGTTTGCTAGCTGTGCTCGAAGGTTCATTTCCAGACCTGATGTTACCTAGTAGGGTGATGAAATGTCTGGAAATGAACACTCCAGCTCAGTGAGCAAACCTACATCCAGAACCTCAACCTGAGCAACAAATCTTCTCAAAACTCAATAGGGAAAATATTTCTGAGAACAGGTGCCCACTAACACAGAATTTGAAAAATGATGAAAAGAGAAACATGTTGAGGAAGCCTTTTGCCTGGTGTTAATCAGGACAAATACAAGAATGCCAAATTTCAAGCAATCACAACAATTGGAAGAAAATGATGCTGATTGGTTGGCAAGTTGATTCTGATTGGCAAAGGCGTTGCCATGGAAAAAGCAACAGGGAGTGGCAGTCACCCCAATTTCCTGGGTTATTCAAGAAAAGGCACAATGCTTGAACATATTCCTGTTATTTGCAGGGAACAGATCCTTATGAATGAATGAATGTTGCTTCCAGCAAGCATTAATGAGCTACAGTACAAGTTGACTACTTATCTTAATATGGCAGCTATTAACTCACACACAGGATTGCTTGGCAAGTGCTGCCCAATCACAGAACCTTCTTGGCGGGGTGATTTGCAAGTCATGTCTGAACGAATGCAGTCTATCCTCTATCTAATAGGAATAACTGAAGAAATATGTTATTTGAGTCAACAGTCAATTGTTGGGACATGCAGCCTACATACCTGGCATCACACCAGCGCCAACATTCATATACAATGGTCCAGTAGATAATTGCCTGTTTGGATTGATGGCAACGTGCTGATAATGGAAAACAGCACTTACAAAGTCACACAAGCCCAATGTACGAGCAGGACAATATGTCAACAAGTGCATGTTCATGAAAACAATGTCTTTATATAAAATGAAATACTTGAAATACAAAGGTTCCATTAGCACTTGAAAGAGAGAGATGGGTTGACATTTCAGGTTAGAGAACTTGAACAGATTTCTGATAAAGGGTCACCACCTTAAGCATTAATAAGCCTCTACTCTTTGAACCTGTAGTGTCTTCCCAGCATTTTGTGTTCTCAGTACAAATTTCAGCCTTCGCAGTTTTCCTACCTGAAACAAAGATTAATCTGTGTACCATGATCTCTACTTTGTTTGTGTCTGGCTCTTGGGAGCATAAGTATGTATGTTCTGGTAACAGTGGAGCTGCACAATGACTGCACATCCCAGTAAAATTTGTTGGGGGAGGTGAGGGGGGGAGTGGAGGTTGTAGGTAGGACAGGGGGTGAAGGAGAGCGAGAAGAAACAAAACTGTGTTGTCTGTTTATCAGGCTGCGTTCAACAGCACAGAGAGAATGCCACACACAGTGCCCCAGACAACCTATTCGGTTAGGCAGCAAAGCTGTCTAAAGCTGATGGGTATCAGTTCTTCTTGCTGTAAAAAACCACAATTCAAACAGTATTCAATTAAGAGGTGAGGAGACTCTGAGGGCAAGAGGTTGCATCCTCTGTCGTTATCGCCAATGCATGTGTATCACTTTCAGGGAAGTGACAAAAAGGCATTGATTGCACTCACCCAACCCATTGTTCAAAACATAACATCCGAGGGCCCCTCTGCCAATACCACGTGTCTTTCATTAGTGCCCAGCTTGGCCATTAACTCCAAAAAAACTGAATAACCTTGTGACTATTAAACAGTTGTTGCCTTCTTTCACTCACCCTCCTCTTAATGTTGCTGTAGTAAGATAACACAATACCAGGAACTCTGCCCAAGTGTGTGTGTGTGTGTGTGTCTGTGTCTGTGTCTGTGTGTGTGTGGGTGTGTGTGTCTGTCTGTCTGTCTGTCTGTCTGTGTGTCTCAGTGTGTGTGTGTCTCAGTGTGTGTGTGTAGACCAGATTCAGCCAAATTCAGCCAAGTTCCAATTTTATTCCCACCCACTGTCCACACACATGATTTGGAGATGCCAGTGTTGGACTGGGTGTACAAAGTTAAAAGTCACACAACACCAATTGGAAGCACTAGCTTTCAGAGCACTGCTCCTTCCATCAGGTGGTTGTGAAGTACACAATTGTAATACACAGAATTTATAGCAAAAGTTTACAGTGTGATGTAACTGAAATTATACATTTAAAAATACCTTGATTGTTTGTTAAGTCTCTCATCTGTTAGAATGACCATGTTAGTTGCACTTCTTTCAAAAGTAAATACAAAACTATTTTTTAAAAGTTACATTCTTAGGTTAACTGTAACAATTGATGTCAGCCCAGATAATGTGTTGAAGGTGTTGGCCCCCTGTGTGCTGTTGTCTGTGCCATAATTGTTATAGTCTAAACACCAATTGTTAAAGTTAACCTAAGAATGTAATTTTTTGAAAAAAGTTTTGTGACTTACTTTTGAAAGAAGTGAAACTAACATGGTCATTCTAACAGATGAGACACTTAACAAACAATCAAGGTATTTTTCAATGCATAATTTCAGTTACATCACACTGTAAACTTTTGCTATAAATTCTGTGTCTTACAATTGTGTACTCCACAACCACCTGATGAAAGGAGCAGCACTCCAAAAGCTAGTGCTTCCAATTAAATCTGTTGGACTATAACCTCGTGTTGTGTGATTTTTAACTTTGTCCACACACAGGCATCTTTCCAATATGGAGCACAGTATAGCAAACCACACACCAAATTCCACCCAGCGGTGCTGAAGGAACTCATAGCATGTAAACTGGCATATCTGCTTCAGGGAACTGACTCTGTACCCACCAAGATTTAATGACAGACTTAGTGCCTCAGAATGTCATTTTGGATTATCAGGAGGGCAATATAACATACTTTCAGCTTTTCTGAAATATCCCAGTTCGAATACACCATCTCCAGCGCTCTTAGCAGGTGAGCCAGGAAGGAAGCAGGAGAAATGACGAAAATATTTAAACGATTGCATTAAGGTTGGAGCAACAGATTTACAATATGTAACAGGAAATATCAGATAGTTCAACCTGTCTCTTTCCGGAAGTTTTTTAAAAAAATTCTATTCACCCATCCCAAAAATCATTCTCCCCATTTCAAAAGACAGAGTAAGTATAATATGTGCCAATGGAGAAAGCTGAAGTTCCTCAGGATAGAGTCCAAGGCTCCACTACCCTAGCTGCTTCAACATTGACCTTCTGTCCATCATAAGGTCAGAAGTGGGAATGTTTGCTGACAATGGTCAGCAGCATTGTAAATCCTCAGGTACTGACACAGAGGAATGGTGGCACAGTGGCAATGTAACTGTACTAGTAATCCATAATCAAATCCAAAACAGAAATTGCTGGAAAAACTCACCAAGTCTGGCAGCATCTGCGGAGAGGAGTCAACGGTAATATTTCTGGTCCAGTGACCCCTCTCCAGAACTGTTCTGAACCATGACCATATAGTCATGAGAGATTGTTGGGAAAACACCTCTGGTTCATTAATCTCCTTTAGGGAAGAAAATCTGCCATCTTTACCTGGTCCGGCCTACATGTGAGTCCAGACCCACAGCAATGTGATTGACATTTAACTACCCTCTGGGCAATTTGGAAATGGGAATAAATGGCCTAGCCAGTGACATCAACATCCCATGAACAATTATAAAAAATGATCCATTACCAAATGCTGAAGAAACTTGACAACATCCAAGTTTGGGCTGATAAGTAACAAGGAACATTTGTGCCAGACAAGTGCCAGGTAATGATCCATAGAATGTTGATAGTGGGGATTCAGCAATGGTAATGCCATGGAGTGTCAAGAGACAGTGATTTGATTCTCTCTTGTTATTGCCTGGTGTGAATATTAATGAAAAGACAAATGGCAGATAGGGAGATCAAAGAGGAACAGAAATAGGGGTCTTTTCATCTCTCCAGAATGCAATGTAGTTGGTTCTTTCCTGATTGAATCAGAAGCAAAATTGAGATTGCATTTATAAAGCCCACCCTATTGTCAATTTGGGATATCTCTTTCACCACCAACATTTGAAATGCTGTGCTGTTATAGTGTAAGTAGCAAGGAAGACATTTTGCTCATTGCAAATCCACATTAAAAAAGCAAACAACATGCCTGATTAGATACTCCATTTTTGATTGAAGAAGGATAATTGGGCAAGAACCTGAGTCTGTGGCAATCCTGGGTTTTTTTCAAATTGTGCCATAGCCAGGCAGTCGAGGATTCAAGGTGGATTACAATCTCCCATAACCCAACAGAACCTCCTCCTCCCAGCCCGCGCTCCTCCTCCGCCTCCCCCACCCCACTATTCCCCAGCCCCCATCCCAGTCCTGAAGTCTCCTGCTTGGACCGCACAGTGCAGCATACACACATGACTTTCTGACTCAGAGCTGGGAATGTGAGCCATTCAAGCCAACAGAAGATCTAAATCCAGATAATTTGTTTCAACAATTTAGCGCCTTTTGTTCACAGTGTATGGACTGCAACTGAAAAAAAGACCCTAACATTCCATTATGTAAGCGATGTGCAAACGTAGTGTTCAATGACTTAATAAAATACACATCATTCACAAGTGACTGAAATTCTGAGATGGAACATTTTATCATTAATTGTGCAGCAGATTCCCTGATGGTTGGATTAATTATGTATTGAGTAACTAACCCATGATATGTTTACCTGTTGGTGAGGCAGGTATCTCTGTGATGCACCTCCCAAGCAGTCTGCTAGCACACACTGTCCCATCAATAGTGTGGGGGAAATGCAGGAAAGCCCACAGATTCTGAGGCCAACAAAGAGTCAATGCTTTTTGGAGAGAAAAATTGAACTCCTAAGAAATAGAAACATGGGAAAAATAGAACTATTGTTAAATGGTCTCAGAACAATAAAAGTACTAAGTGGTTGTGAACAATGCGGCACAGTGGCTCGGTGGTTAGCACTGCTGCCTCATAGCACCAGGGACCCGGGTTCAATTCCAGCCTCGGACGATTGTCTGTGTGGAGTTTGCCCATTCTCCCCGTGTCTGTGTGGGTTTCCGTCGGGTGCTCCGGTTTCCTCCCACAGTCCAAAGATGTGCAGGTTAAGTGAATTGGTCATGCTAAATTGCCCATAGAGTTAGCTGCATTAGTTAGGGGGAATGGGTCTGGGTGGGTTATTCTTCGGAGGGGTCACTGTGGACTAGTTGGGCCGAAGGGCCTGTTTCCACACTGTAGGGAATCTAATCTAATCATTTCAATGTGCAGAAAGGATTTCCGGCCAGATGCAATGATAGTAGCAGATTCCATGGTGCAGAAGACAACATAATGGGGGGTTTGCATCATGTGTTTTTATTGGAATGATGTAGGACTTCAGGTGATGTGATGTGAGGTAGGCTCTTTTGGTGAGCTGGGTTAAGTAGCTGAGTGCTGTTTATGCTGGATACCTTATGCCAGAGTGAACATACCTTATGCTAGCCAGTGTGAAGAGTGACGAGCTAGAATTGTAGGACTTGAGTTTGACCTCAATTTGAGAGGGGTCTATTATCCCACCCGAAACATTCTCTGAAGCTGCATTGCGGTGGGATAGGCGTCTGCCCCAAAGCATTAGATTTAAAATGACAGTAAATGGCAAGTTCAGAGACAGAATGGAATGAGCACCAGCGGCACTGTGAATATGGCATTTACCTGGAGACACCACCTAGTGGTAAATCAGGTTCCAACACTCCAGAATGATGCTGAGACATTGCCTCGACTTCTACATCTCCTTCTTGTTCCACAGTCTGTCGGAATCAAAGATGAGTTGCTTTGATAAGACCATAAGACATAGAAGTGGAAGTAAGACCATTCGGCCCATTGAGTCCACTCTGCCATTTAATCATGGCTGATGGGCATTTCAACTCCACTTACCCGCATTCTCCCCGTAGCCCTTAATCCCTTGTGACATGTGATGTTTTTTGAGAAAGCTGATAAATTCAATTTGGGCTCTGTGTCACAACACAGGCAGGTATGTTTGAACAGTCAGCTCAGTGAGTTGTGGGGGAGACTTGTGTGATCTTTTTGACATCTCAATGTTGCCACTGTGTACTCCCAACAAAGTCTTTCACTGTGATTGGCACCTTTCTCTAGTTTGAGAGGACACAAACCAAGCAGCCCGCTCCCAGGAGTCAGTGAGAATTTTTGATCTTTTCAGATTCTTGAGGACATCTCTAAGGCATTCAAATGTTCTCCTGGAGATTCTTACACCAATTGACAATAGCTTCGTAGTTGCTATTAGATTGACTTTTTTTTAAAATTCCAAATTCTATCAATTTCAAGTTTTGTCATTTGCAATGGTGTGAAGTCCAAAAAGCATTGGCCTGGGGCTCTGCATCTCCCCTCTGTTATGGTTGTAATAAGGTCAGCCAGCTGGATCTCTTAGAATAGGAGTTCCCTGATTGGGGCTGTTATTCTGATCCAACCAGGGAGCCCTGGCTGACAGATACAAACAGGAGGGTCAGATGTTCTGACACTCTGCGAGTTGTCTTTGAGGGAACTGGATCAGTGTCAAAGACTCTTCAGTGTGACTTGGTGACAGGATACTGGCCCCTGAGGAATTATTTCAAAGTCCAGTGTCACAACTCAATCGCTACCCCACATTAATTGGATGTTGAGTGCAATCTCTTTGCACTAATTGGCCGTGTGGCAAAGTTGATGTTGAATGACTGCTCCCAGAAAATAGTAGGATCCCCATTTGAATTTGAAGTTAGCTTCCCAAATCGAAACAGAAAAATCCTTTGACACTCTTAGATCAGTTCTGAACTAGCTGGTTCTCTATATCTGGCACTGGTTAATGCAGATTAATTGGTTATTCATCCCATTTCTTGCTGCAGACTGGCTGTCATTCAACAGTTTTTGCATTTTAGGCTATTCATTGTGTCAAGTGCTTTGTGATTGCTTTACCACACAATAAGGTGCTATGTTTGACTACAGTTATTTCTCATTCTTTTAACTACAAATACTGAATCTGTACTTCATGTGGGTTTTGCATCATTTGCATTTATAGTCTGCCACGGGAGGTGGAAGGAGGTAATGTTCTCACCCTGTTTGACTGTTTATAATATATCTCAAAAACTAATGGATAGATTTAAATGAAATTTGGTACACAGATACAGTGATATGGCCCCAGGAAGAACTGATTCATTTTTGATGAAGATGTGGCTGCAGATCCAGATCCTGGAATATTTTAGAGGATCCACTAATACTGGGGGATTGGTTGAACTGGCTTTAATTTCAAACATTGTGTTTTGTTTTATTTGGAATGTTATTGATTGTTTTTAGAAAGCTTTTAGATACGTATAATTGCTATGGTGGAATTTGTCATAAATAGTAACGTTTAAGCAGGGTTTTCAGAACAGGTTGTTGTGCGTGGTCTAGCCTGGAGTCTCAGCATGGCAGAGGTATGTGCTCTTCTCAGTGGCCCTTCACTTGTTGAATCTCTATTCAGATTTCTTTTAAACCTCTATTAGTGAACCTGTGCCAGTGTGTTGCATGATTCAGTAACGGTCAGTATTTGCATTTTTCACTCTATTTTGGAGCATTGAGCAAAGACGTTATAAGAAGCAGCGAAATTAAACATTTTGAGCATGGAATTCAATTTGTAAAAAGCAGTTTTTTGAATGTCTCTTTTTGTTAGTTTCCATTTTAGCTTTTAATGAATCTCTAAATTCCTTTGGTGAATGCATCCCAGGCCTATTGTCAGAGCTTATTTTACAGTTCAGTACATCACAGATTTCTATAATAAACTAAAATAATAGTCCTAGATCAATAATTTTATCTGCAATTTTGCTACATACAGCCTCAATCGGGTTGTCTCAGTGTGTCTTCAGGAGGTAACAGTTGTTTCCCTCCTCATCATTGATTGTTCCTCTTAGTTAACAAAGTTCTGCAGGTGTTAAGTTATTAAATAAATGTTACTCATCACACAAGAACTGTGCTTCCTGATCACTAGCAAAACACAATGACCCTTTTATAATATGAATAGCCAAAGGAATGCAAGTCAATGAAATAGAACAGTTAAGCTGTACAAAAGAATATGTGTGTGTAGACTTGTACTGAGTTTGTATTTGGGAGCAAATAAGGAGTTGGGGAAGGAGGTGGGAGTGGAAGGGGGTGGGGGAAGCAGGGGTTGTGAAAGGAAGAAAAATTGGAAATGTTTTCTGAATTCTAAAACCACTAGGCAGACATGCCTTTGAAAGTCATACAGTGAATGCCTTTGTTAATCCCATTGAGATTAATTCATCATGAGTCCTTTTTTCCACAAAATGTGTTGCATCTTCTGGCATTTATAACTCTTTATTTGTAGGAATCCAAAACAAAATGCTTTACTTGGCAGCGCCATCACTTTTGGGCAGAATTGCCACAATGCAGAGGGAGACCTTCAGCCCATTGAGTCTGCCCTGGCTCTTCAAATGAGCGTCATTGCTGCGAGCCAATCTCCTGTTTTATCCCAACTCCTTGCAGACCATTTCCATCCAAATAAACATCCAATGGCCTTTTGAAAGCCTCAATTGTAGCTGCCACCACCACGCTTCAGGGTAGTACATTCCAAACCCAAACTACTAGCTGAGAGAAAAAAGTTTCTTTTTCACATTACAGAGGGAGATGAAACCAGCCGAGCAACTGGTGGTAGATTGAGGGCAACGCTACTCCCCAGTGACCTTTTGGGAAAATTAAATCCAACTTCTAATCTGCTGTCAGATCTATTTTAATATAAAGTGAATGCGAGGTATCTCGTATTTAAATATTTAGTAACCAGTATCTTTGAACAAGCAAAGATCAAATTTATAGTTTACAATTTAAACAGCCAGCCTATGAACTTTTATATATATATATATATATATATATATATAAATAAATAGGTGAGCAAGGTTTTCTCTGAGAACTTAAACTCAGAGAGTTGGCCTTAAAGTGTCACCCACGCTTATCAATATATGACGTCAACCCTTAATTCAAATAATATTTTTTTCTTTAAGCATGACAGTACTGAGGTTCAGGTATCCTGTTGTAAGCTACTGTTACAAGGTGCCTGAAGATAATGGCCTCAGTAAGTGGAAAAGCAACCCACACACACTGTGACGATAAGGTGACAACCTAAAGTGAACTTGCAAAATGTATGAATGTCACACTTGTTTTTTCAAAAAGTGCAACAAGGACACAGCCAGTAATGCAAGGCAAGGCCTCCCTCCCAATGCTGCCCTTGGTTGAAAAACCTGTCCCAGTGAACTGAGTGACAGAGGCCAGTTTATAAGTTCTCAAGATTCTGTACCTAGGTACTTGTACCTAAGGTGTCACCTTGTGTGGGGACATTATACACTGTTCATTGTAGTCCTGTACTTCTGTACTTGAGTACATGTGACATTCCTGAAGAAGGGCTTATGCCCGAAACATCAATTCTCCTGCTCCTCGGATGCTGCCTGGCCTGCTGTGTTTTTCCAGCATCACACTTTTCAACAATAAAAATCAAATCAATCAATCACTATGATTTGCACTATGTTACTGAATCTCAGCTGCACACCATAATAGGACTCAGCAACCCTGAGATAGGGAGAAGGCAATCAGCAGTATGCCTTCTCCCACTCACTCTTGTGTAAACCTTCTTCTGAAAAGTGTATCAGATTTTCAGTTTTTTTTCATCCATTCATGGGATGTCGGTATTTCTGGCAAGCCAAGGATTTCTCACCTTTGCCATTGAGAAAGTGGCAGTGAGCTGCTTTCTTGAACCGCTGAAGTCCATGTGGTGTAGTTGCACCCACAGTGCTGTTGGGGAGAGATTTCCAAGCGGTTGACACAGCAACAGTGAAGGAACGGAGATATAATTCCCAGTCAGGATAGGCATATAGCTTGGTGAGGATGCCAATGGGCTTTTAAAGATGACAATGGTACAAATGATGCCAGTGTTTTGGCAGATTAGTCATGCATTGCTGTGGAAAAGCACCTGGTAAGATGGGCTGGAATCAGACATGAGGTATGGCATAGGGGTTTTGTCGGTAATTAATGAAGGGGGCTTGGTAAGATCGGACGAGAAATCTCACTGGGCTCGTGACTAAAAATCCTTTTAAAACTCAATGCAAGTTAAGGGACTAAGCTGAAAAATAAACCATAAGCCTTGTTTCTGAATGGGATATGTTCATTGTAAACCATTTCTGAGGGACATGGATAAAGAAAGAGTTTCATAGCACAAAGCTGTGGTCCGAATGTTTTTTTAATTATACTGCAGGCCAAGATTGCAGCCTCCATTATGTGCTGTTGTTACAAAGCCATTGTCAAGTGATTGATAGGACATCATCAAACATTTCAGCTTCAATCCCTGCAGGCTGTCATGGCTGATATCATGAAATCTCTAGTTAAAGTTCCTTCCAACACATTTTGTTTAGAGCGTCATTATACTGTGATTCATATCACAAAAGTACACTCTGTGAATCTTGTGCAGTACTTGACGTCTCTTCCTCTCTCACAGAAGAGAGAAAAATAAACCCAGCTTGAATCAACTGATAAGATCTTGTGGAACATGGATCATCTGACTTAAGCTTTTCTTACATAAATCAGTTTGCTTGTGGGTTACTCTAGTATTTTACTTATCGTACTGAACACATAAACTTGATGGCATAAATTCACATCTCATCATGAGAAGTTTGAGTATCTGACTTTACTGTTAAAAAATTTGGAAATAAAACATTGATATCAGTAGAGGTGACTGTGAAGTTATCAAATTGTCAAACAGCTTCACTTTAGGGAAAGAAATCATTTGCTATCCCTGGCCTAATTGTCATTACCCACGCCGATGTGGTTCAGCTCGACCATCTTCCCAGAGTACCTAGTGATGAACAATAAATGCCAGAAGCCTTACCAGCAAGGCCCACTTTCCAAAAATACATTGTTTAAAACTCTCAGAGTCCCAGGAACCTATTAACACAAGTCTCTCCAGTTTCTATTGAAGGCCAGGACAAATGAGAATGTCCGCATTTGATATTTAAAGTCCATGAAAGTTAGGTTCGCAGTGTTACCAGAGGTATAAGATTTGCCTGTTTGTGTTGTTGACCGGTGTAGAGAGGAGGAAAACACCACATGAATATATTGTCAAGATCAAAACTGCTTTCAAGTTTAGAGAATATTAAATACAAATGAGTTAATGTCGCTAGTAACACTTTTGTGCTCAATCAGTCTTTTTCTTTTATCAAGCCTTTTTCATTCCAGTCGTCATTTCATTTTTAACCCCTTTTTTTCATTTCCCTCCAGTTACTTTCTCATTTTTTTTCCCGTTGTCTTTCCCACTTTTTGTCTTTCTCTTTCTCTCAACATGGGACCAGCCCCTATCATTATGCACACAACTCTCCTGCTGTTTTTAATAGGCCTGGAGGCTTTACCTTTTGATGAGAACCAAACAGCACAGCTTGCTCCTGAATACTTTCACTGTAATCACTTAATGCTGTATATTAATCATTACTGTCACAAACAGGCTACTTCATATTTGGGGCCAAAGTAGGGTCTACACCATAAGTCATGTAAGGATTGTTTTCAGAATATTGCAAATACACATCTTAGAAAAATCACCACTTTCAGCGCATGGTTGAAGGGATTCTTTGAATCATTTTATTCAGGCACACATACGATTTTGTCTTATTCTATAAACCAATTGATGTAGAAGATGCATGTGCAAGAGGGATGACTTCATTTCAAGGTTGCATTTGCACAAGCCGGTAAATACACAAGGCAAAGCAGCAAGGGGCACCATATGTAATTGAACTCCTTAATACAAAGGATTGAAAAACTGACAGCATATTATAGTGACTGATGAAAGAGGACATACATTGAGTTAAGAGCCAAAAATCATTGACTCGCTCTAGTTATGTCATGCCATTCCTATCAAGCAGTGTACCTTGATAGCACATTGATGAGTAAGATGTTTCTATTTTAGATTTTCCTTCAAATGCAAAGATTGTAATTTTAAGCAAATGACTTTCAAAGAGGGAATGTGCACCTTTCTTACTGTCATGACGACAGATCAGAACTCTGAAGTACAATGGGACATTTTAATTCCAAAACATATTTTTAAAAGAAGATTGCTACAGATTAAAAAAAAAAGACTTCAGTGTCGTCTGGCAAAGTTCTCTGAGGCATCCGAGGAGCAGGAGAATCGACGTTTCCGGCATGAGCCCTTCATCAGTAATAAACCCTTCCTGATGAAGGGCTTATGCCCGAAACTTTGACTTTTTTGCTCGCTAGATGCTGTCTGACCTGCTGTGCTTTTCCAGCACCTCACTCTCGACTCTGACCTCCAGCATGTGAGGTCCTCACTATCTCCAAAGTCCTCCGTGGAGTGTCACACCTGGCAAAACACACAGAAATGTAACAGGAAGAGATAATTAGGGTGCTGACTAGCCACCTCTTGTAGGCATTTTGTGTTTTGCTCTTCCAGAACATTCAAAGCAAAAGGACTGAAATCTTAGGCTATGTGTGCTAGTGGGAGAAAGTCTGCTAGTGAAAGAAAGGTTAGTGTGTACTGGCCTGGGTTTGATCACTAATGTGCTGTCAGAGTCACAGCCAAAGAACTATCATCCAGTCACTCCTCTGTTGCACTGAATGGTGAAAGCCAACTAGCCAATCAGAAAGAAACAGGAAGGGAAGGGTTGTCTCACCCTGTGTTCTGCCAGTGAATCACCATCAAATGGAAACAGGAGAAAAGGATTTCAACTAATCCACCAAAGACAAGAACTCCAAAATCAATGGTTCAACCATCAACATTCTGCAATCTACTTTCCCAAAACACCCAGAGACTCTGATCAACATATCTTTTCATTTTTATGTTTTTGGACTTCTTATTCCCAGTTTGTGTCGATGTATGTTGCATTATTAATTCCTTTCCCGTTTAGACATTAATAATCTCACTCTTATGTTAACTCAAGAAAACCTGAATAAATTGGTTCCTTTTAAAGCATAAAGTCACTTGGTTTGAGAGAAAGGCGACCACGAGGGTGGGGTTCCTTTTTAACTTAACCTTGTTGGGACCATCCAAGCGAACAGGCGAATTAAGAAGGGGAAGTCAGCTCATCCCCCCCTTAAGGCAGGAGCTTACTGATTTGGGGCATCTGTCTGGAACTGTAAAACCTGGGAGAAATGTCACCTTGGGCTTAACAATACACCAAGAACATACTAAGCTGCTTCACTGATGATGAATTATTTCTCGTTTAGAGGTGTTGTCATTGTTTTTGTGTGTAAACACTGCAGCCAATTTGTACACAGCAAGATTAAACTGAAGAAAACATTACATAAATGACCAGCTAATCTATTTTGCTGATGTTGATTGGATGAGGGCATGTTGATGAGAGTAACTTTAGACACGAAAGCAATAAAGACCTGATAATGAAAATGACATAAAATTCGCCTCATAATGAACAAACAACAGCTAGTGTTATCAGTTTCCAGGTCTGATGTAGAAAATAGTTTCAATAGAGATTGTAAACTGTGACTCTATTTTACAAGTTTTCACCCTAAAAAGATGCCAGGTTGGGCTGGATTGTCCAAGGACCGTAAATCATAGTCAGATTGACTAAAAGGTGGGGGATGGATGGCAAGTGGGTGGGCAGCATGTCAGGGTGCCAAAGTGAGTCGGATTAAAGGGCGTAAATTGTGAATAATGCCAGGTGAGTGATTGAGATTTTCGGGTATGTTGGGACAGGGAGGAGTCATGTGGTTGAGCAGGGAGGGCAGGATGTTATGACCTGTGGCTGGGGGTGTGGGCTGGTCAATCTGGCAGCAGTGGGACAGGGAGAAAGTGGGGTGGATGATGGCAGGTGGTGGGTCTCTCAGCAGGTTAGGGATGGTGCTGGGGTTACATCAAGTCCAGTGGCCAGATTGGTTGGCTGTCAGGCCCCAGGGATGTTGGGTACCAGGCACTGTCTGTTCCAGGGGGTCAGACATACAGAGTGTAATGGCCATGGAAGGGGATGTTAGTTCCTGGGTGTGTGTGGGGAGGGGAATGGTGAATCTATCAAGTCTCTTAAGGTTTGGTGGGTGTCCAGTTCTGGGGACGGGACATTCCATGACCAAGAGAAGAATCTGTTTGTGTGTTTCCTCATCCAACCAAATGAAACATTTTTGGAAGGAGATGTAACATCCAATACCTGATGGGAAAATTAATCACAGATCCCAACCTTTTCAATAGGCAATTATTCTTTCAGAAGATTGCATAGCTGTGAATAAGGCTAAACTCCATACAGTTCATCAGCCCATACTAAGAGCTCTAGATCATGTTTAAGGAATGATGACTTGTGTGAAGTATGAAGTAGGGGACGCCTGTAGTAATATGAGGTTGACATTCTTGTAAATGAACATTGACAGGCTTTATTCAACATAAAAATGTCCAGCGGATGGTCAGATGCAGACCCCACAGGCCAGTGTCTAGCTCCATGTGATCTAATGTCAGGTATGTCATAAATCCTCTTGCTCTTGCTCAGCAGCTATACTTAGAGTAAAAGTACAATTTATTTTGCATCTTACCAGCATCTTCTTTAATGTTTACCCTTTTCACCATTAACATTGAGCCATGAACATAGAACACTTTTACTCCATCTCCCATCCCCATAGATCTCTTAGGGCTGCAGGCTAATCAACAACATAGTTGTATCTCTTAGGAGATGGACTCAGGTGAATGTGCTGTCTTGTTATTTTGTTGGAGGGTTAACTCATTGATGGTGTAGGATAGCTGGCCATTGGGTTGAAAAGACTCTCCTATGCTCCCTTGGTTTCCCAATGTGTTTTTTTTTACGATAGATCAACCATTTCTACACATTGCATATTAGAACAATTCACTTTGGACTAAAGGATCTCTTCCTTTCTGAAAAACGTATTAGCTACTTAAAGTGCCTGTATATTTTCATAGTGGGCTTTGCTAAGGATTGAAGTTGTTTTTTCTCTCAACACAGCAAGCTCTGATTGATATTGCAATGATTTCCTGCATAAAATTGGCTTCAGAGCCTGCAGGTACAACACTATTCATCCTGACTAGTGGGTCTTGAATTTGTTTTGATGCTCTGAGACACCTTTCTTGCTTAATTGAAGATGTCTTTCTAACTTCTTAATTTTGCAGTCATTTTTATCAATTGTGGAGGTGTCTGAAGCTTCGCTTGAGTTCCTTAGTGAGTGAATTAGCACAAGATTTTTTTTTAACTTCCTGGCAGAAATCTATCAATGTACTCTGGAAGGAATATTCTCATCTGGTCACTGAACAGGTTGGACCAAATGGTCCAGTTTCCATGCTGTACAGCTCTATGACTCTAGAAAGTGTTATTGCTGCATCTCCTGGGCAGATTCTGCAGAATTAATCAATATCTTTACTTCTTCTTTAAAAAAAGGACTGATTTTCCTCCAAATAGATAACCGTGTTTAAGAGAACAGTGTTAATTTAATGCAAAAGTACAGAAAAATCCAAACATTCAGATTTGAGTAAATGTATGACTGTGTGCGGGCTCTTTTCTGTACTTTGAAAGAGCAAGCCACTTCTGGAATGTTATCTGGTGGTTGGTCACAACCTTTTTTGGTGCCTTCTCTTCCTGCTGTTTCCAATTTCTGTCTTGAAAGAAATGGACAGTCAATTGCAAACTCTTACAATGCTTGAAATGTGCCAACTAGTTAAAGAAGATCTAAATCTATGCATACAGGTCCACTTAAAGAACTGTACTGGTTAGGAGTTCTGAAGAAGGGTCACTGGACCCAAAACGTTAACTCTGCTTTCTCTCCAGAAATGCTGCCAAATCTGTTGAGTTTCTCCAGCAATTTCTGATTTTGTTTCTGATTTCCAGCATCTGCAGTTCTTGCAATTTTTATTGTATTGATTTGTATTGACAAGGTCCCTATCATCTCGTTCTCATTGTAGCGATGTGTAGCCTGTAGCTGACCTCTTACTCTAATTTTTGTACTTCCTCAGCCCTAACGTTTAATGGAGGACAGTCTCAAGCTTCGTTGCCTCAACCACAGCACAGATGGATAAAAGGTCTCCTCTGGTGTCCAATCTAACATAATTTATCTCATCTGTCTGTACCAAAATTATCTTGCAGTGCCACCACTTCACCACTTAAGAAGATGGCATCATGTTCACCTTGGTGCTCTGGGTAAACAAATTCTTGTCTTGTCGCAGATCAAAATGGTCTGTCTTCCTACTTTTGAACTGTGAGTTGAAATCTCCTATTGCTGCTTTGGCATTCTGCCTAAGGATGGCTATCCTGTGGTATGCATGGCATTCTGCATCCAGAAGTCAGAACCCCAACCCCTGCACATTCCCCTCCACACCACTCACCATCCTGACTAGGAAGTATATCACTGTTCCTTCAGTGTTGCTGGGCCATAATCCTGGCATTGCCTCCCTACAGTATTGCAGGTCAGTCTGCAACAAGTGCAGTAGTTCGAGAAGGCAGTTCAACACCACCTTCCCAAGGACTAATAGGGATGGGCAATAAATGCTGACCCAGCCGATGATGCCAATATCCCATGAATGATTAATAGAAAAGCCCCACAGATTGAGGCTCCAGTTCCATGTGGTCAGACAACACCATTTCACAGCTCCTTCCACATAGACTCAGCGGCTTCGCCTAAAGTAAAGATACAATTCCTTTCCAGTACTTGCATCTATCAAGCCATATATCATAGAGTAATAGAGTCATAGAGATGTACAGCATGGAAACAGACCCTTTGGTCCAACCCGTCCATGCCAACCAGATATCCCAATCCAATCTAGTCCCACCTGCCAGCACCCGGCACATATCCCTCCAAACCCTTCCTATTTATATACCCATCCAAATGCCTCTTAAATGTTGCAATTGTACCAGCCTCCACCACATCCTCTGGCAGCGCATTCCATACATGTACCACCCTCTATGTGAAAACGTTGCCTCTTAGGTCTCTTTTATATCTTTCCCCTCTCACCCTAAACCTATGCCCTCTAGTTCTGGACTCCCTGACCCCAGGGAAAAGACTTTTCCTATTTATCCTATCCATGCCCCTCATAATTTTGTAAACCTCTATAAGGTCACCCCTCAGCCTCCGACGCTCCAGGGAAAACAGCCCCAGCCTGTTCAGCCTCTCCCTGTAGATCAGATCCTCCAACCCTGGCAACATCCTTGTAAATCTTTTCTGAACCTTTCAAGTTTCACAACATCTTTCTGATAGGACGGAGACCAGAATTGCACGCAATATTCCAACAGTGGCCTAACCAATGTCCTGTACAGCTGCAACATGACCTCCCAACTCCTGTACTCAATACTCTGACCAATAAAGGAAAGCATACCAAACGCCTTCTTCACTATCCTATCTACCTGCGACTCCACTTTCAAGGAGCTATGAACCTGCACTCCAAGGTCTCATTGTTCAGCAACACTCCCTAGGACCTTACCATTAAGTGTATAAGTCCTGCTAAGATTTGCTTTCCCAAAATGCAGCACCTCGCATTTACTGAATTAAACTTCATCTGCCACTTCTCAGCCCATTGGCCCATCTGATCCAGATCCTGTTGTAATCTGAGGTAACCCTCTTTGCTGTCCACTACACCTCCAATTTTGGTGTCATCTGCAAACTTACTAATTGTCCCTCTTATGCTCGCATCCAAATCATTTATGTAAATGACAAAAAGTAGAGGGCCCAGCAACAATCCTTGTGGCACTCCACTGGTCACAGGCCTCCAGTCTGAAAAACAACCCTCCACCACCACCCTCTGTCTTCTACCTTTCAGCTAATTCTGTATCCAAATGGTTAGTTCTCCCTGTATTCCGGGAGATCTAACCTTGCTAATCAGTCTCCCATGGGGAACCTTGTCGAACGCCTTACTGCAGTCCATATAGATCACATTTACTGCTCTGCCCTCATCAATCTTCTTTGTTACTTCATCAAAAAACTCAATCAAGTTTGTGAGACATGATTTCCCACGCACAAAGCCATGTTGACTATCCCGAATCAGTCCTTGCCTTTCCAAATACATGTACATCCTGTCCCTCAGGATTCCCTCCAACAACTTGCCCACCACCGAGGTCAGGCTCACTGGTCTATAGTTCCCTGGCTTGTCCTTACCACCCTTCTTAAACATTAGCACCACGTTTGCCAACCTCCAGTCTTCTGGCACCTCACCTGTGACTATCGATGATACAAATATCTCAGCAAGAGGCCCAGCAATCACTTCTCTAGCTTCCCACAGAGTTCTCGGGTACACCTGATCAGGTCCTGGGGATTTATCCACTTTTAACCGTTTCAAGACATCCAGCACTTCCTCCTCTGTAATCTGGACATTTTGCAACATGTCACCATCTATTTCCCTACAGTCTATATCTTCCATATCCTTTTCCACAGTAAATACTGATGCAAAATATTCATTTAGTATCTCCCCCATTTTCTGTGGCTCCACACAAAGGCTGCCTTGCTGATCTTTGAGGGGCCCTATTCTCGCCCTAGTTACCCTTTTGTCCTTAATATATTTGTAAAAACCCTTTGGATTCTCCTTAATTCTATTTGCCAAAGCTATCTCATGTCCCTGTGTTGCCCTCCTGATTTCCCTCTTAAGTATACTCCTACTTTCTTTATACTCTTCTAAGGATTCACTCGATCTATCCTGTCTGTACCTGACATATGCTTCCTTCTTTTTCTTAACCAAACCCTCAATTTCCTTAGTCATCCAGCATTCCCTTTCACCCTGACAGGAATATACTTTCTCTGGATTCTTGTTCTCTCATTTCTGAAGGCTTCCCATTTTCCAGCCGTCCCTTTACCTGCGAACATCTTTTGAATCAGCTTTTGAAAGTTCTTGCCTAATACCGTCAAAATTGGCCTTTCTCCCAATTAGAACTTCAACTTTTAGATCTGGTCTATCCTTTTCCATCACTATTTTAAAACGAATAGAATTATGGTTGCTGGCCCCAAAGTGCTCCCCCACTGACACCTCAGTCACCTGCCCTGCCTTATTTCCCAAGAGTAGGTCAGGTTTTGCACCTTCTCTCGTAGGTACATCCACATACTGAATCAGAAAATTGTCTTGTACACACTTAAGAAATTCCTCTCCATGTAAACCTTTAACACTATGGCAGTCCCAGTCGATGTTTGGAAAGTTAAAATCCCCTACCATAACTACCCTATTATTCTTACAGATAGCGGAGATCTCCTTACAAGTTTGTTTCTCAATTTCCCTCTGACTATTGGGGGGTCTATAATACAATCCCAATAAGGTGATCATCCCTTTCTTATTTCTCAGTTGCACCCAAATAACTTCCCTGGATGTATTTCTAGGAATATCCTCCCTTAGCACAGATGTAATGCTATCCCTTATCAAAAATGCCACTCCTCTTTTGCCTCCCTTTCTATCCTTCCTGTAGCATTTGTATCCTGGAACATTCAGCTGCCAGTCCTGCCCATCCCTGAGCCATGTTTCCATAATTGCTATGATATCCCAGGCCCATGTTCCTAACTATGCCCTGAGTTCATCTGCCTTCCCTGTTAGGCCCCTTGCATTGAAGTAAATGCAGTTTAATTTATTAATCCTACCTTGTCCCTGCCTGCCCTGAATGTTTGACTCACTTCTGTTCTCAGCTGTACCCGTCTCAGATCGATCTCTTTCCTCACTATCTCCCTGGGTCCCACCCCCCGTTCCTCCCACAACCCCCCCCCAACCTTACTAGTTTAAATCCTCCCAAGTAGTTCTAACACATTTCCCTGTCAGTATAATAGTCCCCTTCCAATTTAGGTGCAATCCGTCCTTCTTGTACAGGTCACTTCTACCCCAAAAGAGATTCCAATGATCCAAAAATGTGAATCCTTCTCCTATACACCAGCTCCTCAGCCATGCATTCATCTGCTCTATCCTCCTATTCCTGCCCTCACTAGCTCGTAGCACTGGGAGTAATCCAGATATTCTCTACCCTTGAGAACCTCCTTTTTAAATTTCTACCTAACTCTCTGAAATCTCCCTTCAGAGTCTCAACCTTTTCCCTTCCAATGTCGTTGGTTCCAATGTGGACAATGATCTCCTGCTGGCCCCTCTCCCCCGTGAGAACATTCTGCACCCTCTCTGAGATATCCTTGATCCTGGCACCAGGGAAACAACACACCATTCTGCTTTTTCTCTGCTGGCCAGAGAAACGTCTGTCTGTACCTCTGACTACAGAATCCCCTAACACAACTGATCTCTTGGAAGCCGACGTACCCCCCGTTGCATTAGAGCCAGTCTCAATACCAGAAACTTGGCTGTTTGTGCTATGTTCCCCTGAGAATCCATCACCCCCTACATTTTCCAAAACAGAATACCTGTTTGAAATGGGTATATCCACAAAAGACTCCTGCTCTAGCTGCCTACCTCTCTTCCTCTTCCTGGAGTTAACCCATCTATGTGACTGTATCTGAGATTTCCCCCCTTTCTATAACTGCCATCCATCACATACTGTTGCTGTTGCAAATTCCTCATCGCTTCTATTTGTCTCTCCAACTGATCCACTCGATCTGATAAGATTCGCATCCAACAGCATTTATGGCAGATATAATCTGCAGTAACCCTTAAACTCTCTTTAAACTCCCACATCTGACAAGAAGTACATATCACTGCATTTTTGCTCCTTCACAATCTACAGACCCAGAAAATAACACAATTAAGGTTTCAGTCTGGAGCTATGTAGGAGTTGGAAACTGAGGGTTGGGGAACATGCTGGTGGGGTGAAGCAGCTTGGAGTTCAGGGTCTCAGCTTAGAACACTTGTGGTCTCTGTTGTTCTTCCTTGCAGACTTGGGAGGGAAAGGATTCTTTATCTCAGAGACAAATAAAATGCACATGTAATCTCTGCAAGATGCCTTTTACTAGCTGGTAATTTGACACGGTAATGTGCTGGCAAAGTAAGCTTTCTTGGAAAAGGATGATGTCTTATGTTATCCCAGCAGCTGGTCAACTTGAAATAGCTTTGCGGAGCCGTTGAAAAACTTAACATTTCTGAAGCTGTTCTTTGCCACCTCAGCTGTTGTACAGGATCATGTGCTCATTTTGAAACACTCACATCTTTTTACTAATGGCCATTGCGATCTTTCTGTCTAAGGCTTTGGGAATGATTTTGACATTTGATGATCAAGCAAAATGTGCAATGTCAAACTGGCCATGAAGATTTGGAAACAGTTTCAGAAACAAATGGGGTTAGATAGTAAGAAAATATCTAATGTATCCAGTACCCTGAGGATAGAAGGAAACTTTGGGGTGGATTGAGAGAGAAAGAAGATTTTCAAGGTTGCTTCAGATTAAGTCTTCAGTGGATTGTAAGGCTGAAATATTGAGCTATACAAGGCAACTATTCGGGACTGGGTCTAGCAGAAGGTCTTCACCCAAAGGATCATAAGGTTTGTGGAAAAAGAATGACCAGAGAAAGCCACTGAAGAGGAGATTATAAATAGATTCAAAGAACTGGAATTAAGCTACATTCTGCAGGAAACAAAATACATATTCCAAGAAAAGAAAGCGATTAATCTTTGCTCTCATTGAAAAATGGGACTTTGAGGTTTCAGAGATGCACAGTATTATGGGAAAGAATTCAGTACGGTCTAGATAGTTACCAACATTAACACTTTGGTGGAAGCTTATGTTTAACTATACATATCCAGAGAGGCTCTGTATTCATGTGGTTATTAGCTAAGCTGTTTGCATGATCCTGTAGAAAAAATATAATTACTCATCTTGTTTCTTGTAATACTGCACTTGAAGAATGACTGGACCCTCTAAACACCTAAACAAATCATCACTTAAATGATTAACTGATTACTCTATATTTAGAATTTGTTTTTAGCAGTCATCCAACAGTTCCTGCAACAATAAATTTGTGCTAGTCCCAAAAATTAATCACTGCCAAAATGGACTTGCATAAATGTATAGTTAGGGAGTTTAATGTAAAGCAACTGGAAAAGTCTTTGTGATTTAACTCTTTCCTGTAATTATTTTTGCACTTCAAAAGGATGCGCTTAGAGTCAGAGAGATGTACCGTATGGAAACGGACCCTTTGGTCCAACTTGTCCACACTGACCAGACATTCCAAACTGATCTTGTTCCATTTTTCAGCATATCCCTCTAAACCCTTCCTATCTATATATCCATCCAGATGCCGTTTAAATATTGTTGTTGCACCCATCTCCACCACTTCCTCTGGCAGCTCATTCCATACATGTGCCACCCTCTGCACGAAAAGTTTGTCCTCAGGTCCTTTTTAAACCTTTCCACTCTCACCTTAAACTTATCCCCACCCTCGGAAAAAGACCTTGACTATTCACCCTCTCTGTGCCCCTCGTGAATTTATAAACCTTTACTGAAGATAATTCAACATACAACAGTACACCGCATGTAATTTGCCGTAAAATTGTAAAATTGTTGTGGATTCCAGAGGAACTTTAGGATTTTAAAGTGATCTTCCTTTGGCATCCAAAATGATTATGGATTCCACACAGATCCTTGCCAAGAATTCATTCAGCCCCTCAAGCCTGCTCCACCATTCAATAAGATCATGGCTTACCTGTTAAGGTTTTCAAATCCATATTACAGTCTATCCATTATAACATTTAATTTCCTCAGGTTTGGATGATTTGAGATATAGGGAGAGGGTGAATGGGGCTGTTTTCCCTAGAGCGTCGGAGGCTGAGGGGTGACCTTATAGAGATTTACAAAATCATGAGGGGCATGGATAGGGTAAATAGACAAGGTCTTTTCCCTGGGATGGAAGAAGTCTAGAACTAGAGGGCATAGGTTTAGGGTGAGAGGGAAAAGATATAAAAGAGACCTAAGGGGCAATGTTTTCATGCAGAGGGTGGTGCGTGTGTGGAATGGGCTGCCAGAGGAAGTGGTGGAGGCTAGTACATTTTGCAACATTTAAAAGGAATCTGGATGGGTATATAAATAGAAAGGATTTGGAGAGCTATGGGCCGGGTGCTGGCAGGTGGAACTAGATTGGGTTGGGATATCTGGTTGGCATGGATGGGTTGGACCGAAGATTCTGTTTCCGTGCTGTACATCTCTATGACTCTAAGAAACCCAACTCTATTTCAGCTTAAGATTAATCAAAGAACTTCCTCCACTAACTTCTGAGGCAGAGAATTGTAAAGTCACACAACTCCCTGAGTGAAAAAAAAGCCTTAATCTCTGTCCATAAAGAATGGTTTCCACTTTTAAAAGTTTCCCTTACTCTGGACTCGCTCACCGAAGTAAATATCCTTCCATTTCCAACTGGTCAATATTATTCAGGATCATGCTCAACAAAATCATCCCTTGCTCTTTTGAATTCCAGGGAAAGCATGCCCTGCCTCTCCAACCTTTCATCATAAAGTAACCCGTTCATTCCAGGTACTAATCCAGTAAATCTCCTTTGAGGTACCTCCAATACGTTTTCATCCTTCCTTAAATAGGAGACCAAAACAGTACACGGTACTTCATGGCATGCTCTCATCAATGTTCTGCACTAGCCTTCTTGTTTACATGCTGTGTCTACATCTGGAATACTTTTATGATTCATGCACTGGAACACCTAGCTCCCTCTGCACCTTGCAATGCTGCATGCATTCTCCATTTTCCTCTACTTTCTTGTTTATTCTACCAAAGTGAACAGCTTCACATTTTCCCACACTGTACTCCATCTGCCAGATTTTTGCCCATGCATCTTAATTGATCTGCATCCTTGTTATATTGTCTTCACAGCAAACACATCTTTGTTTCATTTGCAAATTTAGTTACCATTCCTTCAATCCCTTCATCTTAGTCTTTGATGTAAATTGTAAAACATTGAGGACATAGCTATAGAGCTCCACTTGTCATGTGCTGCCTATCTGAAAGAGACCCTTTTATGCTTTCTCTGAAATGAAACAGATCCATTTATGTATATGCTCTGTTTTCCGCTGGCCCACCAATCCTCTATCTTGGCTAGTATGTAACTCCCATACCATAAGCTTCTACTTTGCTCAATAATCCTTTCTGTAGAAACTTGCCAAATGCATTCTGGAAATCCAAACACAGAACATCAATGGGCTCCCCTTTATCCATAACGCAGGTTAGGAATATCAATAAATCAGTTAATCAGGATTTCCCTCTCGCACACCATGTTCCTGATGACCTTGCATTGTCTCTGAGTAACCAATTATATGATCAATTTTAACAACTTCCCTCGGACAAACATCGAGCTAACTGTGTTTTCTTATTTTCTGCCTCCCTCTGCCTTGAACAGATGGGTTACATTTGCAAGTCGAATGGAACATTTTCAGAGTCTGATGTTTTTTTGGAAACATGTACTATCTCATTAGCCACATCTTATAAAACCCTAGAATGAAGTCCATCAGGACCCAGAGGCTTAGTATCCCAGAGAGGAAGTATCCCACAGAGGAAGTATCCCGCAGAGGAAGTATCCCAGAGAGGAAGTATCCCAGAGAGGAAGTATCCCAGAGAGGAAGTATCCCACAGAGGAAGTATCCCAGAGAGGAAGTATCCCACAGAGGAAGTATCCCGCAGAGGAAGTATCCCACAGAGGAAGTATCCCGCAGAGGAAGTATCCCAGAGAGGAAGTATCCCACAGAGGAAGTATCCCGCAGAGGAAGTATCCCACAGAGGAAGTATCCCACAGAGGAAGTATCCCGCAGAGGAAGTATCCCACAGAGGAAGTATCCCAGAGAGGAAGTATCCCACAGAGGAAGTATCCCACAGAGGAAGTATCCCACAGAGGAAGTATCCCAGAGAGGAAGTATCCCACAGAGGAAGTATCCCACAGAGGAAGTATCCCGCAGAGGAAGTATCCCAGAGAGGAAGTATCCCACAGAGGAAGTATCCCACAGAGGAAGTATCCCACAGAGGAAGTATCCCAGAGAGGAAGTATCCCACAGAGGAAGGCGATACCTTCTTTACTTGGTGTACTGTGCACACTAGGGGTTCTCTCCCTAAGATTGTAATCCTCTTTGTGGCTCCTCGCTTGGCCTCGAAATTCTTCCGAGGGTATTCATTTGTTCTGAATGCCCGGGACTTACGTGGGTCTGGTATTTATCTTGCATCTTTGTGGGCCTCCTTGGAGTCCTTTCTGCTGACCAGCAAAGATCTCGCTCTCGGTTGTTCAAGACATCTGCAGCATCATGAAGCCGCAGATCAGAGTTTGGCCGACATTGTGAAAGCGGGTGAAGGGGGGAATCAACGTGCCCCCACCGATCCCACAACATATTAGCCTCAGGGTGTATTTTGGTTGCTGGAGTGAATAGGAACAGACATTAATAAGTGCATTTTTGTCTGACTGCTTTAGTTTCCTTCCATTCCTTCATATCATATGAGTTATCCAGTCCCTTTGCGCCACATTAGTTAAGCTCTAGAAGGTGGCGTGGATAGTCCTCTGCAGCCCATTTGGTGTAGGTAGACCCATCGGCAGTGAGGAAGGGACCTCCAGGTTTTTGAGCCAGTGAGAGTGAAAAAGTGTCAATACATTTCCATGTCAGGATTATGTGCCAATCTTGAAAGTGATGGTGTTCCCTTGAGTCTCTGCCTTTGAGACCAAATCATTATACATACTTAAGCGAACGAAAATAAAAACCAAGTGGGTAGGATGTGTTAAAACACTCCTCAAACTAAAAGTGCAGCAGACAGGACCACCTTGCAGCACTTACTCCACCACTTGAATCCACATCTCTACCAGTTATCTGGGTAGAAAGCTCTAAACGCAGGTTGAATTTAAACACTGAAACTATGTATCTCTGTTTAATTGTGGTGCATCAGCTATGATAAAGCTGCACCACTTAAACTTACTAAGACACTATCCAGGCTTGTCTGGTAATAGCATTGGACTGTTGGAAAGAAAGATTTCTGGTGGCGGACTTGTTTTGTCACCAGCCAAAGAGAGGACCAGCTGCTTATCTAACTGTATCTTTGCCAAAGTCATTGAAATAACTGGCATTTGAATAGCACTGATGTGTATCATAAAGCAAGAATTGGCAGCCAAGCTTATGCAGGAAGTTAGCAAAGGTAGCTTTTGACTTGGTGAAGGAGATAAGTCCTCCGGGGCAATAATTTTAGATGGATTTAAGGAAGGAATTCCACAGTGTAGGTCAGAAAGGTGCATGTTTTCCCAAATTAGTGAAGAAGAAGGAGATAGAAGGATGTAGAAGAGGTCATATACCATATTGGGTTTTTTTGTATCATATCAAGATACTATATCTGAGGGTCCAATGCAGCACCACTTTGGGAGTTTTAATGTTGTATAGTACCTGAGTCTAATTTTGCAATATATGTGTAATTCTTATGCTGTGCTGTATCTGAAAATTGAATGCTGCAGAATATTTGGAAGTATAATGCTGCATTTCATGAGGGATTCTAATGTCACTTGTATTTTGGGGCATACTTACCTCACCTTTGCAAAATGAAGAACCCATGACAAAATTTGTATTTAACCAAGTAAATGTGGTGAGGTATCATCAACAAATTTAAGAAGCCAGCACCTGCTTATTCTCTTTGTTTATTCTCTGTAACAAACAGGCTTTTGTTAATATTGTTGTGTTAGATATCGATTATGAAGGATTAGTCTTCATGTTACACTGAGCTCCACCTAATCTGATGAAAGCACACAATCTTTGGGTGAAATCTGTTGAGTTCTGCGCCCTAACCCAAAAGGAGCAGGTGTATTCTGTACAGCTCCCGAGAGTCCTCAGTAAATATGCCAAGCAAGTTAACATAAACTCTTCCTTTGCTATTGTGCAATAAAATACCTTGTTATTTCAGACAAGTGCCTCTCGTGATTGGTCTATGTGCTACCAGTGAAAATTATACAGTTCCTACACTCAGCATTAAAATAGGAGGATTAATGGCAGCAAACTGTCCAAACCAGAATATCACATGTTGGCAGCGATGATATTTGAGAATACGCTGAATAAAATTTAAATTCTGTGCCATTATTGTATACATCTAATGCATGAGTCTGAATCGACTGTGTTAAGTATCTTCCTGTGTGATATTGTATCCTCCCCAATATTTTCACTTGAGAACAGCCCAAATCCTGGTTAATGCATTGGGCCCTGACAGGAACATCTGCACCAAATCTTCATTTGTCGTTACTTTGAGCTCAGATTTCACCTCCACCTGTCATCAGTGTTTATCCTTGTATTTTCATTATTTCTGTCTTCTCTTCTGTGCTGACCCATCCCCCTATCCAATTCCTCCTGCCACCCCATCAAAATATGTGGGACCCTTGAGAAAAGTAGAAAGGTGAAAAAGAACAAAAGTTCAAAAATATTCATCGAGTTTAGTTCACTAAGTATGTAATGCCTTCCATGCTCCACACATGTACTAAATCATAGGACACATAAACAACATTGATTGTTATTCTAATGCTGAATGCTAAGATTATAAACTCATTGGATATTTCTTTGTTACAGCAGTTTAGAAATGAGTTGGGAAGTGCAAGAAGGCACATTCCAATCTTGGAATTATTATTAGGCTTTAACAAAAATGTTTACTTTGCCCATTGTAAAGTTTAATTACATATAGTATTACATTTCTACAAAAGTAACAAAGGTATTTGATGAAAAAATGTACCAAATAATCAAATGCTAATATGCACATGCTAATTTCAAAGATTAAACATATGATCTAGTTTAAGGATCTGAGAGGGCAATCTGACTGATTTATTGAGAAACGAGAGTTTTGTGGGTGCCAGGGTTAATGTTGTTTAAAATTACCACGGGACCTGCCATTTTAATGCAGCCTGACAACCTATTCTGTGTTATATTAGAGCATGAGGTTGCATTAAATTACATACATCGGAAGTTTAAAAGTAAGACACTTTAACCAGGCTTGGGTAAACCATTGGAAATGTAAAGGCAATGTATTAGAGGATCGTATTTGATAAGTTATTGTACGATAATGGCGTACCGCATTTGAAAGTATGAAAAACAATGCCTTTGCATTTATTTAGCACCTTTTGAGTTCACAGAATCGCTTTACATCAATGAAGGAACCTTTGAAGTGGTAGCCAATTTTAATAGGTTAAGGTGACCAGATCATAAGTGACCAGAGAGATAAGTGACCAGATCATCTGTTTTGTTGACATGGCTTCAGGGGTAATTATTCAACAGGCCAACAACATTAAAAAATGTATATTTCCTTCTAGAGCATTCTAATTAGACAATGCAGACTTTTAGTTTTAAGGATAGTTGTTGGAGTTTGATGGCAACCTAAGTCACAGAGACCTAAAGTCTTCAGCTTACAAGTCAGAAACCCAACAGTGGGTGACTAACCCCATGTTAGTTAAATCCGTACACTCTCTTTGATGACAGTCGCTTTAAGCTGCATTATTATTTGGTAAGCCCCACTGAGACTCCAATTAAACTTCAAAACAGAACAGTTCTCCAAAGAAAAAGATCTATCTGAGCAACTCATTTCAGCTCCAGCTCTGGGTAATTGCAGCAAGGATTCAAATAATGATAAAAGACACTAAAGTCCAGATGTTGCAATATTAGTAATTCTGAGTTTGAAAAATTAAGTGAGCTGCCTACTATTAAAAATCTGCAGATTAGAATGCACCTGTTTTGATGGAGAGAATGTGAGTATATCTTTCCAGCAACTGCTCCTAAATACATACCATAAACTTCTGCTATAAACTTTAGTTCCAGGGCAGTCATTAACGAGGATACAGACCACAGGATGACTGCAATCATGGTCCCAGTAACTACCAATAATAAATCAGAAGTAATTGTTTCATTATTTGTGTAGCAGAGCAGTACAGAAACTTCCTGTACATTAGAACAGCCGCATTAGCTCCTTGTTCTCCTTTTTGGAGCTCCACCTACTGTGTACTTTTCTCACTTTATAAATTATTTTCACAAATCCTTCAAGTTGTCAGTTGAGAAAATAAATAGCAGGCGTGTGTCTTGTCCAGATCTGGCTGTGGCAGTTTTGCCTCAATATATTTTTGAGCTGAGATTACATGTCGTAAACTAATCAACACCCAGAAAGTAGATGCTCCAAACCACTTTTGGGTGAGATTGTGAAGCTGTAATCAGATCTTTGCTAAATTTCCTCTGGTTACTGACTGACTCAGTCAATATTGGCACAGACAGCTCTGTGATTGGACGCTCCATGATTGCAGAGAGTATGTTTTTAGTTGGATTCTTGCTTTTGTAAAACTGATTGAAAGGGACGGATTTCATGTATTTACCCATAGAGTGAGTAAACCTCCCACAATGTCACTCGTGGGAAGTCAGCATTTCTGTATAATATAATAAAGGTAAACTCACCATAGATCCACTCTCTCATTAGAGAGAGAGGGACGACGGGTGATGCATTAAATAACTCCACAGAGAGCAGTATCTGTCACCAAGTCATCCTTTATTTACATGTGGAGAGTCCTTGACACTGATTCAGCTCCCTCACAGTCAGCTCTTAGAATAAATAGGATATCTGACACTCCTGTTCTTATCTGTAAGCCAGGGCTCCTTGATTAGACCACGTTAACTGCCCCAATCTGGGAACTCTTATTCTATGAGGACCACGTGGCTGACCTAATTACAATCACTGCAGGGCATTTAACCTGAGGGTCACCACACCTCGGGTGAGGGTTAGATTGAAAACCAGCATCTTCAGGGGCACCCTTAATTGGTTGCAGGAATTGAACCTGCGTTGCTGCTGTCACTTTCCATTGCAAGAGGAGCCTTCCAGCCAACTGAGCTAACTGAACTTATAAAGCAGAATGAGAAACAAAGTGTGAGAGGTAAGTATGACATTTCCAGGAGGTGCTCAATACAAAATTGCTGTTACTATTCCTCTTCCTTGTGATGATGAACATGTGGAGCAGAAATCAAATGTAGTCTTGAAGTGAATGTGTGTTAGAGGCCAGTGGATAATTGAGACTTGCAAGTATAAGTCATTCATGAATTTAAAGTTCTTATTCGTAGATGATACTTTGATTTTATAAGGTATTACTGCTCCCATCGCATTTAATGCAGGCAGCATGCCAACTCCCTGCTGCTGGCTAATCTGCACAAGTGCTGCATGGGAGCTAGCAACAATTGTGCTGTTACATGGCTGAATGCCTCAGTAGTAGGACAAAGTTTATGCAAAGCTAGTCCCATCTAAAGCTGGCTTAAAGTCAATCTCAACCTCTTAAAGGGTTGGAGCATGTGCTGGAACCATTTTTGTAAAGGGGCATGAACAGGGTGAAGTAAGTAAGATACAGTTAGTAACTAGTAACACATTATATTAACATAATAGACATTGTTACAGAGCCATGACGAGGATCTGGATCTTTGAGTTCACTCCTTCAAGATCCTGACCTCCTTAGCCCACATGTTCATATGACTTATCACTCTGGGTGGTATCTATGGCACTCCTCAGTATTAACCCATTTACACTCTTATACATCTTCTCCCTTTATTTCTCTTTCATTATAATGTTTAAACATTTATGTGTACAATTACTTTTACTACTATTCGATCTCCTCCAAGTTTCTGACTTTATAAATTCAAAAGATTTTGAGGTTTCACTGCTCTCCCAGAGTGCAGGATATTCTCTTTGGAATAAGAAGGCTAGTAGTTTTGGTGGAAAATTGTTGTCTTTGATTCTGTTCCTGATGGTCTGTAGGTTCTATTAAACTGGAGGAACTTGCATGTATTGGATTTCATTTTGGAGGACATCTTCCTACCAAAACAGAACATTTCCTCTTTGCCGTTTCCTGAATCATCAAGCATTGTCCATCCCTTCCCAGTGGTTGCTCCATGAATGATGAGCCTCACTTTCAATTTGTGTCAGCAGATTTTTATTGTAAATGTCCTTCAGTGTTACTGCAACTCCTTCGGACATGTGAAGAAGATTGAGGTCAAACCATGAATTCCTAATCACAAGTCATGTATGCATGTGTAGATTTTCCACTATTCATTGTTCCCCACATTGGAGAGTTGTTCACTCATACCTTTAACCTTAATGGCTATGCCTCCTGGACTATATATAATTGCACTGTTGTTAGCTGTGGACAGTGTTTCTTTAACCACAGTTTACTATCTGTTAATATAGTGACATTCACGCATGTGTGTAATGTGAAATTTATGGGATGACCATTGGATTTAATATCAGTTTGGCAAAGTGTAAGGTCTGGATCACCTATTTTCGCTAGGAACTCTTCAGTTTTATTTTTCTCTTGTAGTGTGTTCTACCACATTAAACTCTTTATTTGGATAGTTATTTGATTTTTCTTGCTTTTCTGAAACTATGTTCCACTTCTGCACATTTTCTGAAAGTGTCCTATTGTCTGACAGATGAAACATCCATTTTTTTAGTAGCTGGGCACTGTCTCTGCCAGTGAGGTTTCTTTGGTGCACAGCATTGACAAGGACTTTTAATATCCAGGGCATGTCCTAATCACCTTTATTGGTTTCTTACCAGTGTTGTTTGTGGTTTTGAACCAAAGAATTGAATGAACTCTCCTGGCTTCCTATGCCAAGTTTGATCTTCTCCCAATATGTACTACACAACAACTGGAATTAAGTTGCAGCAAATTATGAATAGAATTTAATGACTTAGAACCAAGCCACTTAGCAAAATAGGTGTTTGCCAATGCATATTCTCCACACGTGTCATCTTCTACCTCACTTCACCCTATCAACATATTCCCATATTCCTTTCCCACCTTTGTTTGTAACTAGTTTCGTCTTAAATCCATCCATGCTATTTACCTTAACCATTTCATATAATAGTTAATGCCATGTACTCACACTCTCTGAGTAAGATGTTTTTCCAGATTCCTTGTTGGATTTGTTCATGACTGCATCTTGCATTTATGACTCATAAACGTTGATCGCAAGTGAAACCACCTCTTACTTCTCTGCTCTGTCTTAAGGACCCAGCCTCACAAAGTTCAAGGAAATTGTACCCAGAGCAGAGAATCTGCTTTTAACTACAAGAGATTGGTGGCAGGAAACACAACTGGGACACAGAGTAGGGAGAAAAAATGCAGAGCCAAAAATAAACAAATGCTACGCTGTTAAAAATAGTGAACTTTACATTAGACAGCACAGTTGAAACTAATGTCCCTCATCTAAGGCATCAGTTCTCAAACTTTAAGACCTTAAGGATGACTGCGAGGGGATCCCAGCAGTAGTTTATTTTTGTTTGCATGTTACCAGATCTTTTTATTTGGTCACTGACTAAAAGGCTGTTTTGTTGCTGTTAACTAATAAAATGATCTGCAGAAAAATCAAGGGACTTTACGCAGGCCAAATGCCCAGAGCACCCTTGTGCCCATCACTTACCCCATCCGGGGAGAGTGCAAACAGGAAGCCAGAGACTTGGAGGTGAATACGGTGACCACAATTATGTTTAGTGATAATGACTATTAATAAGTAGCATCCCCCACCCCCCCAGCCCTGCTTCTTGATCCAGCTGAACCCAGTCCAAATTATTCATTGCTGTTACATGCTCCCATGACAGCTAATTTTAACATAGCAATGTTCTCTCCTTGCAGATGGAATTAATAATGGTCAATAGAATCAAAATATGAATTCAAATTCATTCATTTTAAAGTCTGCAACAATAATACTGTTTACCTTTAGTAGATAGTAGCCTTTTTTTTGCTTTAAAGGCCGAGGAAATACATTTTGGAATTTTGTCTTTGTAATTTTGGCAACAATACATTTACACATCATGGTTGTTCAAACAGCAATGTGATAATTTGTTGAGAGCTGAAAGTTGTTGGGACTCTGGGAGACCATCCCTGTTCTTAACGTAATGGAATCTTTTACTTCCATCCGAGAGGTTAGACAGGGCTAACTTAAATGCCTCATCTGAATGACTGTACCTTCATCAGTGCAAAACATGCTGAACACAATGCCAGAATGTCTGACGAGATGATGGGCTCAATCATGTTATTGGTTAAGTCACGTCTTTTGGAGGGGTTTTCAGCCACATGATTTCACTGTATACAGTATTTTCAAACTCACCTCATTAGATGTCCCATCCCTAAGTGCCCCTTATGTCTGAATTCAGCCCAATCCTATCACTTGCCATTCCCAAGACAACTTGATGGTCAATAGATATCCGAGAATTCACCAGCATCCCTCCTGCTTGTGCCACATTCAAAAGCCCGTTGTGCACTCGAGGCTCTGTCAGACTGGTGCTGTCCTGCATGGTTCCCTAATATGGAGAGCCCCCTGATTCTGATCACTCAAGTATCTGACTGTATCCAAGCCCCTGGCCTTGTATCACAGAGGTTTTCCTGGACTTATTGTGCCAGCACTCCCTGGATGAAGACCATGCCCCCTTGATTTAACCAAGGCCTACTGACAACCACAACATGCTATCTGGCTTTGTCTCTGCACTAAATGGCACTGCAATACAGATGTAATATCAACCTGCAATCTCTAGTTGAGGGGACAAAGCTCAAAAAGGCAAGGCAAGGTTACTGTGAGCATCAAGGTAGGGCCAATGCAGGTGAGTGCTATGACAATGAGTGAAGAGCCTGGAGATGCAGCCTGGTCCAATCCATGAGCTGGAGTTGTGTCCCAGAGCACACAATGTCCTTACCGCAACATTACAATGATAGTTACTGCCGCACCTCAAGTTGCAACATTGAAATCCAAAAGTGCCCTGTAAGTGGATTAGTTCTTAGATGCTGGCAAATATTGGATTCCAGTGCCCGTGGATGTGGGGTGTATGTGGCTGATGTCCATGGAGTGTGCCCTGAGATGTTGGTTCCCAGCATCCAACATGGAAATCTTTGGTGCAAGCCGTGAGCTGAGTTCACCACATTCCTACACTGACTTCCATGGCGAGACTTCTCAAATTCTAGCTTCATTAGTGCATTTGTTAAGACAGGAAGCTGGAGATTAATGACGTGAGTAGGGCCTCCAACAAGACACTTCACAAGCAATACCTCCCCCTTAATTGGCAACTCACTGCTGCCTAGCAAGATACAGACCGTGCCACTTGTTAAATGCATGAAAGATGAATGAAACTCTCCCAACAGCAAGATCGGCCTCACCAAATTTCTCATCTGACATGGTTACAAATTTCACTGCAATCCACACCATTCAGAACTCTCTGAGATTCTACCCGGTGCAGTGAAGTCACAAAATGGGATCTGAACCCAAAACCTCCCAGCTTAGAAACAGAAGCGCTACAATTTAGCCATGACCAACCCTGTAGATATTTGTGAAGCAGTATGGAAAGCAGAGGAGAAATCTGGAAGGAAGAAATGAAAGTAAATACGATCGAGAAAGGTTGCTGCTTACAGTCTTCTTGCCTCTCCTCTGGCCCTGTTATTGACCCTTTAATGAAAAGAAGAGAAGTTGACCGTCACCCAAAAACTTATAATCTCACATTATAAAAGTGGCAGGGAGATTTTGTTTTCGAACAGGTTTGAAATGTTGATGAAAATGGAGGACTTATTTCAATCAGTGTCAGGAAAGCGTTTTGCTTGGTAATTAAGTGTTGGTCGATTGATTGGATTTCAGGCAGGCCAATGGAGTGTCATTTTGCAAAGGAAAAGGAAAGAGAAAGGCTATAAAACTTCCAGGCTCTGGACAGCATTTCAGATCCCCCGGCTTCCTCTGGGGATAGGTAGATCAGTCAAGATTTAAGGATTCCCTCGTGGGTCAGCTCTGTGCTGGGCAGATTTGGAGAAGTTAATAAAGTGTGATTGATGACACCTTCTTTTTGTCGTAATCTTTCTAACAGACAAAAGCTGTCCACTGGAATTTAAAGAAAACAAGTGTTTATGTGGTTCTGTGCAAAAGAGGTACTTGCTTTAGTTTGTAGAAATTCATCTATCAAAGGAGGGCATCCCCAGTACTGAAAAGGATCTTCTGGAGATTATAGTTGAACACTGGGAACTGAAGGCAGTTTATCTAAAAAGAATAGAAAAAAAGTTATTTATCTATATGTCTGCATTTGTCAACCTCTATTTCATCGCTGTATTATATCAATTTGTCTGTGTGTTTACTTTCCGCTTATTTATCTCTGTCTTCCTACGCTATCTTTCACTGCATTTGTAAGTACGTATATCATTGCAGTAATCTACATCTGTTCTATCTCCAGTTTACACTCTGTTAGTCTTACTGATGCATTTATCTTCATTGGATGTGACTCTTTATTACCAAATAGTTGTGATAACATGAGCCACAAAATGCCATTAGTAACACTCTTAAGTATATAACTTATCAGTCCACCTTAAGATAATGTGTGCTTCCCAAGTATACAGAATTAATTAGAGAGCTGTTTGCCATTTTGAATTTTCCATGTCATATAGGTAATACAATCTGGTAAGAATATTGTATCCATCAACAATAATACGTTGTGTTGTCAACTTTATTAAAAGCAACAGTCTCTTGGTGCATGACAATCTTTTATGAATAAAATAGATTATAATAATTTACAATAGTACACGAAGGTGGTCAAAAGGTGTGATGGTGGCATAGCGACATTGTCATGGGACCAGAGACCCAATCCAATGGGTCAAATCCCACCATGGCAGATGGTGAAATTTCAATCAATTAATTTCTGGAATTGAAAGACAAGTCTAATGGCGTCTACTCTTAGAGTCATAGAGATATACAGCACTGAAAAAGACCTTTCGGTCCACCTCACCCATGCTGTCCAAATATCCTAAATTAATCAAGCGCCATTTGGCCCATATCCCTCTAAAGCTTTCCTATTCATTTACCCATCCAGAAGCCTTTTAAATGCTGCAATTGTACCAGCCTTCACCACTTTCTCTGGCAGCTCATTCCATACATGTACCACCCTCTGCGTGAAGAAGTTGCTTCTTAAGTCCCTTTTAAATCTTTCCCCTCTCAGCTTCTCTCCAAAGGGAACAGTCCCAACTTCTTCGAAGCTAGCCTTATAATTAAAGTTTCTCATTCCTGGAATCTTTCTTGTAAATTGCTTTTGCATCCTTTTCAATGTATTCACATCGTTCCTGTGGCGCCCACAACTATGCACAATATTCTAGCTGAGGTTTAACAAGGGGCTTGCACACTATTTTAGTGGGAATACTTGGAGTGATAGTCAGCACTAAGGGAATCCTGCAGCTGAGGGAACTACATCTCTCCAATATTCATATCTCCAAATTTGCAGATGACACAACACAGGGTGGGAGGGTGAGCTGTGAGGAGGGTGCGGACATGCTTCAGTGTGATTTGGACAGGATGAACAAGTGGGCAAATGTAGGGTGGATGCAGAATAATGTGGGAAATGTGTAAGGATCCTATCTGCCCTCTCAGGAAGATGTAAAATTGGGGAAAAAAATAGCAAGAATGTTCTCTCCAATGTCCTGGACAATACATATCCCTAGACCAACCTCATTAAAACAGATTATCCAGTCATATTGCTGTTATTACACTTTGGTAATGTGCAAATTGGTGCCATCTATCCCACAGAACAACCGTGAGTAAACTTCAAAATAACAAATTTCGAATGTTTTGAGTTTGTCAGTAAGTCATATAAATGTAAATTATTTTTGCATTGTTTTAAAATCAGCAATGTTTCTGTCTCAAACACTTGCCACAATTATTTATGTAAAAAAGTTTTTCCTACTTTCTGTGTGAAATCAAAACATGATTCAAACCGGTCTTTGGGTGTGGCAGGTGTCAATTTCAAACTGGAAAGTCCTCAACCCACTGCACCACAAGGCTGAATCCAACCAGGGTTTTTAACAAGTTCTACTTATCTTTCGCTTCCATTTTCAAAACCACCCCCTCTTTCCCCCATCAGCAGATCAATAAGAGATTTGCATAGCAAATAGATCGCTTTGGCCGAATCTTCACAGTGACTACAAAAGAGGTGTGAACATTGGGATAGAACTGCAGCTTGTCTTGCAAGATTAGAATGAATCTTGCAAGACAAGCAGCACAGTGGCGGCATGGTGGCTCAGTGGTTAGCACTACTGCCTCACAGCGCCAGAGACCCGGGTTCAACTCCCGCCTCGGGTAACTGTGTGGAGAGTGAACATTCTTCCATAGTGTTAGGTGCAGGGGTAAATGTAGGAGAATGGGTCTGGGAGGGTTGCTCTTCGGAGGGTTGGTGTTGACTTGTTGGGCCGAAGGGCCTCTTTCCACACTGTAATCTAGTCTAATCTTGAATGTGGAAGCAGAGAGGTGATAAAGAAAAAGTGCATTGCTTTCTTGCTGCTCACAGATGATATTAAAGTCAAAATCACTTCTCTCAGCTTTATGAATTCAGGTAAATTGTCATTGGATTTGGTGACCTTTGTTGCTCAAATGCAAATCCAAACTTTTATAACCGTGAAGTGTGTTTTTTTTTATGTTTGATGCTAAAGACACAAATCAACTCAATGTCCCACAGTAATGTTAGATTGCATCTTTAACCCCGCTCCATAAATTCCCGATCACTGTAGAATTAGTTAAAAATCACACCACACTGGGTTACAGACCAACAGGTGTATTTGGAAGCACTAGCTTTCAGAGCTCTGCTCCTTCATCAGGTAGTTGTGAAGGAGCAGTGCTCTGAAAGCTAGTGCTTCCAAATAAACCTGTTGGACTATAAACTGGTGTGATGAGATTTTTAACTTTGTCCACCCTAGTCCAACACTGGCTCCTCCACATCATGACTGTAGAATTTGACTGTGCTCAAAGTTTTACTTTTCTACTTACCATTTTTTTCCCTTCCCTCTCCTGAAGATGTAAGCTCCTTCCTAGTTATGTTTCTCCACAGAAGCCAGCGAATATCACAGTTAATCTTGGCCACGTCACTCCCCTGTGCTTTTGTGTGAGTGTTAACTGATTACTGGTCTAAATGTTTGTTGTTCTCACTTAGTGCCCACTTATACAGACCTTCCAAACGACATCGCAGAATGTGATCAGGAGTGGAAACTTTAATCCCTCTGTTGCCTTTGACCACCAAGCCTAGGGGCAGGATCTTCAAGGCTAGATGTAGGCAGAGTAGTAAGAGGACAGGTTCATAATGGGCTGGTCTAGACTGTTCTGTTGGAAGCCAGTGAATGTGTTTACCAGCATGAATCTGGCCAACAGACTATTGGAAAAATATGAGGTTTGGGCTGAAATGGCTTCCAGCCGTCAAACATCAAGGAGCCAATCAGGCCATTTAAGAGTCCCATTTGCTGTAAGGCCAATGTTACCCTTGCTGGCAGTCAAGTGTCATACATCATTGAGGCACCATCAGTGTGTTCCAGTGAAGGGGCGTGGGCTTACCCCAGTATGCCTCAGAATGGCACCGAGTTCTGCCAATAGTCTACTCGTGAGAAAGGGTCATGACCTGGCAGCTATTGTCTTACACAAACTAAATGTTATTACCTGGTCTTTGGAGGACGTTCGCATCTTGAAGGACTATCCTTCCATTTTTAGGAATCTGTAGCTCTTACGTTGATCAATGGGAATGTTCGAGAGCTTCCGATAATATCTCCAAACACTTGTCATCCTTAGCTGGAGATATTTTCGAATCAAGCTGTTCAGGCATGTTCAGACTTACCTCTGCAGGAGATGGGACTTGAACTTAACTCAGAGGTGGGGACACTACCACTGTGCCACAAGAGTACTTCATCCTTAGTTGGAAAAAACAGCTGTCCACCTCCAAGCCAATAATTAGTCATTCCTTCAGCAATTTTCACCAGGTGATAACTGTTGATGTAGAGAAAGATCCGGATCGGGAGATGATCATGACGTGGAGGTTCTGAGCCCAAGCAGAAGGTCCAGCTCCAACTGTCATGTCACAGCTATGACTCGGTTTTTCATTGTGGGTCAACTGTTGAATCCAGAAGCTTCTTTCACAATACAGCTTAACCACTCACTATCACAAACAACTTCAAAAAGCAAGTGGATTCGGTAAATTCAGGAAGCTGGGGAGTAATTAGACAATTACTGCCATGAAGAATATAATTACAACTGCATACATTCAACAATCAATGTTTAAGATGATTGGCAACAGTACTGATTGAAGGATTATTTTTTAAATTTTACACAGTATGGTGAATTCTTCTGATGGGATGAAGTCAGAACTCACACAACGCCAGGTTTATTTGAAAATCACAAGCTTTCGGAGCACTGCTCCTTTGTCAGGTGCAGTGATTGCACTTCACTTCACCATGACGAAGAAGCAGTGTTACGAAAGCATGTGATTTCGAATTAACCTGTTGGACGAGAACCCGGTGTCATGTGACTTCTGACTTTGTCCAGTCCAGTCCAACACCAGCAGCTCCACCTTATGGTGGAATTCACAGCCTGAAAAGATATTAGAAGTAAGTTTAATCGTAACTTTTGAAAGATTACTCAGATTCATACATGAGAAAAAATAATCACAGGGCGCGACATGATGCATTTGTGGCTTTTTGCTTGCTTTCCGAGTGCTTGCTCACAATGCATTCACTTGAAGGCTGCCTGCTTTCTGTACTTCACATTGCTTTGTTAACACACACTCAGTGACTTCAGCATTGACTTAAGCAGTTGCCAGTCTCTGTGGCTCGCATCGCTTTCTAGCACAAAGGCAGAGGCACGTAGCTCATAATGGTGGGAGGCATTGAACAGTCAAGAGGGTGGACATGTTATACTGTGCTACATCCGTGTCATTTCGATAGCATGTACCAGCAGGTTACACAGCAGACACGACACATGCTTCAACCAAATGGTCATGAGGAAAAATTAAAGAGGAGCAGTCAATAGTGGGTGGTGGGAGTCTACAATCAGTGTAGGGATACAAACACAGTCAGTCGAGGAGCTTGCCTGATTACACTACAGGGGTTGGTCACAGTCATCCACTTGGTCCTATCCAATCTGTGCCCCTGCAGGCTGGAGATTAGACCATGGTCGATCTTGCAGGCCAAGTGTGAATAGTCTGGGCACTACAGGTAGGTCATTCAGGGCACTGTGGAGACATCAGTCAGGGCAGTCCTGCCAAATCTGTCTGGGCAGTGGAACAAGTCATTCCTATAGCTTAAATCAATAACAGTCAGAGGCAAATAAGGGGGTCAACCCATTGAATCCTGGGAAAGCCAATGACTTACTTCTGGGCACAGACTTCATTGGACTTGGTCACTGAGGAAATGATGACCATGATCGAGGGCAATAGCAGATAGGAGGGAATAGGAGATGGCTGAGAGTTCTAGCTGGAGGTGTTCAAACAGGCCCGAGTAACTGTACTTTCAACACGGGGAATGTGTCAGTCCATTGAGGGCATGGGAATTTCCAAAGTCATGGCCTCAGGGGGTAGAGTTAGGGCATTAAAAGTGATCTAAAGGGGTTAAGAGGTATGTGGTGAGGCTAAAAAATGACAGGGACTACAGGAAGTAGGATGGGGAGGATATTTATGTATCACAGGCAGAGTCTACAAGTCACTCAGTGAAGTAGAGTTGGATCTTTCCCTTTCAGATTCAAAGTCACCAGCACAATAATTGGCTGACACTGTATGCCAAGTTAATGGAGCAAGCTACCGCTTTTCCCTTCCGGGCTAAAGTAAAACCCTTGGAACTGGAGGCCCCCTCCTAGGGGGCAATTGTGGAAATTATGCCTCCACTAATTCAGTGATGCCAACCACCTGGTTTCAATTTCCACTCTGTCAGCAGATTATTCATTTTGCAAGAATGCACATTAAAAATAATGGCCTCAGGTCATTGTGACCATTACATTGTGTGCACTAATTGCCTCCTTGTCGTGTCAGCAAAGCGAATGTAATGAAAACAAAATACATAAAAGAGGAACCTGAAACGGCCATAACCACACTCCATAACAAACACTCCACAGCTGCCATATTCACACACACAACTGTAAGTATGTAAAAGGGTACAGACTGAGATGTACTTTGATTGGGGGCAGAGCTATCACAGTTGCTTACTGGCAGAATTCTGCTCCTTAATATAACATGAAAACTTTGATAGTGTAACGTACAACTGAACGAGGCCACGTACATCAGAGCTCCATCTGGGCACATGACAATGCCCTTCTTGGGCAGCCTCCATGGGCAGACTTCATTCTGATGGATGTAAACGCTCAGCCTTCATCTTTCTCACCATCCTCTTGGTTTACCTACTCACATTACTCGCACAATCCCAAGAGACACTGTGGTCCTGGTGCTACTCCCAAGACATGTAGAATGTTTGTCCACAATTCGAATAAGAACAGCAACCCCCCGCAGCTGGTTCCCGGTCTCCAGAGTGATAGGCAGCAGGTGAACCTTCACCAAGAAGCTGCAGACACACATTGAGACCCTGCATCTTTAGGACTTGCTGTCATTTCCTTCTATTGTCTGAAAGACAGTGCAGTCACTGATTAAAAGTATCTCAGACCATCATCTTCAAACCATGCCATCTGCTGAAGCAGGACTTGTGCTGAGAGGAATTGATGACCATCCCATCCTGCTGGTTGTCAGGATCAGTGATGACCTGAATTCTAAGCCAATGACTTGTTTCAAGGAGTCTCAGGGGAGTGTCTGTGAGGCATCTCCCAATCCTTGACCCAGAAATCCATCCAATACTTACTCAGAGCATGGCTCGTGATATCTGTCCCCTGCAATGAGGAGTGTCAAGCAGCGCCAGCAATGGGACCCTCACCATCACTGTAGTCCCCCATGTGCAGGGTGCTATCAATGGCTATCAGTGGGCGGTACAGTGGCACAGTGGTTAGCACTGCTGCCTCACAGCGCCGGAGACCCGGGTTCAATGCCCGCCTCAGGCGACTGACTGTGTGGAGTTTGCACGTTCTCCCCGTGTCTGCGTGGGTTTCCTCCGGGTGCTCCGGTTTCCTCCCACAGTCCAAAGATGTGCAGGTCAGGTGAATTGGCCATGCTAAATTGCCTGTAGTGTTAGGTAAGGGGTAAATGTAGGGGTATGGGTGGGTTGCGCTTCGGCGGGTCAGTGTGGACTTGTTGGGCCGAAGGGCCTGTTTCCACACTGTAATGTAATCTAATCACTCACATAGATTTACAGGAACCCTATCTCCAGCCTGCAGAATCTTCCAGCAGGAAGAGTTGGCATTTTGGTAGAATGAGGTGGTTGAGAGCTGTTGATGCCCATGATGTAGGTAATACCGAGAGTAGTAGTTCATGTGATTTGCTGAGTTGCTCCTGTGCAATAGGAGGGTTGGACTGAGTGGTGGCCCTAGGAGTGTGGTCTGGGAGAGAAAAGATGTTTTTACTTCGCCTTGCAGAGCTCAGAAGGTCATTAACCTTCTCCCTGCCTTGCTGGACTTCCCACTTCACCTGGGACACAGCATTCATCCAGGCTGGTAATTTATGTCCAGGCTGAATAGGCTGGGGCTATTTTCCCTGGAACATTAGGGTCTGAGAGGTGACCATATTGAGGTTTATAAAGGGGGCATGGATAGAGTTATTAGCCAAGGTATTTTTCCCAGGGTAGGGGAGTTGAAATCTAGGGGGCGGAGTTTTAAGGTGAGGGGGGGGAAAGGTTTCAAAGACATCTAAGGTACATCATTTTTACACAGAAAGTGATGTGTATTTGGAACGAGCTGCCAGGGAAAGTGTTGGAGCCTGGTACAATTACAACATTTAAAAGGCACCTATGTGAATAAGAAGGGTTTAGAGGGATATGGACCAAATGCTGGCAAACGGGACTAGATCAATTAAGGATATCTTGTCAACGTGGACAAATTGTCTGTTTTGTGGTATACATCTCTGTGGCTCTCTCGTGGTTTGCCTCTTCTCTGCGCTATTCCTTCAGTGATAATGGCAGAGGACCAAAGTATGAGGAGCACCATCCAAAGCAGTTTGCAGCTGGGCTTTAAACATGAAACCAATGACAGAAGGTCCCAGCGCTTCTGCTTCTGCTGTCACTCAGTTACACAGGAAGAGCACCAACAAACCGGGCTGCATCATGAGTGAAGTGGAGAGCGGATGGTTGTGGAAGAAACGTTGCTGTGAGTCATGGCAGACTGGGCAACGTGGGATCTCACTCAATGTAATACTTGAGCTGCAAATGTGAAAACTCCCGCCAATATGTTAACCAGCACTTGTGTTATGGAGGGGACATGATGAAATAAATACCTGAATCTCTCTCTCTCTCTTGCGGGCAATGTTATTTCAGAAAGAGCTTACGAAATGCTGCAGTTGACTCATCAAACCTCCTGAAAAATTACATGTTGCTGAATTTACGGTATCTGGTCAGCATGGATGAGTTGGACCAAAGGGTCTGTTTCCAACTCAATGTCTCTATGACAAAATGACCAAACCTTTAATGAAATTCATAAATGGATTTTGTTATTCTGGGCCTGCTTCAGGAGGACAGAGTGTTGGAGAGAGGTGTGTGTGTGTATATATAAATGGGAAACAGACCAGGCCAAGTTGTGTGGGAGTGCAGGGAGAGCCCTGTTCGCCTGAAGAAATTAAAGCACTAATGAGCTTCACCTTGACACAGTGCTGACAGCAGCAGAGCGTGCAGCTGTGAGAGTCTGGGCAACACTCAGTAAAAGTCAAACCCCTCTGTCTCTCTCATGTCTGACTCAGACACAGCAGTGGGCTTGAATTATGCAACAATGTCTAGTTTTGTAAACCTTTGTCCTGAGACCCAATAGGTCATCGGATTTCCGCACATCTGTCTAAATATAACAGCGTTTTCTGACTTATTGGTCCATTGTTTCTGCTGTTGGACTTGGAGGAGAATAAATTTCTATAATATTATTAATTTTGGTCAATGATACAAGCCTTTCTAGAGGTGGATGGAGAGCCCTATGAATGTTTCTGTATTGGCAGAGAGGCTGTAACAACATTACAGATGGTAGAGTTTTTCAGGAGTGTGTCAGTGTGTGTAGGGATTCCCCAGGAGTGTGCCAGTGCGTGTAGGGATTCCCCAGGAGTGTGCTGGTGTGTGTGGGGGATTCCCCAGGACTGTGTCAGTGTGTGTAAGGGATTCCCCAGGAGTGTGCTGGTGTGTGTAGGGGATTCACCAGGACTGTGTCAGTGTGTGTAAGGGATACCCCAGGAGTGTGCCGGTGGGTGTAGGGGATTTCCCAGGACTGTGTCAGTGTGTGTAAGGGATTCCCCAGGAGTGTGCCGGTGGGTGTAGGGGATTTCCCAGGAGTGTGTCAGTGTGTGTAGGGGATTTCCCCAGGAGTGTGTTAGTGTGTGTAGGGGATTTCCCCAGGAGTGTGTCAGTGTGTGTAAGGGTTCCTCAGGAGAGTGCAGTATGTGTAGGGGTTCCCCAGGAATGTCTCAGTGTGTGTCAGGGTTCCCCAGTATTATTTCAGTGTTTATTGAAATATTTCCCCAAAATTGTCTGTACACTTCATGGTCTATGAATCCCTCTGAACAGCACTTCATGTCCAAGGGCAGCTGTCCTTACAGAGTGGTTGTCATTATTATCAGATGTGGTAAATTCCCAATGGTCACCTTGCTGCCCATGTCTTGCACATTAGAGCGAACGTTGTTCTCCCCACTTTGATCCCATCCTCCCTCTTGTCACATCTGCTCTTCCACCTCCACCTCTCCTTGATCCTAATCCAGCCTTCCTCGGGTGGTTGCAATGTGACTCTGAGTTTACGAGTTGGATTCCTGTCTACCTAAACATCCCATTGTACTCTGCCTCACTTCTGATCTATTGTTCCTCTCCTCCACATCCCACCACTGTGTTGGTTCATATTCATACTGAAAGAATTCACATTTTTAGGGGTTTAGGTAAAATGTGAAATGTGAGCAGGTGAATGCACACAGTGTGAATATCCTGACTTAGATCATAAATATCCTTAAAGATCCATTCATCCTTCCAACAGTGAAATAAACCTCACATACTCTGCCTGGTCATCCTATAAACATTCACGTAGAAAACTTTAATTAATCTCTATCTTTCGAGCTGATATGTGACTCAGTCAATGTTAAAATTTGGTGTTCATAGAGCATGCTCTGTAACCCATGATCAATATTCCAATCATAGCTCTGTCATAACTCTGCCTGTCATTAAACATTAGGTGCTCATTGAAACTAAATCCATTGATTAACTTCACCAGAGACTCCACAACCACCTGATGAAGGAGCAGCACTCCAAAAACGAGTGCTTCCAAGTAAACCTGTTGGACTATAACCTGGTGTTGTGTGATTTTTAACTTTGTTCATCAGAGACTGTATGATTTTATCTCTGTCTGTTGGGCCATGCCCTCACAGAAGGTTAAATCCATTAAAATGGTAAATGAAGTAGACTGGTCTGACTTGTATATTTCAATTTGGAGGACCAGTAAGAGGACTATGTTCATTTCCCAGTATTAATGTTTTTTTTTGTTTACTGTGGTCACTGGGTTTGTGACATTTATTTGCGGTTGGTCTCTTAATTCTGGTCTGCTCCAAGTTGAGTCCAGAGCATTGACTGCTGATGAATGTGAAGCACTCTTAAATCTTCATCCAATCCAAAGCTCGCAACTTAACACTCCATCAATTTCATCTAATTCCACACACAGGCTGACAGGCTATGGGGAATTTCCTGCCCACAACCCCTGACTGATGAATTTGAAGTGCTCGTGTAATTTCTGAAGATCATTCTCTCTCCATCTCCTCTCTCTCAGCTCTGAGGCCTCATCCCTCTCCATCTCTCTCCCTTTTCGTTATGTTGTATGATCTCTTCCTAGCTTTAATGAAGTTGAAAGGCAGACACAGACATTGTAAACAGTGCCGTAATGGAAACTTGTTGCTTCAGCTTACACATACTAACTAACCATGCAAGAGAACTGAATCTGTGCTATTGCCTCGTTTCCTGTGATGAGATGCATATTGGTGTAAACATATGTTGAAATTATTGCATTCAACAATCAGCCCACACTACCAGACAAACAACAGCCTCCCCACCTCTTGTGATTCATCCAGTTTTTCCAGTTTCCTCTCACTGGTCACCTCAGTTTTGGAGTTGAAGATTGACATGCAACCCTCTTCTCCACTTGAGCTTGAGCTTGTATTTAATTTCAACAACTGGTGTTTCAGATAGCTGTGGACATGTGTGCACACTCCTTACAGAGAACATTGGTGTCGAGATTACCCAGGAGAAGCTCAGTCTTTGCTGGGCTTCCTCAGGAGTGCACCAGTGTTTGTCAGGGGTAGGGAATCCCAGGGGCAATGTGCTCTTTAATTCTGTTTCATCTTGCGCACCCTATTTGGTTGAATGCAAGTACCTTTAGACATCTTCTTTTGTGTATGGCAAAGCATGCATGAGATCTTAAAGGGGACATCCTGTGAGTAGCTGGTGTGGCATAGAGTCATAGAGATGTACAGCATGGAAGCAAATCCTTTGGTCCAACTCGTCCATGCCAACCAGATAACCCAACCCAATCTAGTCCCACCTGCCAGCACACGGCCCATATCCCTCCAAACCATTCTTATTCACATATCCATCCAGATGCCTTTTAAATGTTGCAATTGTACCAGCCTCCACCACTTCCTCTGGCAGCTCATTCCATACATGTACCACCCTCTGTGTGAGAAAGTTGCCCCTTAGGTCTCTTTTATATCTTTTCCCTCTCACTCTAAACCTATGCCCTCTGGTTCTGGACTCCACCACCCCAGGGAAAAAACTTTGTCTATTTACCCTATCCATGCCCCTCATGATTTTGTAAATCTCTATAAGGTCACCCCTCAGCCTCTGACGCTCCAGGGAAATCAGCCCCAGCCCATTCAACCTCTCCCTATAGCTCAAATCCTCCAACCCTGGCAACATCCTTGTAAATCTTTTCTGAACCCTTTCAAATTTCACAACATCTTTCCAATAGGAAGGAGACCAGAATTGCACGCAATATTCCAACAGTGGCCTAACCAATGTCCTGTACAGCTGCAACATGACCTCCCAACTCCTGTACTCAATACTCTGACCAATAAAGGAAAGCATACCAAACGCCTTCTTCACTAAGCTATCTAACTGCGACTTCACTTTCAAGGAGCTATGAACCTGCACTCCAAGGTCACTTTGTTCAGCAACACTCCCGAGGATTTTACCATTAAGTGTCTAGGTCCTGCTAAGATTTGCTTTCCCAAAATGCAGCACCTCACATTTACCCATCCTGCAGATCCTGTGCCAATATGCCAGCTGTCAGGGATAATTATGTAGGAGTGTGGCAAGACTGTAGGGATTTCCCAGGAGTGTGCCAATGCAATGGTGCTTCTCAGGATCATGTTTCTGCTGTGCAGGTGATTTGTTTGCAGGATTGACTAAACAGTGTGCAACACATGGAATATCAACACTGATCTGAACCAGTTTATTCTAGTATATACATAGTTACAAAAATCACAAATTACATTCCTACCTCCTTAATTGGTCTGTTCCACAATGTTCAAAATTCCATAAAACTTCAAAACATCTCTTGTGTTCCATTTATTTATAACTCTAATTGAACCACTAGTTTCCTATTTCCACCCTCCCACCTCCCTTGATTTAAACTTTGATAATGTGGCCTGAAATTAAGGAGGATTGTCCACTAACAAGGACAGATTTTTCTCTTGACCTTCAATTGAGTTTTTCCTTTCATGCCTGTCCAAATCTGTCTCAGACCTGAACTGAGTTCAGATACAAACAGATTCTTTGCAATCCCCTTTCTTGTTCATGAACGACTGAAGGTGAAACATTCACCAACACAACATATCCGTCATCAAACGTCATGACAAAATAGGCACAAGGACCACATGTTTTTATGACTGAACCTGAAAGCCACTTCAAACACTTAAAATGATGTTCTCTCATCTCAACCTTCTATGTCAACTTGAGCATTACTTCTCTCACTCTACCCATATCATGACTTCCTTTCTAAACTGTTTGTTTTCTACTAACGAAGCTAAATTTGTTTCAGCAATTAAAAAATCCTTCTAGGCTGCCTTCCAAAAAACCATTCAGCTGGCATTCTACTGCTGGGGGTATCAAGTGTGTTACCAAAGTTAGTATTCACCTGTTTGAGAGTCAATGGCCTATGAAATTCCTTCCAGCTACTTCTTTTTCATTGGCCTAAGGAGATTTTATAAAAGGAGAAATACTGACCTAAAATGGCTGCCACATTCACCTGACCACAGATTGAGGAAAATTCAGAAACCAACGTGGAATAAGTACACTACACTGAATTTACCATTTTATCTAAAGATTATAAAACCGATCACTAGGTCAACATTAAGAATGTCACATATTCTCTTTCAATTCTTTTTCACTTGCATGATATTAGACATGAAAAGTTGTTTGTAACTGTTAGGCTTGGAAAGACAACAAAACCAGACTTGGAAATCTGTGAACAAGATATACTTCAATATCTACTTTTGAGCAGCACAGCAGAATTTTTAATTATGTCTCTCCCTCTCTCTTTCTTTCTCTCACTCCATATTTCTCTCCAAAATTTTTAATTGTTAATTAGGTCTCTCTCTCTCCGTATTTCTCTTAGATTACAAGAGCTGGTGAAAAAGCAAATTGAGGAAACTCTAAATGCAACTACTGCTACACTTGCCATCAAAATAACAGTGACATTTCATTGGCTTTGAAATACTTTGGGATGGCCTAGAGATGTAAAAGGCATAACATAAATGAAAGATCCTTCCCTTCATAGCACATGTATTTATAATTATTAAATCTGGAACGAGAACATACTGCTAGTCTAATAGTATATCTAGTTAGGTCTGAGGCATCAAAGTTATCTGAGGAATATGTCTTCAAATTTAAGCAAGAAAATAATGTTCATAAAACGGTTTACCTAAATGGATTTATAGTCCCCCCCCCACCCCACGTCTTTAAAAAAGGATCCAACCTTCATCCGAGTTCACTCTGCATTCTAATATCTGACTGAATTGCAAAATTTTCCTTGGCGAACGGAAGCAATGAAATGCTAACAGGCATCATCGCAAAGCGTGATCCTTCACTCACAGAAGCACATCCTTAAAGGGTAGCCACAGAGCATTAATCAGGAGTGTGAACCTTGAGCAAATCTTCAGCATCCTGCTCCAACAATCAATCAGCAGGAAAGTCAACATCAGCTAACTGAGGTGAACTAACCAAGGATTGAACCTCAGATTCTCCTGAACAGTTCTCGCTCAGTGCACCATTCACTTTCAATGGGGGATGGGGGAGGACCAAAGATGATGCAACTCCAAATGATTTTCAACAAGTGAGTCCTTCCGATGGAGGTTATCCCAAAGTTTGATTAGTTTGATGCAATGGTTCTTTATGTGAAGATGGGAGACTTACATTTCTCCCTCAGCTAACATTATGACAAAATTAGGATGAACCCTTTATTCCTCTTATTAAAGCTTATAGAGCAATTGGTGATGCAGAAGGAGGCCATTCAGCCCACTGAAACCATGCTGGTTCTTCACAGAGCTATCCGGTCAGTCCCATTCCCCTGTGCTAGCCTTGTAGTTATCTCCTTTAGGTGTTTGTCCGATTTCCTTTTGCAATCATGGTGAGTTCCAAGTCAATACTACTTATTAGGGTGGCACGGGGGTGGCTCAGTAGTTAGCACTGCTGCCTCACAGCGCCAGGGACCTGGGTTTGATTACCACGCCGGGCGACTGTCTGTGTGGAGTTTACACATTCTCCCCGTGTCTGCGTGGGTTTCCTCCGGATGCTCCGATTTCCTCCCACAATCCAAACATGGCTGTGCTAAGTTGCCCATTGTGTTAGGTGCATTAGCCACGGGTAAATGCAGGGAAATGGGTCTAAGTGGGTTACTCTTTGGAGGATTGGTGTGCACTTGTAGGGCTGAAGGGTCTGTTTCCATACGTCGGGAATCTAAACTACATACAACGTTCCTCCTCACATACTATACTGTCCCATCTCAACCAATAACCCCCAGCTCCACCAGTTCTTGTCCAAACCTTAGCTTTGTCTTCTTCCATTGACTAATGGGAATAGTTTTTCCTGGTGTCCTTTATCCAAAGTTCTTATAATCCTGTCCATCATTATCAAATCCAAGGAAAATGTATCAAGGAGAATGGGATATTCCTGTACAAAAAAAAGCTGTACCATCTGTCAATGCAATTGGTTGGATATAATCCACCTTCACATCTAATAAACAGTAGACCACTCTACAAACATTAGCTTTTCTTGTTTCTCTAACTTAAAATATAACCAATAAAAAGAATTTGATCACTTCAAAGTTATTAGACAGACATCTGTATCTGTATTCTTTACAATTAGAGTACCTCTTTCTAGTTTTCTGTGGATGGAAATGCTGACAAGTGCTGTTCCTGAGTCTGTTGTAAGAGGCAAATACTCAGTGCTCAAGGAAAGTTAATTGGCCATTTTTGACATGGAGTCAACAGCCTGTTGCACAAACTCAGTTAATTTTGCAGGGCAGTCTTTCTTTTTGCCAAGTTCATGGTCAAAGCACTGCAGATCTTTAAAGCAGAGTGCTGTGATAGCGCTGAGGTTTGAGTTTTAAGCACGATTCCTCTATACAATGAGTTAGTGATCTCAGGCACACAGTCATGGGATAAGTCCCAAACAGAAGCCAGACATGTGCATGCATGCAGGGTCATTCCAGGGAGTTCTTGCATCTCATTGAGGGCTATAGGAGTGGGACTCGAACCTGTCCTCGTACACAGAGGCTGAAGGAGTAGGACAAGGAAGAGGAAAAATAACTGCTTCCTGAAAAATCTGAAAAATCTCAAATTCAAAAAGATTTACATTGATACATCAGAACTCTCAGACACACCTCAAGTGGCTTCATATAAAATTCATCAAATGATGGTACTGACAATACAGTCAAAGAATTATGACGCACCACCAATAAGAAGAAAACCCTACAGTACAGATAGACGCCATTCAGCCCATGAGTGTGTACTGACCCTCCCAAGAGCATTCCATGTAGACCCACTCCATCCCCATAACCCCACATTCACCATGGCCAATCCACCTAGCCTAAACATCCCTAGACACTACAGAATAATTTAGCATTGCCAATCCACCTAAATTACACTTCCTGTGGGAGGAAACCAGAGCATCCAGCAATAACCCATGCAGCCATGGGGAAAATGTGCAGACTCCACACTAACAGTCACCCAAGACTGGGATTGAACCTCAGTCCTGGTGCTGTGAGGCAGCAGCACTAATCACTGAGTCACCATGAATACAGAAAAGTTCCTGGTTTCTCTTCAAACAGAAGCAGAGGGTGCTTTTGAAGTGCGTAGGCTAAATGCACAAAATACTTTAAGCACATAACGTTTGTGCTTGTTACAGTGATATTTGACCAATTTCACAACACTCATCACCAAAGTTCATATCTGACAAAGTAGTCACTAAGTTGCTGAAGATTTGGTGGTGCCCATGGAATTGCAGAGAGAAAATGGAGACTAAAACATATCCCAAGTGAAGTAATAATATGAGCAATTCTGAATTAAGACCAGAACATCAAAGCTCTGACTTTTATTTGTTATCGGAGAAGCAGAGAAAAATGACAATATCACAAGGGACAGTGGGAACTGTCAGAAGTGACAAATATGCCACTTCAGCAATGTGATAACTGGAGACAACACTGAAATATGGTGCAACTTGTTTATCACAAGTAAGATACAGATCTTAACAGGGTTATAGCACTGCTACAATTACACTATTTATAGCAGGCATGATGTACAACACTGGTTGTATGGTTATGTGGTTAAACTCTATGGGTGAAAAGGTCAATCACTATGTTATTGGTTCAAGCACAAAATAGTGTAAACCACAACAGTTACCGCATCAGGCTCCGATTTTTTTTTGCTAAAGCAAAATTGTGTTGGTTGCCATGAGATGTGGAAATGCTGTTTATGCAATGTATATTTATGATCCGGATTATAAAACTGCTGTTGCCATGTTTACAAATAACACGAAAATAGGTGGGGAAGGCAAGTGATGAGGATGACACAAAGAATCTGCAGAGAGGTTAAGTGAGTGGACACAAACTTGGCAGATGAAATGGAGTGGAGAAAAATGTGAGGTTGGCAGGAAGAATACAACAGCTAAAAACTGCAGAAAGCTACTGCACAGAGGCTTTAGGCAGTCCTTGTGCATAAATCACAAAAAAGCTAGCATACAGGTTCAGTGGGTATTTGGGAAAGCCAGTGGCATGTTGGCCTTTATTTCCAAGTAAATAAAGTATAAAATTAAGGAAGTCTTCCCAGAACCAAACAAGGTTCTAGTTAAATCATGCCTGGAATAGTGTGAGCAGTTTTGGGCCCCTTTCCTAAGGATGAATATACTGGATTTGGAAGCAGTTCAGTACATTATTAGGCTGATTGGGGTATGGAGGGATTATCTTACACGGAAAGGTTATGTGGATTGGGGCTGTATTCATTGGAGTTTAGAAGAATGAGAGGTAACCTTTTGAAACGTACAAGATTCTTAGAGGGCTTGATGGGGTAGATATGGAAAGGTTACTGTCCATGTGGGCTTTGCCCATTTAAGACAGATATGTTGAAGAATTTTCATATCAGAGAGTGGTGAATATATGGAATTCTTTACGGCAGAGGACTGCAGAGGCGGAATCATTAAGTATACCAGTGGCTAAAGTAAACATATTTTTATTAGTAAGGGATTCCTGAGTTGTAGGAAAAAGCCAGGAAAGTGAAGTTGAGGATTATCAGATAAGCCATGACCTCATTGGATGGCAGAGTAGAGTCACTGGGCTGAATGGCCTTTTTCTACTTCTACATCTTAACGTTTACGGAATGATCTGGGATTTGTGTTGCTATATTAGACCTTGGAGAGACAATAGGAACAATAAGGGAGTCGGTAACCATGGTTTGACAGCATCGTGTAGACATATTCTGTACAGGGCAATATGGTTACATGTTATGGGGAGATTCCATAGTAAAGGGTCATAATCTTAAAAATTAAAGTTTGTAACATGGAATTACTCATGAATTAAGGGAGGCACACATGCATAAAACTATGGACAAACTGTTATTTAATGTGTCTATAAAATAAGCTAGATCAATTAATGAGAATAAAAGCTAAAAATATAATATATTATCATGTCTGATCAGTGTTTTATTAATCAAATCTAAGGAAATAACATTAAAACAAAATAGAGAGATAGTAATATTGAGGACTCCTAACTTCCTTTTAAATAACAAGGGTTAATTAAATTTTGAAATTGATCTAGCTATAAAATAGAGTTCCTGCAATGAAGTGGGTACCATCCCCATCTCTAAGCCTGATGTTCTGGGTTCAAATCCCATAGCAGATCTTGATGTTCAAGGAAGGTGTATTCATTACGTGGTCAAATGTATCAAATACCCAATCACCAAATTTTTTGATGCATACATCAACGGCAAGCAGTCAGAGCAGGGCAGATTCGTAGACAGCCATGAAATGAAAAGAAAATTGGAGCTACTTACCATCAAAACCATGGATACAGTCCATAAAATATATGGAGAAATGCATGCTGCTGTAGCCAAAGTGCCAGCACCAATGGCCTCACGGGGTGACTTGTTATTGCTTTTGGTAACTTAGCAAGATGATGGGAAGCAAGATGTCGCATGAGTAAAGATAAGACAAGTAAGACAATGGATTGGATGAGGCAGATAGCATGAGAGTAGGAAATAGTAGGTTATAGGGTAGATCTTCCCAGGAGGGAATGCAATAAAGTCTGAATGAGTTTTACAATGTATATATGTAAATGTACAGAGAATTGCAAATTAGGTTGGTGAGCTGAAGGCCTTTTACTCACATAGGTATATTGTGTTGTGTAAATAACAAAGATCTAACACAAGAAAAAGGGCAGAATTGTATATTACATATTCCTACGTACTGTATAACTGCTCAGGAAAGACAGCAAAAGAAAAACGGGCGAGGGTTAACCGGAATAAATCTTGGTAGGGACACAATTAGGGATTATAATCATAGCATTACAAGATTTAGTTTAGTTATGGAAACAAATAAGGGTCAATCTTGAATAAAAATACTTCTTTGGAAGATACTTCAATGGGCATGACAATGGATCTTGGTCGGGCGAATTAGAATCAAAGGCAAACTAATTTTGTATTCTACTCAGGAAAGCTTGTTGGTTATCAATCATAAATATGTTTAGAGAGTGCAACATTGTAAGCATATATCTCCTAACTCAGTCACATTCGTTTCAGTAAATATCTCCTTATATGTGCTCGCATGAAACCTCAATTAATGTTTTTCAACTTGATATAATTCAATAGAATTGATAAGTAATTAATAGGTAGAGCAATGTGCCATTTCTGAGTGAGAAGAAAAAGAGAGGAGTGTTTTCATGTTTAGAGAAAGGTCAGTAGGCTTCCCCAAGGGTTGACACAAGGCCCACTGGTTTGCTTGATCTCTGTCGATGATCTAGACTTGAGATAGAGGCTCAGTTGCAAAATTTGCAGATTGCGCAAATCATGGAAGTGTTGTGAACTGTGAATAAAATAGTAATAAACATCCAGAGAAAAAAGACAAATGTTGGAATGTGTGGACATGTGGCAGATACAATTTAATACAAAGAAGTATGAAATGATACATTTCGGCTGGAAGAAGGAAAGACAATATAAAGTAAAGGTTACAATTCTAAAGTGGGGTAAAAGCAGAGAGAGCACAGCAGGTCAGGCAGCATCTGAGGAGCAGGAGAATTGACATTTTGGGTATAAGCTCTTCATCAGGAAAGGCATCAGCCCTTCACCTTTCCTGATGGAGGGCTTATACCCAAAATGTTGATTCTCCTGCTCCTCAGCTGCTGCCTGACCTGCTGTGCTTTTCCAGCACCATACTCTCAACTCTAAACTCCAGTATCTATAGTCATCACTTTCTACTAAAAGCAGAGAGACATGGAATGTATAGAGTGGTCAGAAAAAAATAGTTCCAACTGATTGTAGGCAATCCTGTGGGAAGCTGCTGAAAATGTGTTGCTGGAAAAGCGCAGCAGGTCAGGCAGCATCCAAGGAGCAGGAGAATCAATGTTTCAGGCATGAGCCCTTCTTCAGGGAACCTTTCGGAGGGCCTTTGGTCAAAGTAGTTATTTCTCATGCTGTTACTCTGAACAGCTAACTCAGCAAAGCAGGGGATCAAATCCAAAACCATATGCTCAAAATGACATCTCTGTGAGTGAGCCATTAGCAGAACTTGGCAACTTCCAACAAAATACAACCGAAGATTGATGTGAGGAAAGCTGAGGGTGAAAGTGATGGGCAAAATACAATTTTATAAAGATAGATTCACCATTAAAATACTTGACCTCTTAAGCTCAGTATGCAGTTCCTGTATATGTATTCACTGGTGAAACTCGAGCATTACATGTGTGTATTAAATTATTTGTGTGAAACCACTCATATTGCAACATAACACATTGAGATAGCATAAACAGTGTGAGTTTTCAGTTTGAGCACTAGATTGAAATGTTTAATGATTTGATCTTATACCATCAGTGGAAGAGGCATAATGACGATGATCAGAAGATGATAATTTCCAAATATGTATCCTCAAACCAAATTGTATATTGCATATAGTAAGATTATAGTAAGAGTATTAGGCACAGAAGTAAAATATTCTTCATCCTCATAGGTGTTAATGATTCGCATTCTCTCTCAATTGTTCTTCAAATAATAACCAGAGAGAGGAACAAAAGTTTTTTTTGTATTTAATATGCCATTTGTGTTCCTGTTTTTGTGTGTTGTGCTGTTTGGGAGGAAATCCTGTTCCATCGTTGCTAGTCAAGGTCACAAACTGATATTTTACTTCACACCTTCTTTGACCTGGGAACAATCTTGCAGCTGCTTGATTCATTTCAGTAAAAAGTCTGAGAGGGAGACTTTCCTATTGTATTGGCTCCTACCATCTTGCCATGCCTTTGTCAGTACCTTCCTGTGTCAAAGTGTTTCAGCTGCGTTTTGCAGAACATGCACATTACAAGAATGCACTTCTATAGCTGGCGTTCTCTGTTCTGACCGGAATGTGTGAAGTTACAGTCAGGTTAATAGAGGAACGTGACCTTTTGGTACACAATTGTACCACAAGCCTCCTACAGACCACCAGGGCTACTTCCTTTCTCTGTTATTTGATACAAGCGTAGCATAACACTTGGTATGTTCATTTTGGTTTCAGTTAACAAAGCTGTTTTTGCTTATTATGATCAGTAAAGTTTTGGTAGAAAAATGGCTGGCCAAGAATGGTTTACAAAGGTTACCTGAGAAATTACCTCATTTCGACAGGCACTGCTCATTAACAGACCAGTGCTAACCTGAGAAAGGGAGAAGACACCTTGGTTTCGCTTATAACATCTAACTCATCTTCCTTGTACCACATGTACATGGAGACACTGCATCTTACAAGATACTGACAAAGAAAATATTCATATGTTTATGCAATGCTCAATTTCTTGGAATGCCACCCATGCTCACCTTCTTATTGAAAAATGCTCTTTTGAAAGCTCCGAGCTCCTTAAAAAGTTCTCAGGCTTCCTAAACACATCAAATGATTGCAGACGAGAAATCAAAATCAAAAAAAACCCCTCGACCACAGGTCAACACAACAATTTAAGTCTGACTGAGCAATTTGACTGACAAAAAATATGCAGGGAGAGTAATACAAGGTTTTTTTCACAGTTAGATAATTTGCGTGCAATATTTTAATAAATATAAATCTTGTATGGTTTGCAATAGGCTGGATGCTGGCAGGTGGGACTAGATTGGGTTGGGATATGGTCAGCATGGATGGGTTGGACTGAAGGGTCTGTTTCCATGCTGTACATCTCTATGACTCTATGAAGCCCTCCATAGTGTTACCATCTTTGAATGCATCCATGCAACTACTTGCCAATATGGGTCAGATGCTGAGGAATGACATTCCCTTCTGTGATGACATGCAGAAAATGGATGTGATTCATGGCTGTCAATGGACTTCCTACTTTGAAGAAGCATCAAGACAGAATTATGTTGTAGCCCGACCAAAGCAAGGAATCCAGAAATTCAAGATAAATCCCAGTAAGAGTCAGATGGAATACACAGTAAAGACATCACACAAATGCATTGCCCTACGTTTTTGGCGCACCTCCTACATTCCTTACATTGAAACCAAGATTCTTTACATCATCTACTAGCCAGATTATTTTCCCTGCACCATCATGTGTGGAACTCTTTACCTCCGTCAATCCTTTCCACCTCCTGCAATGAAGCCCAAACGTACTGGCACCTTGCGTTTTGCTTCATTTTCATTCTTATTCTTTTTTCCAACCTTGTTGGGGCTCCACAGATAATATTAATGCCTCCCCTTAATTTCTCATCAAATATATCAATATTTTCAGCACAACAGTTTGCAACAAGCTGCAATAATCTCCATTTTGATGTCAATCTCAGTAAAGTCAAACAGGTTAGCACCGTGTCACATTAAAATCAAGCAATTCCATTATAGATTTTTCCACTTCAAAAGAAGAAGCCACTCAGATTAAACATTGCATCACATTTAAAATACTAGCACAGAGAACCTGTCTAAGTCAATATCTGTGATACAATGGCTCTATATTGTTTCCAGAGGTACTGTCATTAGGCTGTTTGAGTAGTGTTGGCACACTCTGTACATCATTCTGTGCATTGGAAACAACTCAGACACTGCCAAGAATAAATAAAATGAGTTCCACAATCTGGTACGATTACAGATCTCACCTTAATTGTTTTCGCACCAGTTGTACATTTTGTAATCCATAAGTAATTCAGATATCACAGTCATGTGATGAATATTAGTCAATGTGTTACAACTGATTTAGCTCAAATAAGAATGGCCCTTTGACAAGAGTTGTCTGAGTTCTTCCACTGGCCAAATCCACTGGCTCTTGTAGTACTCCCCGTCACACATGAAAAGGCATGAGGTTTCAACAGATCCGTGCAATTTTCTTCAAGTATTTATTTATGCAGTTCCAGGCTGTGCTGAGTCACTTTACTTCAGCCAGTGGAAGTGCTATTGGCCTCATTGCCTTCGAGCAAGTGAAGACAAAAACCAGCCAGGTTTCCTGTTCCTATTTGCTCCCCAACAGCCTCTTGTTACAAAGTGCCTGTGAGCACATTTGTCTGTGATACATACCATGCGAGATCAGGCTGTTTCGGCTCATACATGAAGAATATTGCTTGGAGAAAGCAGTAATGACATTCAGGAACCTAGCTCAGCCAGAATCAATGCTTCACAACAGGAGGAGAAGAAAACAAAATATGGGCAGGAGAAAAAGAGCAGCAATATCCACAGCTCCTTACAGAGAAGGGACTTCATAGATCCTAGAATGCCCGCAATGTGGAAGCAGGTCAATTGAGTCCACACCAACCCCTCTGAAGAATGTCCCATCCAAACCCACTCCCCTCATCCCAATGGCTAATCCACCTAACCTGCACATCCCTAGAGTGTGGGAGGAAGCACCTGGAGCAAACCCATGCAGACTCCAATCACCTGAGGGTGGAATTGAACCCTGGTCTCTGGTGGCAACAGTACTAACCACTGAGCCACCATGCTACCTCATTGCATTTATTCAGCACCTTTCACAACTTGGGGATGCCGAAAAGAACACTTGATAAGTAATTAAGTATTTTTGAACTATAATTGCTATTGTAATGTAGTAAATGTGGCAATTAATTTATGCACAGCAACATGCCTCAAACAGCAATGAGATATGGACCAATTAAACTGCTTCAATTGTATTGTTTAAGGGATAATTATGGGCCCAAACACCATAATGATGTTTAAATCATTCCATGGGGTTTTTGCATCCCCATTGAAATCACATGAAGTCTCATTTAATGTCTCATTAGGAAGATATCACCAGCAACAATGTACCACATCCTCAGCAATAGAGTGCCAACTACCTGTTCAACCTGGAACTTAAACCTAGGATGATCTGACTAAGAATGCTCCCTACTTATCCAAGGTTGACAAATAAAAACCCTTTCGGCCTGAAAAATGTAGTCTGTTATCCAAGACAGCAACTGTTCAGACCAGTGAAGACTTACAACCTTAATGCTTCTGTTCACTTAAACGTCTGCAGCTTGCTGACCACATTTAAATGTAACCCCATGGAGCTGCAGTTGTCCATGACTTGCTTTGATCCCAGGTAACCTCAACCTCCCCTTCCCTTTCACAGTTATGATTATTTTCATCTGACACTTTCCTCATTAACTCCCCAGCACATCGTCAGGATAGCTATGTAATTACTCAGATAAAGCTGAATTTACGAGCATGTCGAACCTCACTGTCTGCAAGGTTTGACATTCACATGCTTGCAGGTGGCTTCCGGACAGACCTTGTCACAAGAATGATTTTTCTGTTTCTGTTACTCGCTGAAGCTATAAATCGCACATTGCCCAAGTACAGAGTGGGTCCCAATCAGCTGATGGGTCATTAAGGAGAAATTAGTCTTTGCTGTTTCGTAACTGCAGCATGCTTAAAGTTGGCAAGTTCCCCACCCCCCCTCCCCTTTTTCCTGAATGGGCCTCTGAGTCCTGGGAGCTTTCCTACCACTTAGCCCTGTTGGAGCCTTCAGGGCAGAGGGCTATAAACCTTGCCTTACAAAGGGAAGGATTCATTTTGGAGGCTGGGCTCCCTCATAAATCAGACACATAAACTGCTGAAGCATAACATCCCTTGCCTAAATAATGAAAACAATCAGGAACGATTAAAGAACATGTTCCCTTGTAAGAAGAAAACCGCCACAGTTTGCCAAAGATAAGAGTGTAAGTATGTAACTTGCTGCTCAAACTATATAAAAATAGAAATAATGCGTCTATTTTTGAATGTTCCACTTGTTAGTATTTCTTCAGCAGGCCAGTGACTGTTCTTGGCCACTGTGTTTTGTCAATCAGACTGCAGTACGAAACAGGAGGAAGCCGTTGTCGTCAGAGCAACTTTCTGGCTGACTGGGTTTTTCTCTGAGCGTCAATTTATTCTGCCACCCCCCCCCCCCCCCCGCCACAGCTCCCCCCTCCTAACCCCCATCCCTGCCCCCAGTGGGTTTCCATGTCTTGGGGGTCAAGCACATTTTGGTACCTGACGCAAGTGGCCAAGTGTGAGCCTGGAGAGTTTATGGAGTTTCACCAGCCTATTCGACACAAGGTACATCACTGCCATCAGCAATGGTCACCACAAATATATATACAGAGGAACCTCAATTATCCAGTATTTGATTATCCGAATATCGGATTATCAGGCAAGGATGCAAGGTCCTGATGCTTAGCTTAACGATGTTATCCGGCATTTGACTATTTGGAATTTGATTAACCAAATGAAATGTTCCCTGCCTGTGTCCTTCGGAGAATTGAGGTTCCTCTGTATGTGTAAGGATTCATTGGCAGACAACGGAGGAGGTCACATTTCTCTATCTCACTTAGGAGCACTTAAAACTAACAGTAGGGCCCTGAATGCTAACAGCTCAGTTAATTTGCTTGAATCTCAGAGTCTCTTGTGGCTGACTGACTTACTGGATAAACTTATTGCAAATTTGAGGCAACATTTTTATTTGAACAGTTTAGGTGGTGAGGCAATATGATAGAAGTGTTAAGTTGATTGAAGTAACATGGTTAACTCTTCAGTTATCCTCTAAGGTGGTCTGGCAAGCTCTTCCATTTCATCAAACCTCCACAAGTGCTTTAAGAAGAAGATAATCACTATATCAAAGAAATTGTGGATGAACAATAAATGCTGAACTTACCAGTAATAGCCACGTACCAAGGAGATATCTTTTAAAAGAAAGTTCTGAGAGAAACAGGCTGTGTTCAGTAATTAGATTTAAAACAAGGCAAAGAAACACAATTAAATTTAAGAGATTTAGAATAGGTAAAAAGAAAAACTCCTTGAAAGAGTTACAAAATTGCAGAATTTCAAGGTTGAAGCAGATACTATGGGGGAAGGATTGTTCATTATTTCTAGAATCTGGTCGGATTCCTCACATCCATTCCTGTGGCGGGACATTACAGTGCATCCTTACCTGGCAAGTGCAGCTTTTGTATATTAATGAACTCCACAGGTATCAAGCTATGTCACTAATGCCTGATTGGAATTGATGTAAATCAGAGTGGCAGTCCAACACAAACAAACTTGTTGTCCTCGCTAGTGGTGAAGATTAGCTTGGATAGGTGGTTGCAGGCAAAGCAAATGAAAGAATATGGAATTGGGCAGGCAAACGCAATTGGGATTATTTGGTCATTAGGAGGGTAAATTCCAACACTAAGTATTTGAAGATTTGTTTGCACATTGTAACCTTTTTTTATGTGATAATATATTACAATAAGAATGCAATTTGATTGCAATGTGACACTACTTGAAATGACCAAGGTAGGAATCTTAACCTACTCCTAAATTTTAGCAGTGGATTTCAGCAGGGATTTGTCTGCACTGATAAAAATTAAAGTTTGAAATTGGAGGACAATTCAAATTCATAACACACGCTTAGGGATCACATGGCAATGTAACATGATCACTGTTGTGGTTGATGAAATCATTCAAAATCCTTGATAAATCCCCTAGGCATCATTTATTCTCTATACCAACATACCTTCGAAATAGCGTCTGTATTGTGACTTCTCAGTTCTGTTGCTTGGTAATGTTGTTCATTCATGGCTCCTATTCATTACTGAACATTCTAGATGAAAGGTCAAAGCCACTAGTACAATAATTGAGGAAAATCCATCGAGGACATAATAATGATTACCATTTTAATCAGAGGTCATGGACAATGGAAGAGAGGCAGAAGAGTATAATAGGATGTGCATATGGAATTTGAAAAGGCCAAGAGAACTATCTGGGGCAAGAATCATACTGTAATTGAGCTTAATAGTGAAGTAACTTCTGAGAGTGGATTATAATATTTAATTCCTTTCCGTGTATTAATAGTTTTGCCTCCACAATGAAAAATATATACAGAATATATTGCAGCCAACTTAATGCATACAGTCTGCATTATTTCCTGGCAATCAAGTCTTGATGAACACTTGATAAACTGGCTGTGGTTACTTCACTATCATTAGTTGCTTAGCCTGGACATCATCACAAATCAACAACATGCAGTATTTTAGCTGTCAGCAAAATGACAGAGGCAGTCAGCCAAAAAAACAAGACCCAATTGAGAAATGGATCAGTAACACAGTAGAGTCTTCATCCAAATTAGAATGTATAAAATTGTGAATTGAGAAAAGAATTAAATAAACTTCACAGCGTGCTGCTTATTAGCTTTTATGGCTGTATTAAACTGTCACTGCGGGATTCCTCGCTTTCTGATTGGTCCACACTGATAATGTTGTGGTGTAATCTGTAGCTGGGACCAAAAACCTTCCCGACTGAAGATAGAAAAAGGCTGTCAAAATCCCAGACTCCCTCCCCAATGATTTAGTTTTGCTGTTGATGAAAATGGTGGGGGCAGCAAGAGGGACATGCAAGTGGATGGTTTGAATAGTCAAGGTTTTTTTCCTGATGTGGGGGAGTCCAAAACTAAAGAGTGTAGGTTTAAGGCGAGAGGGAAAAAGTTTAAAAGAGACCTTTGGGACCACTTTTTTCACGCAGAGTGGTATGTGTAACGAGCTGCCAGAGGAAGTGGTGGAAGCGGGTATAATTACAACATTTAAAAGGCATCTAGTTGGGTATATGAATAGGAAGGGTTTAGAGGGATATGGGCCAAATGGGACTAGATTAATTTAAGTTATCTGGTTAGCATGGACTGAAGGGTTTGTATCCATGCTGTACATCTCTATGACTCTATCTGTAGGACGATGTGGCCCCAACTGTCAATCAAGCTAACTTTCAGACTCCCAATTCTTCATCTAAATAAACACCGTGGGCGGCACGGTGGCACAGTGGTTAGCACTGCTGCCTCACAGCGCCAGAGACCCGGGTTCAATTCCTGCCTCAGGCGACTCACTGTGTGGAGTTTGCACATTCTCCCCGTGTCTGCGTGGGTTTCCTCCGGGTGCTCCGGTTTCCTCCCACAGTCCAAGGATGTGTGGGTCAGGTGAATTGGCCATGCTAAATTGCCCGTAGTGTTAAGTTAGGGGTATGGGTGGGTTGCGCTTCGGCCGGTCGGTGTGGACTTGTTGGGCCGAAGGGCCTGTGTCCACACTGTAAGTAATCTAATCTAATCTACAGCTATCCCTCTTGACCTGACTCAAACCCGGGTACAGTCTCACTTGGTAAACATAAACAACAGCAAGGAAGGCCTACTACTTGAGTTGAATAGCTTCAAATTACTGAACATTTCTTTGTATTCAGATGAAAATAAACCACATATGTAAATGATATTTAAATTGGCTGTGTTATAATAAATTTCAATTAGCTATTATTCTATAATTAAATCAACAGACAGGTTAAGTAACAGACAGGTTAAGTAACAATTGGTTACTCTTTATATGGATATCTGTTCGACATCATTAATTACATTGGAATAATCTGATCACTCACATTGACAGAAAAAGACCAAGATTTAATGTCTTGAATGAATATATGCCATGAATGTGCTGTGCATTTAAAGAACTGATTATAAAGCTACAACCTCACTTTGAGGTTTTATCTTGTGGTTTGTGATGCTATCTGAATTCCTCCACTAGTTTTCTGATCACCTTAATTATTTTCTCTTGTAGGTCTTGCTCCATGATTGTCAGTTTCCAGTTGGGACTCTCCCTACACAGAGAGCGCAGTACTGCTCTTACTGATACATGTCCTTGGAAACTGTGCACTCCCACAGCTAGTAAAGGGAGGGGTCAGTCAGCCCTCACAAGCTGAGCGCTGGTACAGACGGGACAAAACCTGTCAGCACTTCGCGGTGAGGGAGGAGAGACCCTTTCAAGTGAGAGAACCGTTGAAAACAATTCAGCAGCTTTTAGATACTGTTTCCAACTGCAGTTCCAAATTCTGAACTTGAGAAGAATATTCATAAAACCATAAGAAGCAGGAGCAGGAGTAGGGCTTTCAGCCCCTCGTGCCTGCTTTGCTGTTCAGTAATATCATAGTTGATCAAAATAAGACTTTAATTCCACTTGTCTGCCTCCACTGTCAATTGAAAATCGGTCTAATTCAACATTGAATATGCTCAGTGATCCAGCCTCCACTGCCCACTGGACAAGTAAGTTCAAACAGTAAACACCCTTTGAGAGAGGAAATTCCTCTTTTCTGCTATCTTACATTGAAACTGCGCTCCCCCAGTTCTCGGTTCCTTCAAGAGAGAAAGCATCCTTTCAGCATCTACCCTGTTGAGCCCCTTAAAATCAATAGGTTCCAACCTCTCATGTTTCTAAACTCCAATGAGTACATGCCTAAGCTGCTAATATTTTCTTCATAATACAAACCCCTGATTCCATAAATCAACCAAGTGAATCATAAAATACTAGTGAGCAAAACTCTACACAGTATTCTAGATGTGGTTTCACCAATACTCCGTACTATTGTTGCAAGACTTCTCTACTTTTATAATTCTTCCCTCTTGCAATAAAGCCAACATTCCATTTGCCTTCCCAATTCCTTGCTGACATTTTGTGATTCATGACTAATGACATGCCTGCTGTCTACAGCAGCATTCTGCAGTCTCTCTCCGTTCAAACAATATCCTCCTTTACTGTTCTTTGTTCAAAGTGGACAGTCTTGCTTTATCCCACTTTTTGCTCCATCTGGCAATTTCTTATCCATTCACATGTCCTATCTATATCCCTTTGCATGCTCTTTGTATTCTCCACACAACTTACATTCCTATTTACTTTCCTGGCATCGTCAATACAGTTTACAATAGTCAGTCCTTTCATTTAAGTCATTAAGATATTTCCTAAATCGCTGAAACCTCAGCATTGATCCCTGTGGTGTTCCATTAGTTAAAATTTGCTATCCTGAAAATAACATATTTTTCTTGACTCTTTGTTCCTATTAGTTAGCCAGTCCTCTATCCATGCTAATGTATCACCATCAACTCCATAAACTCTTACCTAGTGTCGCAAGTTTTTATATGGGAACTTATCAAATGCTTTCAGGAAATCCAAAGACACAACATCTCTGTTATTCATCCTTCTTGCTAGATCCTCAGGGAATGCTAAGTTATTTATCAAACATAATTTCTCTTTCATAAACCATGTTGATTCCACCTGATGTCAAAATTTTCCAAATGTCCTGCTGCTACTTATTTTAAAATGGATTCTAGGATTTTCCCAATGATAGAGAATAGGCTAAATTTCCTTTGGCTTTCCTGCTTTTTTCTCCCTCCTTTCATGAAGGGAGCCATTGCGTTTGTGGTTCTGTAGGGATATAGCAATAGAAGCGTTGCAAAATTCAATATTTATTTGCAAAATACGGACATCGAAAGAAAAGTGTTAGGTTGAAAGTGAAATGGGGCACAGGCTTGTCATAGATTTAGGGAGGAAATGCCAGAGCTTAGTAGCTGAATGATTAAAGGAATGCCTATCAGTGGTAGGCAAAGGGGTTCAAAACTGGACATGAGGCCAGAAATTGGGGAGTATAGAGTTCTCAGAGGGCTGCAAGAGAATAAACAAAAAGCAAGCAAAAATACAGTTTGCCACAATGATGTATTTAGAATCTACTGAACTCTGAGTCTCTAAAGGGATCTGAGGTGATGCCAAGAAATATTTAATTTTCATTAATTGTATTTTCTTATATTCTTACATTGGGTGTGGATGTCACTGGCAAGCCCAGTGTTTCATGCCCACTGGGTCAGTGGCCCGTTTCAGAGACCAATTAAGGATCAACCACATTGCTATGAGCCTGGAGTCTCATGTGGGCCAGACCAGGTAGAAATAGTTCAATTCATTCCGAAAATACATCAATGATCTAGATGGATTTTTACAACATTCAATGATAATTATCAAGGTCATCACTGAGACAAGTTTTATTAATTGAATTTAAAATTCCACCAGCTGCCATTGTGATATTTGCCTGGGTTTTTGAGTTCCTCGCCCAATAGCTTTACCAGTGTACCTTTCAGGCCAAAGTTAATGATACTTTGAAGAGTTACCTGAAATGTGAAAATGACACCTTCACAGAGTCCAGTAAATCCCAAAGTTGTCAAGTTAATTTATTATGGAATCCCTAGTGTGGAAACAGGCCTTTCAGCCCAACAAGTCCACACTGACCCTCTAAAGAGGAACACACTCAGACACTTTCCCCTACCATATCAGTCTACATTTTCCCTGACTAATGCACCTAACCTACACATCGCTGAACACTACAGGCAATTTAGCATGGCCAATTCACCTAACCTGCACATTTTTTGAACTGTGGGGCAGAATCCAGAGCACCCGGAGGAAACCCATGCAGGCACGGGGAGAACATGTAAACTCTACACAGCCAGTGACCCGAAGCTGGAATCAAACTCGGGTCCATGGCATTGTGAGGCAGCAGTGCTAACCACTGAGCCACTATGCCATCCTGAAATCTTTTCCAATGTATGTTTAGCTTTCAGTTTCAGTAGACAAGCAAGTTGACAGGTTGATATCAAAAGCATTTAGTCCTCAAGTAAAATATTGACAGGCTGTAACATGGATTGAAACACTGACTGTTGTCTTCAAAAACTGGCAGACATTACAGCTATAGATGGTTTGCAATACTGCCTGCCAGCAGGTGGTTACACATTAGCATTGCTATTTTGCATAATTGGGGATTCCTCAATGTTAGTGCTTCTAACAGGTGTCAGAATTCTTTAAACTTATGTTAAGTTCATTGCTTCCCTAACCGAAATCTTCAACTAGTGCAAACAATATAACATTTTAGACAGCATGATAAGTTTAGACATTTTCAATGGTTTGATTTGTTAACCATAACGTTAGATATTTGGCATGCATGAAAACTATCTGATCGAAAAATTCCCTTTGTTTCTTTCCTCCAACCCTCCAGTTTTGGCATTCTGCCTCTCCACTTTTCTCTAATCCCTTCTCTCTTCATTTTCCTTTTCACATCCTCCTGCTTTCTTTCCTGCTCCAATGTGAGCTTTCTGTCTCTTTCTCTCTCAAAGAAATATTGTATGTCAGCCTCCTCTTGTCATCTCTCCTATTCATTGCCCTTTCATATTCTATGGTGTTTCTTTTCCACTTCATCTTTCCATATCATAGAATCCCTAATGTGAAGAAGTAGGCCATTTGGCCCATCAAATCAACACCAACTTTCCAAAGAGTAAGCCACCCAGACCCTCCCCTTTAATCCTACATATCTCATGGCCATTTCACCATATCTGCACATCTTTGGACTGTGGGAGGAAGCTGGAGCATCCACAGGGAAAATGTGCAAACTTCACACAGGCAGTCACCCAAGGGTGGAATCGAACCCAGATCCCTCGCACTGTAAGGCAGCAGTGCCAACCACTGAGCCAACATGCCACCCTGTTTATTGAGTTCTGCCAGATGCAGCATGAGAAGCAGAGTCAGTGTAGTAGAAGTAGAATTGAGTGAGCTTTGATGTTCAATTTGAGAAGCCACTCCATAGTTTAGATAACTGTTCCACTTTTGCATGCTTCACCAAAACTGCAGCTCAGGAAACAACAATCGAAAACCCTAACGATGTCATTCAATTCAATATATACAAAGTCCCACATTTAAGACATTGAACAATTAAACTTCTGTACCAGGATAGGCACTGATCAATTATGTGTTTAATGGGTAAATAATCCAATTACTATTATCTTGCAATGGTAAATTAACTTTTCAAATCCTGCTCTGTTTGGTAATTTCAACAGATCAGCAACACGTACTGAATATTTCTCTATGCTTGTAGATTAGACTAGATTCCCTCCTGTGTGGAAACAGGCCCTTCGGCCCAATAAGTCCACACTGATCCTCCGAAGAGCAACCCAGACCCATTCCCCTACATTTACCCCTTCACCTAACACTATGGACAATTTAGCATGGCCAATTCACCTAACCTGCACATTTTTGGACTGTGGGAGGAAACCAGAGCACCCAGAGGAAATCCATGCAGACACAGGGAGAATGTGCAAACTCCACACAGATCCTTCTCACTATGCACTATGCAAATGAATGTATACTGTTATGCAATTTTTTACTGTCACCTACAGTGGGGCTATCCATGCTTCTACCAGTTTATACCTTTGAATAACTTGACTGCAGTATGACATTTCATAACTTTTTAAAGCAACTGCGTATTGAATTTGAAAATTATCAGAAGGTAACATTTTTCTTCCCCTCTGACTCATAAAAAACAAATAGCATTGCGCTGTTAGTCTTTTTTAAATAATGTAGACTGTTCAAAGAAGCTTTGTGTCTTACAAAAACCATAATGTTATCTTGTCACTCAAACATGTGACTGCAAAAGACGTTCTAAGAATGCCAATGTACTGGTCAGTAGGTATTCTGGTTGGTGGGCCATATACTGGGCATAGGAGAAAGTAAAATTCTGCACTGTTCTGTTCATTTTTCAAGTCGTAAAGTTCAAATACCAATGCTTCAATAAGAAAACAAATCAGCATCTCCTTTAGCACCAACCCCCCCAACCCTGCATCACCCCTAAGAGGTGTGAACATCTATTCTATTGAACAATTTGCAAACTGAAACATTTCTGAGGAAACACACAGCATAGAATTATAGTACCTCAGATTTTGGAGTATTTCGAAGGTATGTTGATTAAGTGAAAGAATCTTGGTTTCAAGGTTTTCATTGAATTTATCCACAAGAAGACATGATCTTTCTTGAAGCCGAAAATGATTGTGTTCTTGCACTTTTACCATCTGGAAGTTGGATTGCGTAGAGGAAGATGTTTCCATGATTGAGGTCAAGCAAAGGATTTGTTCAATGTTATAAAGGGTGTGTATGGTCCTTTTAAATTTACCGATAAAGGAGATCAGCACTGTACGGTCACTGATAGATGAGATCAGCATTTTAAGGTCGATTATGGAGGAGATCAATATTGTTAGGTCACTTTTGAGGAGATCTGCATTGTAAGATCATTCATAGATTGAAGAGATCAGCATTAATGGGCCACTGATGGAAAAGATTGGTATTATATGGACACTGTCCAGATCAGTGTTATACAGTCTCAGTTGAGATATTGTCTCTGTTCATGAGATCAGTATTGTACAGTTTGCATGACAGCACATTGGTTGCATGCATAGCATTAGGCAAAATTGGCATCATTTGGTTAGTGTCTGAAGAAGACTACACGAGTAATTTGCCTGACTTTTTTTTTACCCTCATTGCTTTTCCTGAAATTGTTGATCTTGTCAGTGGGATACTGTCACACTTGCACCAGTCATCCACTACTAGCCAAATGCCTAGTAATTACATGAGAGCTTTAACCATGAGACACAGCAGGCTATTCAGCCATTGCCAGAATCAACATTAAGCAACATTCTGTCATCATTTGTATTGACTCACTATACCTAATGCATGGACTCTACGGCTGTCCACGCCAAAATTGTCTAACTGGACATAGATCAGGGATTAAACCTATCCTGCATATTTTAACAAATATACCTGAATAAATTCGCAGAGCAATTGGAATAGCTTGACTTTTTATCTAAAACAATCTGACACCATAACGGAACGGTATTGTCATTATTGTTAGTTGTAATCATGCCTCTGTTCATTAATCTTGGAAACTGTACTCTTCTAAACACAGTCTTGCTGAGTCAGTGATGTTACACATTGATAGCCCAGTATATTGCCTATGGACTGCAAGAATAAATTGGAAACCACAATTGCCCACACACCGAGAAACTGAGCTTCGATAGGGAGGTATCAGTCAAAAGCCAAATGATTCTCTAATACATTAGAGGTCCTAGATTGCTCCTTTGTACCACCAAAGAGCTGCTTTCAGAGCAGAATTACCAATCAGCCAGGGAAGGAATATGGTGTAGGGCAACACAACAAAGAGATAAAGGGAACAAAACACCCTTCAATATGAATCATGAATGAATGTCAGGTAAGGGCTTCTTTTTGTACTTGTCATTATTCAGCTATTTTCCCCGTAACTGTTTTAATTAATGAAACCATTAAATGACATTCAACTTTGTAATTCACCCATACAAGAATATCCATGGGTGACTGATTATTGGATTGTCAAAACTGACAGACAGGTTTGTAAAGATGTTGTGTGCTACATGGTATGGTTGCTGTCTGTCTTTAAAACAGAATGCTAAATATATCGCAGCCTAAGAATTGTCAACTAATATTTTGTTTTAAAAATTCTACAATTATTTATCCAGCACTACTTTGATAATGTGCCCTTTGGCACTCAATGGGCAGTGATGATCTCTGAAGTCACCCAAAAATTAAACATTTAATTTAATGAAATATTCACCTGAATTTGAAATTGATTAAATTAGTAAAGCAAAGGAATTGAGTATTAACTTGCATGAATCAGAAGCGTGTCATTGAAGGAAGGAAAGAGCAGAGAGGAAGTATGGAGAGAGGCATTGGACAGAGAGATAAAACCACCAAGATCACTGATTTATTGTTTCAGTGGGGAAATTAACTGAATCATGGAATATGGTCTTTCAAAAATCCTGGGCTCTAATTAAAAAACTATATCTGGCATTTTAGGGTAGCCATAAAACAATCGCCTTGATGGCTTTTGCATTACTTACAACTGTGCCTAATAACACCACCTTAAAGTGATTTATACTTTAAATTACTAATGGAGTGCAGTAACTGTTGTTATGTAGCAAATGCCAACCTGGGCTTGTCAGGTCCTTCTTCTGTTTGCTATTTGGCTGTAGCTGAGATATCCCCCAATCTAGTCAGCTTGGGAAACTTTCTGGTTCTATACTGAATAAGAATATTCTTTTGAAATGCAGAAAATGTCTCATGATTGCAGCCCAGAGCGCAAGAAGCATAAAGTTTCAGGCAGGGTATTTGCTGCCAAGAAATTGCGTTAGGAGTTTGTTTAACAAAATGGCACATGCAGCAATTATAGAAGCTTGAAACCAGTTTTAAAACTAGCCAAGAATTTAACACCAGCATGCAGTAGCCAAATATTTTATCTGAATTTGAATGGAAACCAGACCTTAAACATCCTACAAAAAAAAATGTTCAGCATTGTCAAACCTCAGTTACTACAAATTCTTAAATAATCACTTAAAGCAAAACATATGCAGAAAGAAGACCCTTTATATACTTTTTTCAGTTGGCACATATATTGCAACAGCACTTGTAACACTTGTATCGGGTTATATATGCATTTTATTGTGAGCTTCAGCACCAATTAATATCTTTGGCAAATTTCAGCACATCAGCCTGAAATAGCAAGTTTTCAAATTAATTCTGAAATTCTTATATTAGCTTTCTTTCAAATGGGATGAGTACAGGGATTTTGACAGAGCAAATAGGGATAAAATGTTTCCACTGCCAGAAACCTCGGTAACTGGAGGAAGAAGTATGAGAGGAGAAGGTGAGGACAGTATGTTTTCTGTATCAGATAGGGATGGTCTGGAATGCACTACTCAGAAGGATGGTGAGAGCGGATTCATTGGGATTTTTCAAAATGGAATTGGAACAATATCTGCAAAGGAAAAATTTGCAAGGCTTTGAGAAAGAATTAATCTTTCAAATGGATAGCACCAATGTGATGGACCAAATGGCCTGCTTTCACCCTGAAGATTGTAGAAATAAGGTTAAAGCAAATATGCTTTGACAAGGAAGAAGAGGTAACACACAACAGATTACGTTCACACCTCTGAAGAGTGGTTGCTTTGTAAGGTACGGTGTTATCTATAAGCTGAAGAAGAATCGAGTTCAATTAGGGACAGTGTTGTTGCAGACAGTGAAGATGTCAGGGAGCAACCATGTTAGCACCATCACCCATCCACTGTGGCTGTCTCCTATTTCTGTTCAAATAGTCACAGATGGTACAAATAGAAAAATAGGCTCCTCATGAACAACGATAAGCCAGCCTGCACATCATGTTAACTTCAAAGCAGGTTCAAGTCAGAATTATAAAGCAGCTCAAATTGAAGTTAGAAACAGGTTTATTGTACACGTACTCACATGAGTAAAGGGAAAAGTTTACAAGTAGCCAGTTAAGGTACCACCTTAGGTACAAAGGTACTTAGGTACAGAATGTAAGGTACAAAACAAAGAAATGAAGAGACAAGGCTAAAAAGTTGAACATTACAGGTCTTCTTACTAAAATGTAGAGAAACAAAGAAACACAGTTAAGAGTTCAACACCACAGGCCCTAAGCTCCTGGTTCGCACTCTTCACAAGGGCCCAAACACCCCTGCTCTGCGCTGGATCTTGCCCAACATGTCCCCCCCCCCCCCCACCAATGCCCGGGGATGCCTACTCTCCCTCTCAGCACTGACCAACCTGGGCTGTGTGTTCCCACTCTCTGAGCACTGACTGCCCTGGGCTGTGTGTTCCCACTCTCTGAGCACTGACTGCCCTGGGCTGTGTGTTCCCACTCTCTGAGCACTGACTGCCCTGGGCTGTGTGTTCCCACTCTCTGAGCACTGACTGCCCTGGGCTGTGTGTTCCCACTCTCTCAGCACTGACCGCCCTGGGCTGTGTGTTCCCGTGCCTCAGCACTGACTGCCCTGGGCTGTGTGTTCCCACTCTCTCAGCACTGACTGCCCTGGGCGGTGTGTTCCCACTCTCTTAGCACTGACCACCCTGGGCTGTGTGTTCCCACTCTCTCAGCACTGACCACCCTGGGCTGTGTGTTCCCACTCTCTCAGCACTGACTGCCCTGGGCTGTGTGTTCCCACTCCCTCAGCACTGACTGCCCTGGGCTGTGTGTTCCCACTCCCTCAGCACTGACTGCCCTGGGCTGTGTGTTCCCACTCCCTCAGCACTGACTGCCCTGGGCTGTGTGTTCCCACTCCCTCAGCACTGACTGCCCTGGGCTGTGTGTTCCCGTGCCTCAGCACTGACTGCCCTGGGCTGTGTGTTCCCACTCCCTCAGCACTGACTGCCCTGGGCTGTGTGTTCCCACTCTCTCAGCACTGACTGCCCTGGGCTGTGTGTTCCCACTCCCTCAGCACTGACTGCCCTGGGCTGTGTGTTCCCACTCCCTCAGCACTGACTGCCCTGGGCTGTGTGTTCCCACTCCCTCAGCACTGACTGTTCTGGGCTGTGTGTTCCCACTCTCTCAGCACTGACCACCCTGGGCTGTGTGTTCCCACTCTCTTAGCACTGACTGCCCTGGGCTGTGTGTTCCCACTCTCTCAGCACTGACTGCTCTGGGTGTGTGTTCCCACTCCCTCAGCACTGACCACCCTGGGCTGTGTGTTCCCACTCCCTCAGCACTGACTGCCCTGGGCTGTGTGTTCCCACTCTCTCAGCACTGACTGCTCTGGGCTGTGTGTTCCCACTCCCTCAGCACTGACCACCCTGGGCTGTGTGTTCCCACTCCCTCAGCACTGATCACCCTGGGCTGTGTGTTCCCACTCCCTCAGCACTGACTGCCCTGGGCTGTGTGTTCCCACTCCCTCAGCACTGACTGCTCTGGGCTGTGTGTTCCCACTCCCTCAGCACTGATCACCCTGGGCTGTGTGTTCCCACTCCCTCAGCACTGACCACCCTGGGCTGTGTGTTCCCACTCTCTCAGCACTGACTGCCCTGGGCTGTGTGTTCCCACTCTCTTAGCACTGACTGCCCTGGGCTGTGTGTTCCCACTCCCTCAGCACTGACTGCCCTGGGCTGTGTGTTCCCACTCTCTTAGCACTGACGGCCCTGTGCTGTGTGTTCCCACTCCCTCAGGGCTGACTGCCCTGGGCTGTGTGTTCCCACTCCCTCAGCACTGACCACCCTGGGCTGTGTGTTCCCACTCTCTTAGCACTGACGGCCCTGTGCTGTGTGTTCCCACTCCCTCAGGGCTGACTGCCCTGGGCTGTGTGTTCCCACTCCCTCAGCACTGACCACCCTGGGCTGTGTGTTCCCACTCTCTCAGCACTGACCACCCTGGGCTGTGTGTTCCCACTCCCTCAGCACTGACCACCCTGGGCTGTGTGTTCCCACTCTCTCAGCACTGACTGCTCTGGGCTGTGTGTTCCCACTCCCTCAGCACTGACCACCCTGGGCTGTGTGTTCCCACTCTCTCAGCACTGACTGCTCTGGGCTGTGTGTTCCCACTCCCTCAGCACTGACCACCCTGGGCTGTGTGTTCCCACTCCCTCAGCACTGACCACCCTGGGCTGTGTGTTCCCACTCTCTCAGCACTGACTGCCCTGGGCTGTGTGTTCCCACTCTCTCAGCACTGACTGCCCTGGGCTGTGTGTTCCCACTCTCTTAGCACTGACTGCCCTGGGCTGTGTGTTCCCACTCCCTCAGCACTGACCACCCTGGGCTGTGTGTTCCCACTCTCTCAGCACTGACTGCCCTGGGCTGTGTGTTCCCACTCTCTCAGCACTGACTGCCCTGGGCTGTGTGTTCCCACTCTCTCAGCACTGACTGCCCTGGGCTGTGTGTTCCCACTCTCTCAGCACTGACTGCCCTGGGCTGTGTGTTCCCACTCACTTAGCACTGACGGCCCTGGGCTGTGTGTTCCCACTCCCTCAGCACTGACCACCCTGGACTGTGTGTTCCCACTCTCTCAGCACTGACCACCCTGGGCTGTGTGTTCCCACTCTCTCAGCACTGACCACCCTGTGCTGTGTGTTCCCACTCTCTCAGCACTGACTGCCCTGGGATGTGTGTTCCCACTCTCTCAGCACTGACTGCCCTGGGCTGTGTGTTCCCACTCTCTCAGCACTGACTGCCCTGGGCTGTGTGTTCCCACTCCCTCAGCACTGACCACCCTGGGCTGTGTGTTCCCACTCCCTCAGCACTGACGGCCCTGGGCTGTGTGTTCCCACTCCCTCAGCACTGACTACCCTGGGCTGTGTGTTCCCAATCTCTCAGCACTGACTGCCCTGGGCTGTGTGTTCCCACTCCCTCAGCACTGACCACCCTGGGCTGTGTGTTCCCACTCCCTCAGCACTGACCACCCTGGGCTGTGTGTTCCCACTCCCTCAGCACTGACCACCCTGGGCTGTGTGTTCCCACTCCCTCAGCACTGACCACCCTGGGCTGTGTGTTCCCACTCCCTCAGCACTGACCACCCTGGGCTGTGTGTTCCCACTCCCTCAGCACTGATCACCCTGGGCTGTGTGTTCCCACTCTCTCAGCACTGACCACCCTGGGCTGTGTGTTCCCACTCCCTCAGCACTGACTGCCCTGGGCTGTGTGTTCCCACTCCCTCAGCACTGACCACCCTGGGCTGTGTGTTCCCACTCTCTCAGCACTGATCACCCTGGGCTGTGTGTTCCCACTCCCTCAGCACTGACCACCCTGGGCTGTGTGTTCCCACTCCCTCAGCACTGATTGCCCTGGGCTGTGTGTTCCCACTCCCTCAGCACTGACTGCCCTGGGCTGTGTGTTCCCACTCCCTCAGCACTGACTGCCCTGGGCTGTGTGTTCCCACTCCCTCAGCACTGACGGCCCTGGGCTGTGTGTTCCCACTCCCTCAGCACTGACTGGCCTGGGCTGTGTGTTCCCACTCCCTCAGCACTGACTGCCCTGGGCTGTGTGTTCCCACTCCCTCAGCACTGATCACCCTGGGCTGTGTGTTCCCACTCCCTCAGCACTGACTGCCCTGGGCTGTGTGATCCCACTCCCTCAGCACTGACCACCCTGGGCTGTGTGTTCCCACTCCCTCAGCACTGACTGCCCTGGGCTGTGTGTTCCCACTCCCTCAGCACTGACTGCCCTGGGCTGTGTGTTCCCACTCTCTCAGCACTGACTGCTCTGGGCTGTGTGTTCCCACTCCCTCAGCACTGACCACCCTGGGCTGTGTGTTCCCACTCCCTCAGCACTGACGGCTCTGGGCTGTGTGTTCCCACTCCCTCAGCACTGACTACCCTGGGCTGTGTGTTCCCAATCTCTCAGCACTGACTGCCCTGGGCTGTGTGTTCCCACTCCCTCAGCACTGACCACCCTGGGCTGTGTGTTCCCACTCCCTCAGCACTGACCACCCTGGGCTGTGTGTTCCCACTCCCTCAGCACTGACCACCCTGGGCTGTGTGTTCCCACTCCCTCAGCACTGACCACCTTGGGCTGTGTGTTCCCACTCCCTCAGCACTGACCACCCTGGGCTGTGTGTTCCCACTCCCTCAGCACTGATCACCCTGGGCTGTGTGTTCCCACTCTCTCAGCACTGACCACCCTGGGCTGTGTGTTCCCACTCTCTCAGCACTGACCGCCCTGGGCTGTGTGTTCCCACTCTCTCAGCACTGACCACCCTGGGCTGTGTGTTCCCACTCCCTCAGCACTGACTGCTCTGGGCTGTGTGTTCCCACTCTCTCAGCACTGATCACCCTGGGCTGTGTGTTCCCACTCCCTCAGCACTGACTGCTCTGGGCTGTGTGTTCCCACTCTCTCAGCACTGACTGCCCTGGGCTGTGTGTTCCCACTCTCTCAGCACTGACTTCCCTGGGCTATGTGTTCCCACTCTCTCAGCACTGACTGCTCTGGGCTGTGTGTTCCCACTCTCTCAGCACTGACTGCCCTGGTCTGTATGTTCCCACTCTCTCAGCACTGACTGCCCTGGGCTGTGTGTTCCCACTCTCTCAGCAATGACCACCCTGGGCTGTGTGTTCCCACTCTCTCAGCACTGACTGCCCTGGTCTGTATGTTCCCACTGTCTCAGCAATGATCACCCTGGACTGTGTATTCCCACGCTCTCCGCTGCTCAGGATGATTGCCATTAATATCGGGGACCTTTCTCGCTGCCATGTTGGTCTCGCCCTGTTTGCACTGGCTCAATTTCCTCCATGACAATCTCATCCGTGCCGCATGAACTCACACATCACATAAGGTAAGTAGATTAAACTAAGAAAAATAATGCATTGAGGAAAGAAGATGGAAAGTAAAAGTGTCCGGATCAGATGAGCTCTGAGCAGGAGCCCACATGCTCTGCCACCATCTTGAAGAAATTGATAGCAATCCCATCATCGAGTCTGAAGGCTGTGGGTCAAGTTCCATTGCAGAACTTCAGTAATCATGGCTGACACTGGTACAGTGCAGAGAAGCTGCTGGTGCTCCATTTTGTGAGTGAACTGTTGGAGCTGCCATCTTTTAGATGAGACACTAAATCACAAGATTTGTGATCTGTCCCCGGTGGGTGTGAAGTATCCCATCAGATGATTCAGAGTTGTGTCGTGGATTTCCCCAGGATGTCCTAGTTAGCATTATCCTCAATCTTAATCACTAAAAAATTAATTCTAACACATTTTAAGTTATTGTTGACACCTCTTGCACATCCTTAAGTCATGAAAGGTGCCAATTAAATAGTCCTCATTTGAATTCTTGGTGGTCATAATATCTCCACAAACTATGTGAGAACAGGGTTGTGTGATTTGCTTTGAATCACTGTGCAAGACTTTACTTTAGTAGATTAGTGCTTATCAAGAGAAGGTGTATTTACTTTTTTCTTTGATATAACAAATTGACAGGATGTGGTTGTCAATAAATTTCACAAGGTTTGAACTTCTGCCTGAAAATCATGTAATGGAAGTTGTGATGTGGTAAAAAGTACATAGGTTTCCTGTCTGCGCATCTGCATTAGGATCTTAGGTTCTGATATACTCATTGGATTCCTTGGGTAGGTGGTCCTTTCCATTGAAGAGTTTTGGGGATGGCCCAGAGACAGCTCGGAATCAATTTAGGAGGACTCACCTCTGAGAGTACTGGTTAGTGATGTAATGTAGCACAGTCGGAACTCTAACAGTAATTGCTGGAAAAGTTCAGCAGGTCTGTTAGCATTTGTAAAGATAAATCAGAGTTAATGTTTTGGGTCCAGTGACTTTTCCTCAATTTCTGAATTACAGCATCTGCAGCTCTCTCAATTGGAACTGCATTTAAATCCACTGCAGAATAAATAGAAAAGCTGTTTTCTCCCTCTGCTGATGCCTTAAGATCCTACATGCAACCATTTTCAATTAAGCTCCAACTGGCCATGGCAAAACTCCCTTAATCCCATAAAGATGATCTTACTTAAGACATGGGAAAGCCTATTGTGGAAAATAACAATGATCACGTTATGATATCATGGGAGAAACCCTTTTAAAATTGAAGGGAAGGAGCTTGATGCAAACAAGATACTGTGAAGGCTGGAAATCAGAAATAAAAACAGAAATCACTGGAGAAGGTCAGCAGGTGGAGAGAGAAACAGAGTTAATGTTTCAAGCCCAATAACTCTTCTTCGGAACTGGAGTCATTCGATTCAGATAGCTGGCAAAATTAGCCAACTGTTCCTTTTCCCATTACTGACAAATTTGGCCATGTTGAGAATGCTTTTTACCTCCCAAAAATAATGAAAGAATGGAGGTATGCATGAGGACAGGGGGACAATTGAACAAAATGTAAGGAAAGAGTTCTCCTAATTACATAGCCTTCCATTGACAGAATAAAAGGACTTGACTCATTTTCACCAGCATTTTACATTAGTCCATGATGCTTCCCACATTTCCCTGCATTTTCCAACAGGGCTAAGGCTTTACCTCAATCCATAAAGCAGGGGAGAGAAAACGGTGATCATACTCCCTGGAGTGGCTCAGAGCAACGTTGATGACAGAAATGCCTTTATATCACACTGATCTCAGGTTGTAACAAAGCATCTACAGTCAATTAAATACAGGTCAAATGGAGTCACTTTCATAATGTAGGAAATGTGACATCCAATTTGTGCACAAAGTCCTACAAATAGAATGTGATAATGACCAGAAACTCTATTTTAGGTGCTGTATGAGCTATAAGTAATAGACAAAAAAACAGAAAAACTCCTGTTCTGAACTTTGACTGGTGTCATAGGATTTCTTTTTTGCACCAATCTGAGAGCACAGAAGAAGCCTCTGCTTCATAACAAACAATGATCCATTTCACAATGCAACAGTCTCTCAGTCCTACACTGAAGAGCCATCCAAGAATTTCTTTCTCAAGGTACGGAGGTTAGGCTAGAAACCATCGTTTTCTGAATCTGAGGGAAGACTACCTGCCTCTGAATTGACGCTGATACCAGTTAGAGTCACAGAGTCATTGAGATGTACAGCATGGAAACAGACCCTTTGGTCTAACTTGTCCACACCAACCAGATATCCTAATTTAATCTCCTCCCATTTGCCAGCATTTGACCCATATCCCTCTAAACCCTACCTATTCACGTATCTTTCCAGATGCCCTTTTAAATGCTGTAATTGTACCAGCCTCCACCACTTCCTCTGACAGCTCATTCCATGCATGCACCACCCTCTGTGTGAAAACGTTGCCTCTTAGGTCCTTTTAGGTTTTCCCATCTCACCTTAAATCTATGCCCTCTAGTTTTGGACTCCCCTTCTCTCTGGAAAAGACTTTGGCTATTCACCCTATCCGTGCCTCTTTGTAAACCTCTATAAGGTCCCCCTCAACCACCGACGCTCCAGGGAAAGTAGTCCCACCCTACTCAGCCAAGGGTTAGGTCAGATGCTTGCTGTCTTAAGTATATACGCTAACCCTCCCAGTCAAGGAGGCTGGAAGGAAGTATAAGACAAAAATCCCAAAAACAAAGGGTGAAACCTTTTAACTTTAAAATTGGCTCAGTCCTGCTAGACCTCTATTTACCTAGAGCTGGGGCCAACCTCCAATATGAGTCAGCATGCATTAAGCCATGTTAGCATTGTAGAATGCAAAATAAATTCAGGTCAAAAAGTGTGCTGGTAAACTTTGTTCAGTTTGAAAATTCCCTTTTTTTATAGTCATAGCAATCAAAGCACAAGTTTTAGAAATACTTGATCATAATATTCTATTAAGAAGTCAACAGTTTCATTGGTTCTCAATTAATTAGGATACCTCTTTGTTCAGTGTTCATTTTGCTTTTTTCTGGAGATGTCTGAATCGATACACTTAGCCTCCTTCCAATTCACACTCATGCACTTACCTTCAAATCAACTAACAAGTTGCACATTTAAGGCAGCACAGAAACTATTTCTTGGAAACTATTTGTAGGCAGGTTGTTTTTTTTTAAACGGTTTCTCCACTATAAATCATTCTGATTTTATTTGCTAAGTGAGGAGCTGGAAATTTTTGAACTCCCTTAGTGCACGGTCTCAATGCTTAGCCTTGATGACTAATCACTATGTGCACAGTTGGGGATTCCAGCCCTAAACTAGATTATAACAATAATTTGGCATATTGATTTCGATTGAAGAACTCCACAGAGTTTTCCAGTTGCTGACCAAAAAAGTATTTTCACCTCAACATATTGGTACTTGCCACAACGCACCCTATTCACAGATTGCATGACCGCTGGGTTTGCAGCTAAATTGGTCAGTGAGATGCTTAGTCCGTCTTGCTTATATTTGATCCTAGAGTTGGGCTTTTGTCTCCTGCCTTCAGTCTCCTTTCCTGAGGAGAAGTTGCTGACTCCTGGCAAAGTGCATTTGAGCAGCTTGGCTGAGAGCTTAAGCAGACAGATTTTAATAGCAGTCAGGCCCGGGGTTCAATTAAACTGGGCAGTGCTTTGACACAGACGTGAAATCATCTTGGATTGTGAACAAACCATTGTCAGGGAAGTGCAATATTCAAAAATGATGTTTACAAGTGTGTGGGAACAACTGAAGAAGTGTTCTTTGCATATTGATTTGAGGAAATCAAAATTATGTATTATTTTCACTATTGGCAATGAACATAGATTCACATTGGGTGTTTTTTTCTTGCCTGTACTGGAGAACATGAAATATATTGAGGGTTCATGTTGAAAGGGTTAGCTGGGTGAAAACAAAAGTCTGTCTGTGCTAATCGATGAGGTGAACATAAGGTCTGCATAAATAAAAGAAGTGAAGAGGGTGGGTCCTTTTAGCTTTTTCATGTTTGATAGTCGTATGAAAGCCTAGGATTGTAAAATGTCAACTTTAAGGAAATTATATAATAAGCAGATGGAAGTTTTGTTTTGAAAAAAAATGTAAGCCTGCCTCTACTATTTGGACTGAGAAGGTTGACAAAAATTAGTGACATTGCTTTATTTTCTAAGTTTCTTCACTTAAAGCTGATTGTGGGGATTTAACCCAGAAGACTCTGCTTATGCTAAAAACAACTCTTGTGGTAAATGATGAATCCTTCTTCTGTATGTATTCTTTGTGCTGCAGAAGCTAGCATTCTGTGAGACTATGACATTCAAGGCACACTTAGTTCCAGAGGGTTGTAATAGGCTTTTCCAAAGATAGGGGTGAGACTGGTTGCAAAGTTTTCAATAGGGTCACTCAGGACATGGGTTCTGTGTCGGGGATTCAGTAAGAAATTCCAAGACCAGTTGGACATCTCTATTCTGTTATAACTTGGGTACAGGTCAATGTTTTAGCCGATAATTAGTAGGTAAGTTTCAGAATCAGGGCACTGGAAATATCTGGTTGCTGTGGGGACTTAGAAGAAGCTGGGTGCCCCTATTGGTCCAATAGGGTAGGGGTTGAAAACCCACAAACAGTATTTACTTGATGCAACAGATTAGTTGCTTAGTAAAATAAAAACGGGAGTCATTGTAGCTTGGTGAAAATAGCTGCCAGTAAAAAGCTGGAATTGTTCTGAGGAATAAGTAATGGTGTGCAGTTTACAGAGTCCAGGGAAGCGCAAAGCTAGGAAAGGAGGGTAATCAACCAGGATGGGAGCAATCATTGAGGCTGTCCTTGATGGAGTAGCTCATCAGAGGGAGTTTTAAGGCCTAATCGGTAAATATGAAGAATTGTAATTGTTTGTGAAGTTTATTGAGATTTCATGACCCACCATGTCATTAGTGTCTGGAAGGAATTGCTGAGATATCCATTGGATTGTCATGGTCACATTGATGTGTGTTGTGGAGTAGTTGATCAGTTTATTGCCCATTTTTACCATATGCTAATTTTGGGTGTCAGAATATACGTTGTACATGTAGTTTAGATTGCATTGTGTTCAAATGTTGTACAGCAGGGTTTATTGTAATTTATTCAAAAGCAAACATGCAGTTTTGTGGCTTTCTCCTCTAATTTAGTTCCCTCAGTGTAACACCGTTTCTATTTAAATGAAAAGGTTACTGATCTCTAAACAGATTGTAACATAAATATGGCAGTCTGGCCCAGGACCATAACAGGTATCAATTTTACATTTGAATAAAATATGTTTTTAGAGTATTCTCCTGTAGTGTGTGTGTGGCCAATATTTCTGAGGATTGACTATGGGTCAGGTTCTTCTTGCCTCTAAGACACAATAAGAGTATTCATATGAATAACTGAACAAAGCCCATAGCCCTCCTCAAACCTCCTCTCCACCCCCAAACTCAGTTAGATTATCCCATTTATAGCCAAACCATACAGCCAAGGATGCCCTAATATTTTATCCTTGGCTTACTCAGTGATTCCAGGAATCCTTAAGACCTGGTTAAGATCCCGAGCTTGAGTGGGAAATACAAACATCTCAGATCCTTCATCTTGATTGCAATAGGAACTGTTGTAAGCCATTTGGTCTTTTAAGCGTGCTCTAGCAATTCAATAAGATTTGATTACAGGTTCAGCCCAATTGTCCTTTCTTACCTCATGTCCCTGGACTCCCTTGTCTATCAAAAATCTAACTGAGCCATGAATAAATTTAGACACCAAGCCTCCACTACATTCTGGGGAGCAGAATTCAATTCTCTCCTGACATTAAAGGGAGACCTCTTATTCTTAAAGTATGTCCCCTGGTTTTAATTCCCCACCCCCCACCCCCACCACTCCCCACTAAAGAGAAGATTCTCCTGGTATCCGCTCCAGCTAGTCCCCTCAAGTTCTTAAATATTTTAATAAGATCACCACTCTGTCGTAATTGAAATGAGGTCTGCCAGGCTGACATCATAGAATATGAGATCCCTGATTGGGCCTGTTAACCCGGTCCAATCAATGAGCCCTGACTGACAGATATAAACAGGAGTGCCAGACATCCTGTGCACTCTAAGGGTTGGCTCTGAGGGAACTGGACCAATGTCAAGGATTTTCCAAATTTTCTTTATTTATGTTAGATTAGATTAGATTACATTACATTACAGTGTGGAAACAGGCCCTTCGGCCCAACAAGTCCACAACGCCCCGCCGAAGCGCAACCCACCCATACCCCTACATCTACCCCTTACCTAACACTACGGGCAATTTAGCATGGCCAATTCACCTGACCTGCACATCTTTGGACTGTGGGAGGAAACCAGAGCACCCGGAGGAAACCCACGCAGACACGGGGAGAATGTGCAAACTCCACACAGTCAATCGCCTGAGGCGGGAATTGAACCCGGGTCTCTGGCGCTGTGAGGCAGCAGTGCTAACCACTGTGCCACCGTGCCGCCCACATCTTTACTTTCGGTAGACCTTTACTGTTCAGTGTTAGAACTGGAGACTCAGCAGCTACAGGTAGGGAATCTTCAGGCGCAGTCTGACCTACTGGTCTGCTGTTAATGAGTGTAAATAAAGGGGGACTTAGTGCTGGGTTACCAGCTTCGGTGGAGTTATTTCATACTCGTTTTTCTAAACTCTAATAGATACAGGCCTAACCTACTAAACCTATTTTCACAAGATAAGAAGCCTTCTGCACAGGAATAGATCCTGTAGAAATGCATTTATGTCATTTGACTGTGACACTCCCTGCTGTTGAACAATCTGGCAACAATCACCTTTAAATTCTTTTCTGTAAGGAATGCCCATTTGGGTTGGCTGGAAATTATGCAGCCTTCAACAGGCGTTAGGGCAGGACAGAAAAGTGCATAGCAAAAACAAGACAGATTAAAGAAGGCAGCTCACCACCACCTTTTCTAGAGCAGCTAGGGACAAGCAATATACTTTGGCCCAGCCAGGAACACCCATGTCCCACGAATTTTAAAAAATGAGGTAAAAAATGACAGTTACTTATTATCGGATTCCAGCTTGCTGCAATGTGGAGAAAATGTAAAACAAATCTCCATTGAATAGGATGAAGGAAATCTTTCTCATTCACTCATATTATTACCAGCAGACCAATAGGTCAGACTGTGACTGAAGATTCAAACTCTTGAGGAAATCCATAGTATAAAGAAACCACAAAGCATGGATATGGAATATGAGTGGATTGCTTCCATTGATCTCGTGATAGGTTGAGCTCCATTCTTCAGTGCTATCATGTTAGTGATTGCTCCAGAGTTTCAATTCCCAGGGAATGTCCCGACATGCAACTACCAAGTCTCTAGTTCAAACACTGAAGAGTAAAGATCTTACAATGCAAATAAAGAAAACTTTGAGATTACTCAGTGTATAGTCCTTTCTGAAGGTTCCAACAGAGACAGAAAATACTGGAAATACACAGTGAATCTATCAACCCTCAGCCAGCTATTTGAAAGGTGCTAAGGAACACACTATATCTTCAACATGTGGTGCTTTTTCTTTCAGATTGCTGTAATCTGCAGTTTCATTTTTGCAGAATTGTGAAACAGCTTGTCTCTCCTCTGAGTTATTAAGATGGCACAAATGTTGAATTTTATTCTTTTGCAGATTGTTGACGAGCTGGGGAATGTAAAATTCTGCATTGATGCAAGTCAGGCTGGAAGTGGGAACTGGCTCAAGTACATCCGATCGGCACGTTCCTATAACCAACAAAATTTAATAGCATGTCAGATTAATGATCAGGTGAGTTACCATTGCAAAATTGTGTGATAGAACCAAATCCTACTGACAGAAACCCAGGTATGAAACTAATTGCATTTGTATAAATATAAACCAACAACATGAATATTAACTGGCATCAAGTGCCATAAATATTCGGGCAATGATTAAGTTATTGCTTGATAGTATAGAATATGAATACTACTGAAAGAAGAAATTTGTTGGTGACTTTTTTTTGGTTTCCATTCATCAGGACAAACACAAGAATGTCAAATTTCAAATGATCACAGCAATTTATACTACAGGAAAAAAAGGGTGCTGATTGGTTGGCAAGTCAACTCTGATTGGCCAAGGCTTTGCCATGGAGAAAGCAACACGGGAAATGATAAGTTTCCCAAATTTCAGGCTTGAACATATTCTGTTTGTTTGCAGAGAATGGATTTCTGCACATGAATGTACGAAGCCTATCACAATATAAATGAGCCAAGTTACAACTTGACAGATGATCTTAAATGAGCTGTTAGATTAGCTTCTACATTAGTCAGGATTGCGAAGTAAATATGACTCAATAACAGCATCATCTCTAACGGTAAACCTTCTTTGAGCTTTAGCAAGCACAGGCTGATAGAGTACTGTCAGTCTTCAATCTGTTACAAATAACTGAAGGGGCATGCTGTTTGATTGCTCCACCAATTGTCATGACATCCAGCTTATGTACCTTACATCCCACTGGCATTGAAATTCATGAAAAGAAACTGTTAATTTTGTGATGAGCAGGACATCTTTTTTGAACAGATGGCAGCATCCTGTGAGTGGAAAATGCAATTCATGTTAGTAACATTAGCCTTATGCCTTCACCAGATTAGATTTCCATCGAAGTCAACAAAGATCAATATTAGAAAAAGTGTAAAATCAGTGACTTTCATGCCAAACAAGTTAGCTTTACATTGCCCTGTTTTCAAACAGATATGAAGACCCCTAAAGGGATTATGGTGGTACATCAGGGCATCAGGTTTCTGCATAGTTGACATCAAATTTTGCTATCTAGGCAAATTTTCTAGGCAGGAGTGATATGTGAGAGTGGAACACATAGAACAGTTTGCAAAACATAATGTAAAGGAATACAAATCCCAATGAGCAAAGGGACAGGTGTAAAACTCGACATGTCCTTTGCTTTATTTACTCTAAACTGCTCCTTCAAACTGCACCTTTTACCATTACCAGTGACTAATTGTGGTATGACATCCCATGAGGAAATGTTTGGAACTCAACTGCTGGTCGCTGATTTGGTGAGGGAGTCAGGGGGATGTCTAGTTGGTTATTGGGTTCATGAAAGCAACAGCCTTTAAAGGGTGAGGGACCAAGACTGAGCAGCTGGAGTGAGATGACAAGGAGCAGAAACCAGGAGAGAGATAGCACATGTGTGACATGTAGCCCGAGTCAGCTCTGATTGAATCTTCTTGCACAACCAACGATTTGAAATAGAATTCTGCAGTAATAAAATGATTTGTCCTCATTTTAACACCCACATAAATATTGCAAAATTCTGCCTTGACACTTTCGACTTGCCCTTGTCACACCTTGCATCTTTTTGTAAAGCTATCTTCATCTGAAAATTTGATCTAGCACATACTACTGTCTTGCACTTAACACCTTGCATGGCCTTCCCTTTCCCCACCTATCTCTGTAACCTTTACATGTCTCAAAGTCAACAATTTAAACCTTTCATGTGATTTCACTCTATCATGCAGTTTGTTTTCGAATGGGTTTTAATTCTTCAAATAATCTCAAACTGGGTTTCAAGTATTCTTTAAACAGTATTTATTTATAATATCATAGAATCCTGACAGCATGTAAACAGGCCCTATGGCCCAACAAATCCACACTGACCTTCCAAAGAGTAATCCACCTAGACCCATTCCTTGACCCTAATATCCTATATTTACTCCTGACCAATGCAACTCATATGCACATCCCTAAACACCATGGGCAATTTAGCATGGCCAATTCACCTAACCTGCACATTCTTTGGATTGTGGGAGAAAACCCACACAGACACCCGAGGCTGGAATCGAACCCAGGTCCCTGGCGTGATGAGGCAGCAGTGCTAACCACTGAGCCACCATGCCACCCCCATGTATAAATGATGATGTGATATGAGAGCTTCCTTTCCTGAACTGATCCAGTTCAAATCTTCTAGCAGAATCTCTATCAGATGTTTACTGAGGTCACAGTTACATCATAGCCTATCTCAGGGACTCATCTGCAATTTTATTGAACTCTATCTTTATATCCCCTTCTCAAAAGGTACATTCTCATTTTCCAACTTTATTGGCTGCAAGGATTGCCTTAACATTATTGACTGAAAATCTTGAACTGAAGTATTTCCAACACCTGCACCTACCCCCAGAGTCCATTGTTCATAGACTCGATTGCTTCACAAATCTCCCTGATCTGTCCATTTGATATAGTATCAGAGAGCCTGAAAGCCTACCTCAAACCTCAAATGAGAAGAGCAGGCTTAATAATGTCATCCCAGATGTTAAGGTATACTGGTTTCCTCTAGACTGCTGCACCAGTGTGAAGACTGATGGGTTTCATTGAAAAGTACCACTTCCTTTTGGCTGCTCTCTGATTAGTGTCAGCTTGTAACACTCTCTCACGCTACCTCAAGCAGGAAAGGTCTTTAGACAATGAAACATTGCTGAATGGTGAATAAAAGCTGATAGGTATCACTGTCCAACTTCATTCACAGTATTAAGACATTCCGAGCACCTTGAGCAGTCTTTTCAGCATTAGGATGAAAAGAGGAGTGACTCATTAAGTAGTTGGATTATTTGTTCATTTTAAATATGAGATTGGTAAAGTTTTTGTAAAGCAAAGGTATCAAGGGATATGGCCCAAAGGCAAGTATATGGAGTTAGACCATAAAAATCAGCCATGATCTCATTGAATGGCAAAATAGGCTCGAGGGGCTGAATGGCCTACTGTTGTTCCTATATTTCTAGATTTGCTGGAAATGACCAAGTCAGCCACAGTAAAAGCATTGAGCTCGCCTGCTGGATAACCTCATTGTTTGAGTTGGCTTCACGCATTACAGTACCAGCATTTTAAGACAGTACTTCCTACCTTCTCCCTTACTATAGCAGGCTTCTCAAAGTGAGGAGTGGGTATCTTTAGGTCTAGCCAACTAATAGGCTTGAACTGAGCCTCAAAGTTACATCAAGTCACATCTCAGTTTTTGCTCTGTGCTTAGCCTGACTTGTATGCCAGCTCTTTAGACTGCAATAAACAGAGGCTTTGTCATCGAGGACTTAAATAATCTCATCCTCCAGGTGCCATTACAACTTGAAACTAGTGAATCTATCAAAATCATTAATAAAGTAGCTCCCCTAGCCTTCTAGGACTGGGAGTTGATGCAGGAACACTCAATAATGAGGGCCTTCTTGGGCTAAAATAGGCCAGGATTGCTCAAAAGTCTGCTAAGGTTTCACCAGCACCTTGCCCGATAAGGACATCATTGGCAATGGAGCGTGTAAGAAAGTACTGTTCTGGAGCCATTCCTGCTTTAATTGAGAGCTGATGCTGTTCTGTACCTTCCACGTCCCCATCTATGTGCCTACGTTGGACATCTGATGGAATCAAAGGACTGTGGGAAGGGTAAGGCACATGGATGGCACATACATGTTGTCATTTTGGACTATACCTCACTTTCTTTCGACTGACTGCAGTTGGGAGGTCTTCTCAGGAATTTTGTCTTGTAATTCCTCAACATTGCCTCATGGATCTTCAACCTGCCTCACAGTTCTTCCGATTCCTCTCAGAAGCACACCATGTTCAGGAATTTGGTGTTTCCACCGCAGCAGTTATCATTTTCAATATGGATTCTTCTGTTCTTCCAGGCCACTCCAGACACACCTCAAGGCTTCTTTAAACAATATTTGTATTACAATATGTAAATGATGATGTGGGAACTGAGCTCCATGATCAGAACTGCTCTTGTTCCAACAGAGTCTCTGTTGTATGACGACTGAGGTCACAGTTACATCGCAGTATACTTCATAGGTTCAACTGCATAGTCCTTAAATCCCATCTCTCTACGGCTCTCCTCCCTTTGCCCCACCACTTTCAACAGCCTAGAACATTCTGGAATTCTGTTCCCAGCACTGCCATTCCATCTTCTTTAAGACCTACTTGTTGCCTTTATTGTATTTTATTTTCCATTTAGGCATCATTTTGCTTAATAGCTTGAAAAGCATTCTGCACGGACTCTTGCGGCACTGTGAAAGTGTCCCTATCTCTAAACCAGGAGCGTTCAAGTCCTACCTGTGTCAAAAGTGTATAATAATGAGGATCTGAAACCTGACTATAACGAGTCACCTCAGACTGTATTCAGGTTTCAGATCCCCAATAACATCTCTAAATCAATCTATTAGGAAAATATAAAATGCTCTGTGATATTAATTTATTGTTTAAAGACAAATCATTGTTCATAGAGCTCCTACTGTTAAAAAAGGCATATATCTATATAAATTCTCATATATATGACAGCTTTTCCATGAACATGCAGAACAGTTTTATGACTTCTAAACTTTTCATTATTTATTGGATCTTGTATTGGCAATTTGCAAATAAGCTCTATATGCTACTTTTAAACAAATTCACCATTTAGGAAAATGAAAATTCATACAGAAGCATCCCTAAGGATTCAAAACCATTAAATCTTCATCATTGGGATTTTTATTATTTATGTAGGAATTAGGGGAGAGGAAACTTGATTTCACGCTGGAAGGTGCAGCCAAAAATCTCAGCAACAAGGGAACTCAGTGAAGCAACTAAAAGTTGCACAGTTTAGCATCCCAGAGTGGAGACTACTCAGGCAAAGGTTTTGAAGTTAATTGACTGCCTCTTTTAATCAGGTCTGCAAACATGGGCAGGCATGTTTAGCAGAACAACAAGAGTCCTCCTGTCCAGATGACTACCTGGCAGAGGATCTCTGTTTTAGTCACCCCTCCTGTAGCTTGATGGGACAGATGGCTGATTGCCAATTTGATAAAGGCGATGCTGAAACGTATTTGGGGGAGTGAAATTGCTGAGAATGAGCAGCTCCTACTTTCCTTTGTCATCAAAATCCTGGAAACCCTCTTTGGCACTATCGATACTTTTAATCAGCCTGTCTAGACATGTTATTAGAAACAAAAACGGACATTGCTGGAAAAGCTCAGCAAGTCTGGCAGCATCTGTGAAGAGAAATCAGTTAGCGTTTTGAGTCTGATCACTGGACTTGAAATGTTAATTCTGATTTCTCTTCACAGATGCCGCCAAACTTGCTGAAATTTTCCAGCAATTTCCGTTTTTGTTTCTAGTTTAAAGCATCCGCAGTTCTTTCGGTTTTTATTTAGACGTGTCAGTACATACCTCTGGAGCACGTGGGACTTGAACCCAGCTCCCCTAGCTCAGAGGCAGCGATACTACTGCTACATCACACTTGGATGTTGACACTACATACACAAAATCTTACAACGTTTCTGACTAAATTCTATTCATTCTCACCAATTAGAAACTGCTCGCATTTTTAATGATTAACAGCTGTTTAAAACGGCGGAGAGTGGAGGGGCAGTTACGAGTGTGTTAAGGATTTGTACAGTAACCTCAGCCTTCAATTGGTTAATTTGACGTCAATGGGTTGGTCCCTGCTGAAATATTGTTTTAGCTGCAATCCGCCAGCCGATGAAGACAGTTGCTGAACACAACAGTAATAGTTGTTACCCCCGTATAATAATAAAGATGAATGTCAGACCCACTTGCAAGTAGACATTGATAGTGCCATTACATCCCTTGGCCAGACGATAAGGAGTCAATGTAATCCAGTGACAACAATGAATGTAACATCTGCTGGAAAGTTGCAGAAGACCTGGGTGCTTCTCAGAACTGAGGAGTTCTCCAAGGTTAGCCAGCTGGTAGCTATGAATGGGTCTGTGTGCGAGGTAGCTGTCAGTTCGAAATGATTGATAACCCAGCACTATAAAGTGAGGATCACAGCCTTCCCCTTTACACTGGGCATCTAGACAGCCTGAAACCATAACATCATACTTTCATATCCACTTCTATGCCCCTTCTATGATAGGAAACAGACTTGTGCCAAACAAAAAAAAAACTTTTGACTTGAATTACCACCATCAGTTTAAATTGGGTAAGAACTAAAACAAGTCTCTTGCCAAAAAAATAAGCCACTAGGCTTCCTGGCCTAGCTTTTGTCCCAAGTGACTTTGTGTATTTTACATTTTAAATTCAGAAACTGTTTTAAAATTGAAATGTTATTGATTTATGAAAGATTACCAACTCCTTAAATATAAATTTCTCATTTCTGATTAAATCCCGCCTTCATAGCCACTCCCCTTCCTACCCCATAACCTTCTCCAGTTCCATGTCTTCTGAGAACTCTGCATTCCTTCAGTTTTGATTTCTTGTGCATCTCCAACTTCCTCCCCCCCATTATGAAAGTTGTGCCTTCAAGTATCAATACCCTAAGCTCTGAACTTCCCTTCCGAATACTCCATCACTCTCAAGATGCTCCGAAAATCCATCTCTGCAGCAGAACCTTTGATCACCAGTCTAATATCTCCTGGCCTGATGTCAACGTATTATCAGATTGCAAACCTATGGAGTGCCCTGGGCTATTTTAATATGCCAAAGAGGCTATATAAATGCAAGTTGTTTTTGACAAACATAATTGGTTGAATAATAAACCATTAAATTGTTGGTAATGATTGGCATAACAATAACATCTGAGGTGAAGATAGTTAAAAAAAAATCACACAACACTAGGTTATAGTCCAACAGGTTTATTTGGAAGTATAAGCTGCTCCTTTGTCAGGTAGGTAGTGGGGCAGGATCGTAGGACACAGAATTTGTAAAAGATCAAAGTGTCACACAACTGCTGAGATGTATTGAACAAACCTAGATTGCTGTTAAGTCTTTAATCACTGAGAATGGGGATGTAGGTTTCGATTGATTAATATGTAAATCCCAGAACTTCTTTCAAGTTATGGTCCTGAGATAACTTGCTGGCGCTTGCAACTAATATGCCACAGGGATTTCAGAACATGCACTGAGTCATCAGATTTTGGCAGTTGCTAACTTATGAACATTTTCATTCTGTTGCTGCATATTTTCAGCTGTGACAACACCGTTTCACTCTTGATAGCTGAGGCTGCAATTTTGGTGATAAGAAACTCAAGTGTATGACAAATTCCCAGTGTGCACCAGTATTTTCAGAGGATTCCCAATTAATGCTCATATTTATAGGGAACTCCCAGTGTATAGCGGTATTTGCAAAGAATTTCCAGTGAGTGCCAGTATTTGCACTAAGTACAGAGAAAGCATATGCACGTTTGCAGGAGGTCTCCCACTTGGAAGGCTTTGAAACATGTAGCAAGCCTTTAGCTTGCAAATCACTGGCCAACTTTTGTTTCCATTATATTTACTCCATGAGATGGTCACTATACTTACCAAGTTTCTATATCAATTCTCAATGTTGTTGTTGAGTTCATTTTCCAATGCGAACACTGTTTACTAAGAAAGAAATTCTTTTTCACAACTTCAGGACTCTTCAAAGTCTTTTGCAATTGGTATAATAGCTTTTTGAAGTAAATCTCAGTTGCAATGGAGGATACGAACAGCCAATTTCGGCTCAGAAGAGATAACAATCAGAGTTTTAATAACTCTGTGTATACTGGTTCTGGCCAAAGTGGAACAGATCAATCTTGAGAATATCTTCAATTTCACAATCAAGAGTATCAATACGAGATCAAGAGGTATTTATATGGGTTGGGTAATCTGCTCACAGACATGGAGAAGGTATTTTCACTCGTAAGAGAGACTAGGGCCTGAGGTGGCAGCCTCAGAGTGAAGGGGCGAACCTTTAGAACCGAGATGAGGAGGAATTTCTTTAGCCAGAGGGTAGTGAATCTGTAGAACTCATTGCCACAGAGGGCTTTGGAAGCCAAGTCATTGAGTGTATTCAAAACTGAGATAGAGAGGTTCTTGATTAGTACTGGGATTAAGCTGTCCAGGGAGAAAGTAGGAAAATGGGGTTGAGAAACATATCGGCCATGATCGAATGGTGGATGTGACAGGCAGAACGGCCTAATTCTGCTCCTTTATCTTATGGTCTTAATCACAGAATTGTAATACTATCAAAGGAGCCCATTCAACCTGTTGTGCCTCTACCAATTCTATTACCCCAGTGCCAATCTCCTGCCTTCTCCCCATATGCCTGTATACTATTGCCAACCAAAGTATCATCAAACACCCTCAAGAATGCTTCAATTGAACCTGCCTCCACCAATGCTCAGCACAACCTGGTACCTGGCTTATTTTTCACTTTAAAGTCACATCCTTGGAGATTTTGCTAATTCAACTGCATCATGTGATTATTATTGTAACGTAATTATCAGGTAAAGAACACATAACTTGCACATTTCATTGAGCGTCCATTATCTTACCGTTGTGGTTTATTATTGATCTACCATTCAATAGTAAATCTCTTCTTGAATTTCTTCCAATATTTTTGCTAAGGAAAACCCCCTGACTCCCATCTCACCAAGAGGAAGAGTTTCTGCCACTAAAACACTTTAGACAACCTTTCTAATTATTTTAGCTTCCCAGCTAAAGGGCAACATTTACCAACCCTTTCCCACATGAAAATTTATAAACCTCCTGCACTTGAGAACCCATCCAGAGATTTGCCAAAGAAACATCCCTAAAAACAGCAAGTTGCGTGTTCCTGGCGTCCTTCAGTGATGGAAAGTTCAAAACACAATGCTCTGTTTTTAAGTTATTCAATGTTTTGTTTGCCTGAGTAATATCTTCCACCTTGGGATTTTTCATAGTTGCACTCCATTGTAGTACTTTAAAACTGGCATCTGGCCCTGTTTGGGTGCACAGCCAATTCAGCTGGCCAATTAGACATCGCAATTCCTCCACTTCAGCTTTGGAACGCATTGCATATTTTTTGCGAGCCTATATTTTGACTAATAGAAATGCGGCTGACATTTTCCAAATGAGATATCTGATGCAAAGTGAAACTCAATCCATTCTGCTTGACTCTCAATCTAATGTACTTTAAAACCCAGAAATTTGACTGCCCAGAAGTGTAGGAAGGAGGTCAATGACTTTCTCTGCTCTGCCAGGGTCAGTGCTGCCATCTTCTGTCTGCTACCTCAAACTCACTCTTTCACTACTACTGCACCCACCTGCCATCAAGGCCCATGCTCTATCTTTCTCACTGCTGTGTGCAACATCAGTCCTCGCTCGCTGTTAGCCACACCAGCCTCCAACACCACCAAACAATCATGCCCTCTGTACCACTATTCACTGACTTGGGCCAACTCAAAGCATTTACTCCTTTACCAGGACTGCTCCACTCACTTTCATTGCACATAATCCATCCCTTTCTCTTAAAACAGGAGAAAACAGCCAACTGTGGCATGTAAGCAGCCAAGATGGATGGTAGGCAGCCCAATGTTTATGGGAGACAGTGAGGTCTGCAGGTGCTGGAGATCAGAGTTGAGAGTGTGTTGCTGTAAAAACACAGCAGGTCAGGCAGCATCCGAGGAGCAGGAAAATTGACATTTTGGGCCAGGGCCCTTCATTAGGAAGGAAGGAAAATCAGGATGAAGGGCTGTGGCCTGAAACGTCAATTCTCCTGCTCCTTGGATGCTGCCTGATCATGTGCTTTTGCAGCAACACATGACCCAATGTTTATCCCTTACTCCTTCCAAGAAGAGGGTCCTGACCCTAATTGCCCCAAGTGGCTGACTGACAGTATCCAAGCCCCTGGACTGATATTGGAGGTTACCATTAGCATACTGTGTCGGGACCCTGTTACTGAGGGCCTGATGTGAGTTAGTGCTGCTAACAACCATGACACGCTTCCTGGCTTTGTGCTAAACAGGAAGAGAAGACCAAAGTATTGTGAGCCTGGTGGTTCTGCCTGGGGGCAGTGACAAAGCACAAAAAGATAAGGAAAGACATGACTGAGAGCTGTAAGCATCCAGGTAGGCCCAAGGTGGCTGAGTGCTTTGAGAAAAAGCAAACCTGAGGCACCAGCAATGAGGATAGCAAACAGCCCTGTCAACCCGTCACAGTCTTCCTCACTAACACCTGGGGACTCGTGCCAAAATCAGGACAGCTGTCACACAGGCTAAGTCAAGCAATCACGTGGAAAACTATCATTGATCCATCAAGTCAAGAACCTGGAATGCTCTCCCTGAGGGCATTGTGGGTCAACCTACAGCACATGGTTTAGAGGAGCCAGTGTTGGACTGGGGTGAACAAAGTTACAAATCACACAACACCAGGTTATAGTCCAATGGGTTTATTTGGAAGCACTAGCTTTTAGAGCTCTGCTCCTTTGTCAGGTAGTTACCTGATGAAGGAGCAGCGCCCCGAAAGCTAGTGCTTCCACATAAATCTATTAGACTATAACCTGGTGTGGTGTGATTTTTAATGCTGTTCAAGAAGGCAGCTCACCACGAGTTTCTCAAAGGGCGTAGAGGGAGAAGCAATAAATGCTGGTCCGACCAGCACTATCTGTGTTCCATGAATGAAAAAAGAAGCATCACTGAGAGGCAGCTTGGTCTAGTCTGTGAGCTGGGTGCCCTGTCTCTATGAGCAAAGTGTCCTGGCAGCAGCATTGTAATAAGAGGTGCTGGAATGCCCTGAGGTGAAGCACTTAAGTGCAGAACGTACTGTCAGGAGATTGTAAGGTTGCAACGAGGGCCCTGAGAGACTGGCAGGGTTGGATGATCACGGTGACTGTGGGCTGAGTCTGAGTGCAGCAGGTGCACTCAGTTATAGAGTCATAGAGATGTACAGCATGGAAACAGACCCTTCGGTCCAACCCATCCATGCCAACCAGATATCCCAACCCAATCTAGTCCCACCTGCTAGTGCCCGGCCCATATCCCTCCAAACCCTTCCTATTCATATACCCATCCAAATACCTCTTAAATGTTGCAATTGTACCAGCCTCCACCACATCCTCTGGCAGCTCATTCCATACATGTACCACCCTTCTGCGTGAAAACGTTGCCCTTTAGGTCTCTTTTATATCTTTCCCCTCTCACCCTAAACCTATGCTCTCTAGTGCTGGACTTCCCGACCCCAGGGAAAAGACTTGGTCTATTTATCCTATCCATGCCCTCATAATTTTGTAAACCTCGATAAGGTCACCCCTCAGCTTCCGGCGCTCCAGAGAAAACAGCCCCAGCCTGTTCAGCCTCTCCCTGTAGCTCATTTCCTACAACATCCTGGCAACATCCTTGTAAATCTTTTCTGAACCCTTTCAAGTTTCACAACATCTTTCCGATAGGAAGGAGACCAGAATTGCAACAGTGGCCTAACCAATGTCCTGTACAGCCGCAACATGACCTCCCAACTTCTGTACTCAATACTCTGACCAATAAAGGAAAGCATACCAAACGCCTTCTTCACTATCCTATCTACCTGCGACTCCACTTTCAAGGAGCTATGAACTTGCACTCCAAGGTCTCTTTGTTCAGCAACACTCCCTAGGACCTTACCATTAAGTATATAAGTCCTGCTAAGATTTGCTTTCCCAAAATGCAGCACCTCACTTTAATCTGAATTAAACTCCATCTGCCACTTCTCAGCCCATTGGCCCATCTGGTCCAGATCCTCTTGGCTGTCCACTACACCTCCAATTTTGGTGTTATCTGCAAACTTACTAACTGTCCCTCTTATGCTCGCATCCAAATCATTTATGTAAATGATAAAAAGTAGAGGGCCAAGCACCGATCCTTGTGGCACTCCACTGGTCACAGGCCTCCAGTCTGAAAAACAACCCTCCACCACCACCCTCTGTCTTCTACCTTTCAACCAGTTCTGTATCCAAATGGCTAGTTCTCCCTGTATTCCATGAGATCTAACCTTGCTAATCAGTCTCCCGTGGGGAACCTTGTCGAATGCCTTACTGAAGTCCATATAGATCACATCTACTGCTCTGCCCTCATCAATCCTCTTTGTTAATTCTTCAAAAAACTCAATCAAGTTTGTGAGACATGATTTCCCATACACAAAGCCATGTTGACTATCCCAAATCAGTCCTTGCCTTTCCAAATACATGTACATCCTGTCCCTCAGGATTCCCTCCAACAACTTGCCCACCACCAAGGTCAGGCTCACCGGTCTATAGTTCCCTGGCTTGTCTTTACCGCCCTTCTTAAACAGTGGCACCATGTTTGCCAACCTCCAGTCTTCCAGCACCTCACCTGTGACTATCGATAATACAAATATCTCAGCAAGAGGTCCAGCAATCACTTCTCTAGCTTCCCACAGGACATTCTCGGGTACACCTGATCAGGTCCTGGGGATTTATCCACCTTTAACCATTTAAAGACATCCAGCACTTCCTCCTCTGTAATCTGGACATTTTGCAAGACGTCACCATCTATTTCCCGACAGTCTATATCTTCCATATCCTTTTCCACAGTAAATACTGATGCAAAATATTCATTTAGTATCTCCCCCATTTTCTGTGGCTCCACACAAAGGCCGCCTTGCTGATCTTTGAGAGGCCCTATTCTCTCACTAGTTACGCTTTTGTCCTTAATATATTTGTAAAACCCCTTTGGATTCTCCTTAATTCTATTTGCCAAAGCTATCTCATGTCCCCATTTTGCCCTCCTGATTTCCTTCTTAAGTATACTCCTACTTTCTTTATATTCTTCTAAGGATTAACTCGATCTATCCTGTCTATACCTGACATATGCTTCCTTCTTTTTCTTAACCAAACCCTCAATTTCTTTAGTCATCCAGCATTCCCTACACCTACCAGCCTTCCCTTTCACCCTGACAGGAATATACTTTCTCTGGATTCTTGTTATCTCATTTCTGAAGACTTCCCATTTTCCAGACGTCCCTTTACCTGCGAACATCTGCCCCCAATCAGCTTTTGAAAGTTCTTGCCTAATTACCGTCAAAATTGGCCCTTCTCCAATTTAGAACTTCAACTTTTAGATCTGGTCTATCCTTTTCCATCACTATTTTAAAACGAATAGAATTATGGTCGCTGGCCCCAAAGTGCTCCCCCACTGACACCTCAATCACCTGCCCTGCCTTATTTCCCAAGAGTAGGTCAAGTTTTGCAACTTCTCTAGTAGGTACATCCACATATTGAATCAGAAAATTGTCTTGTACACACTTAACAAATTCTTCTCCATCTAAATCTTTCACACTATGGCAGTCCCAGTCGATGTTTGGAAAGTTAAAATCCCTGACCATAACTACCCTATTATTCTTACAGATAGCTGAGATCTCCTTACAAGTTTGTTTCTCAATTTCCCTCTGACTATTGGGGGGTCTATAATACAATCCCAATAAGGTGATCATCCCTTTCTTATTTCTCAGTTGCACCCAAATAACTTCCTTGGATGTATTTCCGGGAATATCCTCCCTCAGCACAGCTGTAATGCTATCCCTTATCAAAAATGCCACTCCCCCTCCTCTCTTGCCTCCCTTTCTATCCTTCCTGTAGCATTTGTATCCTGGAACATTCAGCTGCCAGTCCTGCCCATCCCTGAGCCATGTTTCCGTAATTGCTATGATATCCCAGTCCCATGTTCCTAACAATGCCCTGAGTTCATCTGCCTTCCCTGTTGGGCCCCTTGCATTGAAATAAATGCAGTTTAATTTATTAGTCCTACCTTGTCCCTGTCTGCCCTGACTGTTTGACTAACTTCTGTTCTCAGCTGTACCCGTCTCAGATCAATCTCTTTCCTCACTATCACCCTGGGTCCCCCCCACCTTACTAGTGTAAATCCTCCCAAGTAGTTCGAGCAAATTTCCCTGCCAGTATATTAGTCCCCTTCCAATTTAGGTGCAATCCGTCCTTCTTGTACAGGTCACTTCTACCCAAAAGAGATTCCAATGATCCAAAAATGTGAATCCTTCTCTCATACACCAGCTCCTGAGTCATGCATTCATCTGCTCTATCCTCCTATTCCTGCCCTCACTAGCTCGTAGCACTGGGAGTAATCCAGATATTATTACCCTTGAGGACCTCCTTTTTAAATTTCTACCTAACTCTCTGTAATCTCCCTTCAGAGTCTCAACCTTTTCCCTTCCAATGTCTTTGGCTCCAATGTGGACAATGACCTCCTGCTGGCCCCTCTCCCCCGTGAGAACATTCTGCACCCTCTCTGAGACATCCTTGATCCTGGCACCAGGGAAACAACACACCATTCTGCTTTTCCTCTGCTGGCCACAGAAACGTCTGTCTGTACCTCTGACTACAGAATTCCCTAACACAATTGATCTCTTGGAAGCCGACGTACCCCTCATTGCATTAGAGCCAGTCTCAATACCAGAAACTTGGCTGTCTGTGCTATGTTCCCCTGAGAATCCATCACCCCCTACATTTTCCAAAACAGCATACCTGTTTGAAATGGGTATATCCACAAAAGACTCCTGCTCTAGCTGCCTACCTCTCTTACCCTTCCTGGAATTAACCCATCTATGTGACTGTATCTGAGACTTTCCCCCCATTCTATAACTGCCATCCATCACATACTGTTGCTGTTGTTATCCAATGTCTAAGATGGTCGACCAGAGGTCAAGTAGCGAGCTGAAGTTAGCAAGTACCATACTTTTTCGTTGGGGAATTGTCGACGTCTAGCTTTCTCGTGGTAGGCGGTAGGATAGGAAGTTGCATATTTTTAAGGTGAGATTTGCGGTTAATGCGACAAATGACAGGCAATAACCCTCTTTGATAAACACCACTCAGCTCCCTCACGAGAACCTTGTCATGACGCCTGGACCTCCGTCTAAAAAATGCAACAAATTGGTCTCAACGTCGACAAAGGCCTCGCTAGACTGCTCCAACAACTCCCCCAAATTTCTCACTGTAGCCCATGACCCTATCAGATTCCATCCACTGTACGTAAAACATAACCCAATCAAAGGGAAGAACCATATAATTATCAGTGTCAAATATGATATATTTGTGCATTAAATAAGCAGTTTCAATTTTGGGAAAATATTAAGATTATAAAACAGTGTATATGGAGTTCCCTACAAATAATCTTGAGGGATTCCCAGCAAATGTTGATGTACATAGGGACCTCATGTAAGTGTTAGCACATCCCTTGGTGCCAATGCAAATAGTGAGTCATTTCTGGGGACGTTGTCAAACATCGGCTCACTTCTGAGGACGCTGTGAAAATATTGACGCTCTAATGGGAACAGTCCACAAACAGTGACACTCCCACAGAATCCAACAAAACTGAGTTAAAAATCACACAGCCCCTGATGAAGGAGCAGCGCTCCGAAAGCTAGTGCTTCCAATTATACCTGTTGGACTATTATCTGGTGTTGTGTGATTTTTAACTTTGTACACCCCAGTCCAACACCGACATCACCAAATCACAACAAAACTGAGAAACACTTTGTAAATCTTAACTGCAAGAAACTCTAGGTGTAAATTGAAACTACTCCTAATCACTTTCTGTTCAAATTTCTGCAAACCATGTCAACTGCCAACAGGAACTAATGCACGGAAAGAGAAAGAATGACAGCAAATGTAAAAAATAATCTAAATTCTCAATATATGCTCATCATGTACAGAATTCCGGGCTGTGAAATCATATGATCTTGGAGATTATATGAGATTTCTTTGCAGGTCCTGGTTTTAAAACGTAAAACCTACATTTATATACTACCTTTAATATAAAAAACTGTGTCCTTATGCTGTTTTAATGTGACATTACTGGTTGAAAAATGTAATGCAACTAGTTTTAATATTGTGAACACTAGGGTGAAACCCTCTATTCTGATCCATAGTCTTGCCTTAAACCTGAGCTGGCAAAATCGCTATGGCATTGCCATTTCCGACATAAGACATGTCCTACTGCCCTTAAGGAGCGAGAGAGCCAATTAGTAACCACTTCTAGTGACTGTTCTGTTCTGAGTTTGTGCCAGTACTGGCTGGATTGAGTCCACCCTAAGCTCATTTCCATTGAGATTCAATCAGCTGACAGGGTGGACTCACTCACCAGTCAGAGCTGGATTCAAACACATAGGTGACAAAACAGTGCTGGTGCTTTACTCAGTCCCATTTGAGATAATTATTCAAGTAAATATCTGTGAGAAATAACCTTTGTTCATTCAAAGTATTCCTCCCTTTGGGAGTCACTTGAGAGTATCTGTCTTGTGGAACATTGCCTGACTGGAGACATCAGTGACAATAATATTCAAATGTTCTACAATACTGGCTGTGGCACTTTCCTGGCAATTCTCCGATCCAATTCACCACTGAACAAATCCTCAGGTTTGTCAATAGTTGGGACTGTTCGACTAGTTGGCACCCAATGGAGTTTCTTGTATTTGTTATGGGTAATGCGTTTTGCAATTCTTTTGCCTCCCTTTTGACTTCCTGAATCCCATTGCCCCCCTGCAGCCGAGGACACAATTGGGACTGATCGATCTGTTACCATGCCTCTTAGTAGGTGTGAGAATATGGCTCTTTTAATCTTTCTCTCTCGCTGTCTCACATTTCCTCTCTCCTCTTCCAACAAGTCTGGGCTTGGGACTTCAGCAGAGTTGTGGCATAATTTTCTCCCAGCACTGATGCTCCTTAATTAATGCTACCCGAGATCCTTTGGAACTTTTTACAACTAAGCACAACAACCCACTTACAATTGGAGGCAGCCTTTATCCCAATTTCTAACAGAAATTAGGTATTCAATAAGGCAGAAGTACTTTTAATACATAAAACAAATTCTACCATCATTTTACAACAGGAATAATGTTTATAAAACAGCAAATACAAAAAGAAAGAATTATTGAAGACAGACTGGGGGGAGTCCACATTAAAAGCCTATTTCCTATTAAAATATGTGTCATTTGAAAATCTGCCTTTCCTTTATCAGCATGTGACCAAAATGTTAATTAAAAGAAACTTCTATTCCTTTCTCCACTACTTCATATCCACTCCATTCTTCGGATTGACATATCCTAAAAATGGGAATTGGTTCAACTGCGTCACACCTGACTTCTGGCCACATAAGACAAAACAAACGTGGATCAAATTGCGAGAAACAACAAAATACATTTATATTGCACCTTTCCATATCTTCAGGTTGATCCAAAGCTACAGCCAAAAGGGACTTAGTATGGAATATATTTTGAAATATTCTTTTCCTAACAGTGTGAAACAGTGTAATGACTTCTACTTTATCTGGCTTGTTCAACAAATCCACAGCTATTGTATAACTCCGCCACTATCCTTGGAAGAATTCCCATTTTTGCCGCATGCCTCCAACACTTGAAGAAGAGTTTGTAGGGAAAAAAGCTGCAGCCATTTTCTCTTGAACAATGTTGTGACTCTAATCTTTATTTTTCAGAGATAGCTCATGGCCCAGCAGATTTGTTTTTTTTTTAAATTCAGCTCTGGACACTCACTGTTTCTGATATTCTGTTTCCAGTGTACAACAGAACTGTGTGTTCAACACGGGGACTCCACTGAAGTGAGGTTTAAGGTGTCCACCTCCAGGGAGTGTGCTTTATTGTGGGGGTCATATGCAGAATAGGACAGAACTTTGTGCATAGTTGCATTTCAATCCAAACATAGAGGAAAAGGCAGAAGCAATTTTAACTGCAGCAAGGAGAGAAAACAAAACAAACGACCCATTTCTTGCTTTCTGATGGTGTTGGCTGGAAGAATGACCATTGTCAACCCAATGTCACTTCTCGTTAAAAACAGAAAAGACCAAATGAAAGTACAACATTTTATAGAATAACAAGCACAGGGTCAAATTTCAAATTCACCCAAATTTATTACATTGCAACCTACTGCCTGCTTTCTTTTACTTCCTCATTTAACAGTAAGCTTTGCATATATAAAAAAAACTGTTTCAGCTCTGTGACTAAGTCTTTCTTTGCAGCATTAGCTGTTATTAATTCAATGAAGCAATCCCTCAGTAACGTACAATATGATCACAATGTGGGGATTAGATGCAAAAAAAAACAGCATTAATGCCCAGCACTGTAGTTCATTGTTTCTCAATGAATCGTTTGGAAGATTTCCTTAGGACTCGGTTGCTAGTTGGTTTGTTTCTTGAAAGATCACATAAACGGTTTGTGCATGTACTTCCAAGTGATTTCTTTGTGATGTACCTAATCGTTTATAAAGCCACTACTTACTTATTAAGAATCCTGGATGGCGGGATAGTGAATTTATTTCCTACATTGTGCATGCAGGTGACTCAGAAAATGAATCTCCACATTCAGAGAAGGGTTTAATGGACCAGAAAGCGTAAAATAAATGAGTTGTTGGTAGACATATTGATAACAAAACCAACCAAACTTTCAATATTTTGTGGAACATTAAAAAGATCTCCCATAAATGTTTCGACATATGGGCATTAGGAGCGTAGGAAACAGAAGCCGACGAAGGCCATTCAGCCCCTTGAGAGAACTCTGACAGTCAACCTGATCACAGCTGATTGTATACCTCAACATTATTGTCCCACACTATCCTCATATCCTTAGATATCTTCAATATCTAGAAATCTATTGATCTGTGTTTTGAATATTGTCAATGACTAAGTCTTTGCCTCAGCTTTATTGGCTTGTAGCTTTGAAATAACTGCACAGAGGCTGGGTCACATCACCAAGTCGCCCTTTATTTACTAGTATACAGTACACTGGCTGTACCCAGCCAGCTCAGCGTCAATCCTCAACTGAGGAGATTCTAATCTCCTGGTTACATTGGTCAGACAGGGCTTTCCTTATTGGCACAGATTAACAATGTCAATCAAGAAGCTTGTAATCAACAAGGTCCACCTGGTCCCAATCACAAGGTCCACCACCATCTTGTAAGATCTTTCCTCCATAGACCCATCCATAAAGAGTCACTAGATAATGATCAGGAATGAAAGCTTTGGTCAATTTATGCTTCCCAAGCACAGTGCTTATAAGATAAGGTCTCATGACATCAGGACAATATATTACTATGGACAAGAAGTAGAAATAAATGAGCCATTGGGATTGGCAAGGTGCTAGTAGTGAGAAACCAGAAAGATCTGTGCTGGAACTTCAGCTACTTATAAATAATTTAATGACCATTGGATTCAACTCTGCTGATGATACAAAGTTAAGTGGGAAGGTAAACTGTGAGGAAAGTGAAAAAGAATACAAGCATGGACTACTTTCTAAACGGTGAGAAAATTCATAAAGCCAAAGTACAAAGGGACCTGGGAGTGCTAGTCGAGGATTCTCTAAAGGTAAGCATGCAGGTTGAGTCCGTGATTAAGAAAGCGAATGCAATGTTGTCATTTATCTCAAGAGGATTGGAATATAAAAGCACCGTAATGCTACTGAGACTTTATAAAGCTCTGATTAGGCCCCATTTGGAGTATTGTGTCCAGTTTTGGTCCCCACACCTCAGGAAGGACATACTGGCACTGGAGCGTGTCCAGCAGAGACTCACATGGATGATCCCTGGAATGGTAGGTCTAACATATGAGGAACGGCTGAGGATCCTGGGATTGTATTCATTGGAGTTTAGAAGATTAAGGGGAGATCTAATAGAAACTTACAAGATAATACATGGCTTGGAAAGGGTGAACGCTAGGAAATTGTTTCCATTAGGCAACGAGACTAGGACCCGTGGACACAGCCTTAGAACTAGAGCGGGTAAATTCAGAACAGAAATGCGGAGACATTTCTTCAGCCAGAGAGTGGTGGGCCTGTGGAATTCATTGCCGCGGAGTGCAGTGGAGGCCGGGACGCTAAATGTCTTCAAGGCAGAAATTGATAAATTCTTAATGTCACAAGGAATTAAGGGCTATGGAGAGAATGCAGGTAAGTGGAGTTGAAATGCCCATCAGCCATGATTGAATGGCGGAGTGGACTTGATGGGCCGAATGGCCCTACTTCCACTCCTATGTCTTATGGTCTTATGGTCTTATATAGTTAGGGGAGTGGCAAGAAAGTATTGGACATTGTGGGAAAGTGTAATATTAGAAAAACAAGATATGTTATGTTGTGGGAAACCTGAATGTTAAAGTTTAGAGGAATTTTAGTATCTTATTTTGGAATTATAAGTTAAAAATGTCCACAGTACTTTAAGATTCTAACCTGCGGCCATGACACTTCCTCACATCACAAAAGAAATGAGATTCATTACAAGGGGACATACACACTCTCTCTCACTCACTCACTCACACACACACACACACAGATACAGACAGACACACACTCACACAGATACAGACAGGCACACACACAGATACAGACAGGCACACGCACACACACACACACTCACACAGATACAGACAGGCACACACACACACACACATACACACACAGATACAGACAGGAACACAAACACACACACACAGATACAGACAGGCACACACACACAATCTCTCTCTCTCACACACACACTCACACTCACACTCACACACTCACACTTACAGATACAGACAGGCACACGCACACATAGATGCAGACACACACACACACACACACACTCTCACACAGATACAGACAGACAGACACACACTCACACATACAGACAGGCACACACACACTCACACAGATACAGACACACACACACTCTCACACACACTGACACAGATACAGATAGGCACACGCACACAGATGCAGACAGACAGACACACAGATAAAGATAGACATGCACACACACAGATACAGACACGCACACAGAGAGACAGATACACACGCACGCACACACACAGATACAGACACACACCACTTCCCGCACACCCCCTCACTGTCATCAGTCTGTCTAACCTGTTGACAGGGTGTTTGTAATCACATTTGATTTGCCAACAAAGTGGATGCTTTTCAGTTGGTACAGTAGAAGAAATAAACTGCGGTGGCAATAACGTAGATTTCTGGGTCATAAATGTTTCTACAAAAGTTAACAGGTTGTGGTCAATCTTGATGGTGGTCTGTCTGTGCATCTGTCTCAAGTGTTTGAGAGCCAGTAATAAACTGAGAGCCTCCTTTTCTACTGAGTCTCCGATGTTGGTTTAGTTTTCTTGAAAACTATTTGTCTCTCTCTTCAGGATGCAGCTTTCTGACGGAGGACAGACACTACCCCAGTGTCATTCACATTGATGGCTACTTTAAGCATTTGTTTATAATTTGGAGTTACAAACACAGGCTGGCTTGCTAAAATGGCCTTCACCATCTCAAAAGCAGTTGGACATTTCTTAGTTGAACTGAACTGTATTGAATTGAGTGATTCATTATCACTTGTAATTTAACAAATAAATACAGTGAAATGTGTAACATGTCACCAAACTCCAGCGCGAATTTGACTTACTGAAGATATTAAGATATAAGAATGCAATTAAGATATAAGACTTAAATATAAGTCAAAACAGAATTCATCTTCCTCTCATCTTGTACTCTACTTGACATTGGGGTGTGGGAGGGGATTCTCAGCAATGCCCCAACATCACAATCCATTCCAGGAGTACCAAATTGGGCCTACCGCATCACCACAGCTGAAGCCCTAGACCTCTGATTCCAACATTGACAACAAAGACTGTCTTCTCCACCAACATCACCGCACAATGCCCATTCCACCAGCGCATCACTGCGGCCAGCACCAGATCCAACCAACATCAAAGTCACCAATCCTCAGGCACCATCTTTTTCCACTGGGCCTACCTCACCATGTCACCTCTGCCAATGCAGCAGCTGCCAATCCCAATAAAGGGTCCCGTGCTCGCCCCTCTGCCAATTCCGCTGCTGCCACTTTACTGAAATCTTCTACCATGAGTCCACACTGGGCCCACTCAGCTCATACTATGCATGCTATTTTCCAATATAGGTCTTCTCTGATGCGCTGTCAGTAAAATGCATATATTCACAAGAATCTCATGATTCCCCAATTTGTGTGGGGAATGGGGAACTGTGGTACAACTCCTATCTTTGCAGCCCTGGTCCATGACTGACTGTCCCCTGGATAGATCACCTAGGCCTTACCAAAGACTGCTTGAGAGATTGACCACTAGATTGGCTGATGACATCTTCCAGAAGAGGGCTTCCAGTTTCGCAAAGTGCATTTTTCAGGAGTCAGTATGCACTGGGACGTCCTCTGGGTACAGTAAGCAATTCGATCAATCTGCCACTATCCGGTTCATCAGAGTCTGAATCGCATAACTGAATCCTGGTATAATCCGTGAGGAGATACAAAGGCAGAGATTTCCCTAGCACCGGCCACGAAGGGAACCTGTGAGTACACTTTCAGTAAATCTGTCTCAGTAAACCTGTGCCTACCTTTACCTACCTTATCTGTGCAATTTTCCAGCTGAAGTATTGAGGAAGAGTTAGCTCTGGTGACCGCAGTAGCTTTTCGTTCATCAATGTAGAGCCTTGTGGAGGTTGGGCTTAGATGTGAGCATAACTGGGGAGCTCCAACTCCTACTACCAGCCCCTATTCATTGGAGCTCTAGTGTGTAGTTAATCATCTCCCCAAACATAGGCCAGCTTTTGTTTCCTCAATGGGACCTCTCCCAAATCCCCATAATGCAGAGCTGGGGGGTAACGTCTGACCATCAGAAATAGGAACGGGAATGGGCCATTCAGCTCAAGCTTGCTCCACCATTCAATGGGATCATGAGTAATCTGACACTCCTCACATCCACTTCCTGCCCTTTCCCCATGATTCCCTGACTGATCAAGTATCTATCTACCTTGGCCTTAAATATTAATGAGGACTCAGGCCTCAGAACTCTTTGAGGCAAGGAGTTCCAAACACTCACTGCCTTCTGGGAGAAGTGATTGCTTTTCATCTCAATCTGAAACTGGTGTCCTTTAATTTTGAGACAACGTCACCTGATCCCAGAGTCTCCCCTGAGATTCTCTCAGTATTTACCCTGTCAAGTCCCTGAAAAATCCTATACATTTCAATGGGATCACCTCTCATTCTCTTAAACTCCAGTGAGTGGAGCCCCAACTTGTTTAACCCTTGCTCATAAAACAATCCCTCCATACTGGGGATTATCCTCGTGAACCTTCTCTGAAGTACCTCCAATGAAATATCCTTCCTTAAATAGGGGAACCAAAATTGTTCACAGTACGCCAGCCCTGCTTTGTCTCTGCACAAACCCCCGAATGCAACTCATGAAGTCTGCACACTGTCCTGCACCTAGATGAGTAAATAAGGATTGTAAGCTCACTGCATTATTTGTTTCTATATCGATTAACAAGGTGATAGGGGTCAGTGTGGGCCTGACCCACACCTCCCTCCAATTCATCCCCATTGCTACCCTCAGCTGCTAAGCTGGTGACAATGGGCAGACTGTTTCCACATGTCCCTTCTCAGTAGTGGTATTGCTTAATCATGATGACATATTACAGTTCCTGTTTTATCCCCCAATCTGGGGTCTCAATCAGATAATTCACTTCCTTGAGTTGTTGCTCTATATGGGGGCGGCTGAACCAGACCTTTGAGGATTCATTGGGGTAAACGGGGTAGACCATTTAGGACAGAGATGAGGAGAAACTTCTTCACCCAGTGAGTGGTGGCTTTGTGGAATGCTCTGCCCCAGAGGGCAGTGGAGGCCCAGTCTCTGGATTCATTTAAGAAAGAGTTGGATAAAGCTCTCAAGGATAGTGGAATCAAGGGTTATGGAGATAAGGCAGGAACAGGATACTGATTAAGGATGATCAGCCATGATCATATTGAATGGTGGTGCAGGCTCAAAGGGCAGAATGGCCTACTCCTGCACCTATTGTCTATTGTCATCACGTAACCCATCGCCTCCTGACTGAAGGTTTCTGGTCTTGGCATGTTTCTCTGCTTTCTTGTTTCATCACTACTTGGGATATTTTTCACATGTCCTCAGGCTACTTCCCAGGCTCACGAGAGTTACTCTCAGAACTCCATTACACAGTCTAACATGGAAACGTCCTTCTGTTAAAACACCTATCTTTGAGTCGTTTCAGAGGCCCTCAGACTTGCTGCCCAACTCAAGCGGGGTAACACTGGTGGATTCACTCAGTGACTCTCAGAAGAAGATGAAATATTTCCAGTTTAGTGGATATTTTCTCACAGGAGATTTGAAGCTTTGTGAAACTGTTGATGTAGCCCATTCTTGCATAGGTCCACATTGAGACCTCTCTAGGTCTTACCCCATGACAGTTAATCTCAGACTGACAACGAAATATCCAATTTAAAGCTGAGAGCCTTTATATACACATGGAAATTATTTCAAATCAATTTCTGCTATTTTCCTTGTCCTTCACGTCTTTTCTGTACTGAGGCTATTTCTCCAACTTCCGTGGCAACTTCACCATCTCCCAGTTACGAGCCACACATTATGGTAGATTGAGAGGTTGCACTGATCAATTTTTAAAAGGTGCTGCACAACCAAATTATAAGAAAAAAATTACACATTCTTGCATACTATCTAATTTCATTTTATTTGATAATAGAAAGTTGCAGAACATTCAAAAAGAACATGCCCTGAACAATAAATGGATTGTTTTAAAGGGCTTTCTGAGCACAAGAAGTTTATTATTGTGCCTGTGGTTTTTACAGTTTGTGGTTGGGGACTTAAGACAGCCACGTTAATAGTTGCACCCACTTTCTCACCAAAACCAGTCAATTTAGCGTACAAGCAGTACACTGGTACTCACTTCAATTTAAGCAATCACATTTAATACCTTCAAACGTTTCTAAAGCCTGACCTGCAGTTGATGGAGATTATCCTTCGATTTGTTTGTTTACAAATTTAGATATGGCTCTTTAAAATTTCATGGCGGGAAAAGAAATCTTGAAACATCATCTTTTGCCCATCATTGTCTGGCTTAACTTGACCCAGTTTATCGTGGGCTTACCACTGAATCCGAAGATTGGGGGTTAAAATGTCTCTCTCGGCCTTAAGTTGTTTAATTTAGGCTGTCGTTGTAGTGCAGCTTTGAGGAAAGGGCTGCATTTTCAGATGTGCCATCCTTCAGATGAGATATTAAAATTAATCACCTGCTTATAGAGATTTAAGTGGTATTATCTAGTGGTATTATCGCTGGACTGTTAATCCAGAGACCTAATGTTTTGGAGAGCTAAGTTCAAATCTGAATTTGAAATCAATGAAACAAAAATCTGGAATTAAGAGTCTAATGATGGCCATGAATCCATTGCCTATTGTTGGAAAATCCATCTGGATCACTAATGTCCTTTAGGGAAAGAGACTGCCATCCTTACCTGGTCTGGCCGGCATGTAACTCCAGAACCACAGCAATGTCATTGACTCTAAACTGTTCTCTGGGCAATTAGAGATGGTAATAAATGCTGACCTACCCAGGGACACCCTCACCCCATGAAAGAATTTAAAAAACATATGTCCATGGCTATTTGAAGAAAAGTGTACACTTATATTGACCAGTACTGCCAAACATTCTACAATTAGTTTTAAAGTAGTGATGGAGAAAGATAGACAAGACATAAAAGTTCAAGTTCTAAATTAGAGGAAGGCCAACTTTGATGGTATTAGGCAATAACTTTCAAAACCTGATTGGGGGCAGATGTTTGCAGGTAATCGGACAGCTGGAAAATGGGAAGCCTACAGAAATGAGATAACGAGAGTCCAAAGACACTATATTCCTGTTAAGGTGAAAGAGAAGGCTGGTAGGTATGGAGAATGCTGGATGGCTAAAGAAATTGAGGGGTTAGTTAAGAAAAAGAAGGAAGCATATGTCAGGTATAGACAAGATAGATCAAGTGAATCCTTATAAGAGTATAAAGGCAGTAGGAGTACACTAAAGAGGGAAGTCAGGAGGGCAAAAAGAAGACATGAGGATAGCTTTGGCAAATAGAGTTGAGGAGAATCCAAAGGGTTTTTACAAATACATTAAGGACAAAAGAGGAACTACAGACAAAATAGGGCCCATCAAAGATCAGCAGGTCAGGCAGCATGCAAGGAGCAGGAGAATCGACGTTTCGGGCATGAGCCCTTCTTCAGAAGAAGGGCTCATGCCCAAAACGTCGATTCTCTTGCTCCTTGGATGCTGCCTGACCTGCTGTGCTTTTCCAGCAACACATTTTCAGCTCTGATCTCCAGCATCTGCAGTCCTCACTTTCCCCTCAAAGATCAGCAAGGCGGCCTATGTGAGAGCCGCAGGAGATGGGTGAGGTACTAAATGAGTATTTTGCATCAATATTTACTGTGGAAATGGACATGGAAGATATAGAATGTGGGGAAGTAGATGGTGACATCTTGAAAAATGTCCATATTACAGAGGAGGAAGTGATGGATATCTTGAAACACATAAACGTTGATAAATCCCTAGGACCTGATCAGGTGTACTCGAGAACTCTGTGGGAAACTAGAGAAGTGATTGCTGGGCCTCTTGCTGAGATATGTGTATCATCGATAGTCACAGGTGCTGGAAGACTGCAGGTTGGCAAATGTGATGCCACTGTTTAAGAAAGGTGGTATGGACAAGCCAGGGAACTATAGACCACTGAGCCTGACGTTGGTAGTGGGCAAGTTGTTGGAGGGAATTCTGAGTGTCAGGATGTACATGTATTTGGAAAGGAAGAACTGATTAGGGATAGGCAACATGACTTTGTGCGTGGGAAATCATGTCTCACAAACGTGATTGAGTTTTTTGAAGAAGTAACAAAGAGGATTGATGAGGGCAGAGCAGTAGATGTGATCTATATGGACTTCAGTAAGGCATTCAACAAGGTTCCCCATGGGAGACTGATTAGTAAAGTTAGATCTCATGGAATACAGGGAGAACTAGCCATTTGGATACAGAACTGGCTCAAAGTTAGAAGACAGAGGGTTGTGGTGGAGGATTGTTTTTCAGATTGGAAGCCTGTGAGCAGTGGAGTGCCACAAGGATTGGTGCTGGGTCCACTACTTTTCGTCATTTACGTAAATGATTTGGATGCGAGCATAAGAGGTATAGTTAGTAAGTTTGCAGATGACACCAAAATTGGAGGTGTAGTGGACAGCGAAGAGGGTTACCTCAGATTATAATGGGATCTGGACTAGATGGGCCAATGGGCTGAAGAGTGGCAGATGGAATTTAATTTAGATAAATGTGAGGTGTGCATTTTAGGAAAGCAAATCTTAGCAGGACTTATACACTTAATGGTAAGGTCCTCGGGAGTGTTGCTGAACAAAGAGACCTTGGAGCGCAGGTTCATAGCTCCTTGAAAGTAGAATCACAGGTGGATAGGATAGTGAAGAAGACGTTTGGTATGCCTTCCTTTATTGGTCAGAGTATTGAGTACAGGAGTTGGGAGGTCATGTTGCGGCTGTACAGGACATTGGTTAGGCCACTGTTGGAATATTGTATGCAATTCTGGTCTCCTTCCTATTGGAAGGATGTTGTGAAATTTGAAAGGGTTCAGCAAAAATTTACAAGGATGTTGCCAGGGTTGGAGGATTTGAGCAATAGGGAAAGGTTGAATAAGCTAGGGCTGTTTTCCCTGGAGCGTCGGAGGCTGAGGGATGACCTTATAGAGGTTTATAAAATCATGAAGGGCATGGATAGGGTAAATAGACAAGGTCTTTTCCCTGGGGTGGTGGAGTCCAGAAGTAGAGGGCATAGGTTTAGGGTGAGAGGGGTACATCTCTATGACCCTCTGACTCTGTGTCTACCCCCAAAAACAGAATAGCTGTTCATTCATTTGATTGCAAAGAGTAGGAGTCTGTTGAGTTGCATTTTCCAAAGAGTAACATTGCAACACTTAAAAAGTCATTCATTGGCCACAAAGCACATTGGAGCATCCTAAGGACATGCAGGACTGGTTCATTCTTTCTTTTCATGTCTGATCAAAAATCTAGTTTTAAGAGCCAAGCAGAAATGCTAGTAATACAAAAAAGGTCCATCGAAAGAGGAGGAATTAGTAAATATTACAAATGTAGTGCCTTCAATCAGAACTGAGCTTTGACACTCTGTCACATAGTCAAGCACTGAAGGGTTTTGCACCTCATAGAGTCACAGAGATGTACAGCATGGAAACAGACCCTTCAGTCCAAGCCAACCAGATATCCCAGCCTAATCTAGTCCCATTTGCCAGCACTTGGCCCATATCCCTCTGAATCCTTCTTATTCATATACCCATCCAGATGCCTTTTAAATGTTGCAATTGTATTCACCTCCACCACTTCCTCTGGCAGCTCATTCCATACACGTACCACCACCTGTGTGTAAAAGTTGCCTCTTAGGCCCCTTTAATATCTTTCCCCTCTCACTCTAAACTTATGCCCTCTAGTTCCGGATTCCCCCACCCCAGGGAAAAGACCTTGTCTATTTACCCTATCCATGCCCCTCATGATTTTATAAACTTCTATGAGGTCACCCCTCAGCCTTTGACACTCCAGGGAGAACAGCCCCTTCAATTTCCATTCCCAGCTTTTGCTCACTGTTCTATTATCTCTGAGACTCTTTCTCACCAGTATTTCTAGATGTGTTTGGACCCCCCTTAAACTTGTGGCTGTTTGCCTCGACGAGGGAAACTTTGAGTGAGAGAAGGGGTCTGGGTCCCCAGTATGATGTAATGTTGGAATGAATCAACAAGCAGGATGTTGTTCAGGCCAATAGCCTTTACTATGCGTTACACATTTCTCAACATTCATTTCTCAATAAATTGGTTAAATATTTACTTCAGTGATGATTGGGCACTTCAAGAAGAATCTGAAATTGATTGTCCATTTCCCATTTCTGAGGGAAGATGGCTGTAAATATTTCATCATTGTCTCTTATGCACATGTGCTAAGTTCCCTCATTATTCAGGATGGAAGTGCCCATGGACAACGTTTTCACCAGTGCTGGTGACAGGACTGGACCATTAATTGTGGGATGGTTCAAATCTATTCCTGGCATGCTACATCCATGGTTCAGTATGCCTTCAGTTGGCACCTCATTTTTAGTATGTTTGATGCTGCTCCTGGCATGCTATGCTACACTGCTCACTGAACCAGAACTGGTCTTCTGGCATGGTGATTATAGGAGAGAGAGAGAGAGAGAGAGAGAGAGAGAAATGCTGAGTCTGAAGTTGCAGATTAGTATGCAGTCGAAGTCTTTTGCTGCTAATGATCCACAGTGTACCTCATAGATGCTTAGGTTTGAGCTGTTACATCTGTTCTAAATCTAAGTCATTTAGCACAGTGATAATGTCATACAAAGCAACACCATGACATCAGTTCTCCAGTGCAATAGTGACGTCAGTCTTTGTAAAATGTGTTGGTACATCCTGAGGTCATAGCAGGCACTATATAAATGCAAGTCTTTCTATTTATCTGCAAGAATCCAAAATTGTGATGGAAGCTGAAGGAACTGTCTGAGTGTTACATCACACTGAGGACCCTTCTCTTGTTCAAAGTTTCTCGTGTTTGGGCAAACAGCCACAAATATAACAGGGTCCAAACACATCGAGAAATACTGGTGAGAAAGAGTCAAACACCGGTTCGACAGTGAGAATAGAACAGTGAGCAAAAGCTGGGATTGGAAACTGAAAAGAGAGTGGTGCAAAATCCTTCAGTGTTTGAGTGTGTGACAGAGGGACAGATGAACCAGTCCTGTCGTCTTTTGTCAAAGCTCAGTTCTCATGAAAGCACTACGTTTGTGATATTCCCAATTCCTCCTCCTCGGATAGACCATTGGTGTATTTCTAGCATTTCTGCTTGGCTCTAAAACTAAGATGTTGATCAGGCATGAAAAAGAAGAAAACCAGTCCTACATGTCCTGAGGATGATTCAGAATGGTAGCTCTGGTCAAACTGTTCCCTTAAAGATTATAACACAGGTTGCCACTTGTTATGTATTCCCTGGGTTGCTATGTTTCTTATTTATCTGGTTTATCTCAGAGTAATTCAGATATGATTGTTGAGTTAGAATGTCGAGGTAGATTCTTGTTCTAAACTCAAACAACTTATTTACAAACTGCTTAGAACTTGCAGGAATTTTATCTCGCATGGGGTCTCCTCAGGGAGCTTCGGGTCTTCTCTGGAATTTTGAGCTGCTTTGTCTTTTCAAAATCTATCCCATTTAGCAAGGTGCTTATACCACATAACACAATACAGGGTGTCTTCGAATGAATCCCGACTGTGAACCCTGGTTCAAGAAAGCAGGCAGGAGGGTGGTTAAGGGGCAACATCAGGCATAACTGAAAATAAGGTGTGAATTTGGTGAAGCCACAAAACATGACTACCTTTGTGGCAAGCATAAGCAGCAAGTGATAATGTTATGCAATTCCACTTCCCGTGGTTCACATCTGAAGTGTACAGATCTGCTCTATCTAGTCATGAATGGTTGTAGGTGATTAAACAATTAACTGGAGAAGGTTCCACATGTACACCCACCCTCAAAAATGAGGAAGCCTAATATTTCGGTGCAAAAGACAAGGCTGAAGTATTTGCAACAGATTTCAGTCAGAAGAGCCACGTGGAAGATCTATCACAGCCTCCTCCATAGGTTTGCAGTATCACAGGTGCCAGTCTTCAGTCAATTCAATTAACTCAGCATGATACCCAGAAATGGCTGAGGGCACTGGACCAACACCCAAACTGAACAGCCCAGCAATAACCTACTCATTGCTGCTCAGTTTGGGTTCCTCCAGGGCTACTCAGCTCCTGTCCTCATTACAGCCCTGGTTCAAATGTGGATAAAACAGCTGGATTCCAGAGGTGGGGTGAGAGGAACTGCCCTTGATACCTCAGCATTGTTTTACTTGGTGTGACATCAAGGAGCCCTCGCAAAACTGGAGGCAATGGGAAACCATAAGAGAAAATGCTGGAAAATCTCAGCAGGTCTGGCAGCATAATATTCAGCACCATTTGTGACTCCTCAGATACTGAAACACTCCATATCCAAATACAGCAATCCAGGACAATATCCAAGTTTGGGCTGACAAATGGCAATTAACATTTGAGCCACACAAGTGCCAGGCAATGGCTATCTTCATTAAGAGAATCTAACCACTGCCCCTTGGCATTGAATGGTATATTATCAACATCCAGGGGATTACCATTCACTAGAAACTGAACTGAAGTAGGCATATAATTATTGTTGCTACAAAAGCAGCTCAAAGGTTAGGAATACTGTGATGAGCGACTCCCCAAAGCCTGTCTATCATCTACAAGGCCCAAGGAGTGTGATGGAATATTCTCCACTTTCCTGGACAAGTACAGTTCCAACAACACTCAAGAAGTTTGATGACCACCAAGACAAAGCAGCCCAGTTGTTTGGCATTGCATCCACAAAACTTCACTCCCTCCACCATCAACACTCAGTCACAGCAGTGTGTACCATCTGCAGGATGCACAGCAACAACTCACCAAGGCTACTTAGACAGCATCTTGGAAACCCATGACCTCTACAATTTAGAAGGACAAGACCAGCAGTAGCATGACACACCATCAAGTTCCCCTGCAAGTAACTCACCATCAGGATTTAGAATGTATATCCTTGTTCCTTCATTGTTGCTGGGTCAAAATTCTGGACCTCCTATGTCATGAGCATCATGGGTATACCTACACCAAATGAACTGGAGACGTTCAAGAAGCCAGCTCGCTACGATTTTCTCAAAGGCAATACATATTGGCCCAGCCAATGAAACCTACATCCTATGAATGAATAAGACAAATGCAGGACACTTGATTGTTATGCCATCCATGACGTTAAACATTCTATCCCTTCACTACCAGCGCATTATGGCTACAGTGATCTACAATAGAGGTACAGCAAACTCATCAAAGCTCCTTTAACAGTGCTTTCCTCAACCCTATCTTCTTCCCCCTAGAAGTATGAATTCAGCATGGGAACTTTAGCACTTAAAAGTTCTTCTCCAAGACACACATCACCCCTGACTTAGAAATAATACTAAGATTCATGTATCGCCACAAGGTCAGAATCCTGAATCTCCCTGTGTAATAGAATGGAAGACAGACTGCAGAAATTCAAGAAAATGGCTCACTACCAGCTTTTCAAGGAATAAATTATGGCTTTGCTTTGTGCCTGTAATGAATAAAAAAAGACCAATTTGTGCATAGCAAGATTACATAAAATCCTGATCAGATAATGTGATATTGATTGGTAGATGAACTTTAAACCCAGATCACTGGGATGACAAAATATGATTATAAATAAATGAAAGTTACTTATTGAACAATAAACTATTATACAACCAGTTTGTTTTACGTGCTTTACCTGAGGATCCAATGCTGTCGCTAAACCTGTACCAACTTGAAGGATTGCATAATTTCGGCGTTTGACCAAGGAAGTGCCACTTTATACAAAACCCCTTCAACATTCAAGTTCCCGGACAACAGAGTTGAGGCTTCGTTTTTATTTCTGCACGTTGTATCAAGACTTTCCTAAAGCAGGCAAATATCTTGGGTCTTTGCCACTTGAATGCTTCCTTCAACTTCACCGCTCCCTGGTGCTGTTCACAGTGCACACTGTCATTCACAAAGCATGTTTGCTTCACAAACCCAACTGCTTAAAGTTCTTGTGTCTGGACTCTGCTGTCGAATGCCAGTTCTTGTGGTCCCTTCTGCCTGAGTAAAGTGACATCTGAATTATTTATTAGATTCTATAAAGCATACTGAAGAATATTGTCCCATTTTTGCATATTATTACACTACAAATATATGAAAACAGGGTAAACTATGTGAACTATCATACATAGCAATTAGAAAAGGGGAGTGATTCACTAATCCTACACTCCCAGCAGAGGTTTGGGTTCATATTAATCATGAGGTGGAAAACTGTGATGGGACATACAATCAAAGAAAATCTCTGAAGGAAAAACTCATTTTGCAGATACCCTTCCAATTCCTCGATGGATTTCTACTGTGTGTAATTTTGTTTTTTTATGCATTCATGTGTTTGCTGTTGTCATTTCTAGTGCCTAGTTTGAAGCTAGGAGATCTTTCCAGTTTCACAGATTTGTTCCGACTTTGTAGAGGTTTGAAACAACTGGGTGGGTTACTGGATCATTTCAGAGGAACGTTAAGAGTCAACCACATTGCTGTGGGTCAGAAGTCCCATGCAGGTCAGACCAAGTAAGGACAGCAGATTTCCTTCCCTAAAGAACATTAGATTAGATTCCCTACAGTGTGGAAACAGGCCTTCGGCCCAACAAGTCCACACCGACCCTCCGAAAAGTAACCCACCCAGACCCACTGCCCTCTGACTAATGCACCTAACACTATGGACAATTTAGAATGGCCAATCCACCTGATCTGCATATCTTTGGATTGTGGGGGGAAACCCACGCAGACACGGGGAGAATGTGCAAACTCCACACAGACAGTTGCCCGAAGCTAGAATCGAACCCGGGTCCCTGGCACTGTGAGGCAGCAGTGCTAACCACTGAGCCACTGTACTGACAATGGATACATGGACTCCATTAGGCCAGCTTTCTTTCCAGATTTTTATTGAATTCAAATTTCATTATTTGCCATGGTGAGATTTGAACCTATGTTCCCAGAACATTATCTTGGGGTTCTGGAATTGCTAATCCAATAACATACCCACAAACTCATCCCTCCCCTCAATTCATTCGCAGCATGCCATTTCTACACAGGTACAGAACTGGAGAAAGTGACGTGTACCTATCAGTTAAAATGACAGTCAACTAATAAGAAGAACATCTAATGGGGCAGTTTGTTTTCCTGATGATGTGGCTGTCATCAATCTCTCCATGTTGAAATAATTGCAAACAAAGTGTATAAGTTACATTTTCATCCTCTGCTAAGAAGGAAGCAGGAACTCTCATCTTCTGGCACCTTTCACCAGCTCGAGAAGTCCTGAGTCCTTCACAGCCAGTGAAGTTTGTCTAAGGTTTAGCCACACTTCTGTAGAGGGAGAGACAGCAGCCAATCTGCACACAGCAGAGTCCCAAAAGCAGCAACAAGTTACATGAACAAATAACAGGCTTCAGTCAATTCTTTTCTGGAGAAACATAGCCAAGGAAAACTCACTTCCTCTCCTTCAATAAATCTTCCTTGTGCGAGAGCAGATGGGATGTAAGTTTACATCTCAACCAAAATAAGGCACAAGAAAATTGTGGGTTAAGGGGAATATCAATAAACACCACTCAATTTTGTTTGCATGGGAGCTAATAGAAGTAAATAATATGTTCTAAAATAGGATATTACAGATGATGGTGGATTCTGGTTTGAACGTGTTTAATGGATGAAATTATGCAGATGAGCCCAGCAGCAGGGTCACAAACACAGCAAATGAGATGAATAACCATCTGATACAATATTGATGATGTTGAATGGATAGAGAATGTTGATTAGGGAAACAGGAGAATTTCCTGTTCTTCCAACAATTAATTCTGCTCTTTTGTGTCTGCCTGAACCATGGAAACAGAATCAGACTTCAGTTTAGTCTCCCTCCCAAAGTCCTCCACGTGGAACACTGCAGAGTGTCAACCAAAAGCAAGGTGGGAAAGCCTTGAAGTGGAGCTTGAATTCACAGTTTTCTGATTCAGTGGTCAGGGTGCTTCTGACTGACCCAAATAATGATTGTAAGTGAAAATGGTTTGTGTTTGTCTGCCTAAATTTTACCAGTTTAAACACACTTGCAAATTCATATACAGAACCAGTGTGGCTCTTAACCAAATCCTCTGCTCGCAAAGCAGCTGCTGCTGATTACAAGACAGAAACCTGACTGCCCAGAGTCTCCATTTCACAGAGATAATGATCACACCCCACGTGCCTTGAAAAGGCTCAGGGATATTCGGAGCAATTAACACAATTAGGATCATTTATCTTTCTTAATATAAAAATAAAATACTGCAATATTTCAGTTGCCGTGTTGGCCACAGCTTAAATCAAAATCTATTTTTCCTTCATCTCGTTAGTTTGTTTTGTTTTTCTTAAAATTAGTGGCTGAAATTACCAAGACTGACAAATTGATATTGACATTCCAAATAAATCATAAACTCACATGAAGTTTATACAATGAGTTAATTCTGCGGTTTTACTTAATGGAGACCATCTCTTCACTTTCTGTTTGGTTTGTTATTTGAAATTGAGACCTTGTGTTCTAATGGGTTTCTTTCTTTTTATGTAAGTGGTATCACCAGAACCATTCAAACAAAGAATTGTAAAGTTAAAGCACTGGTGCATTGACATGTGACCAAACACCACGTCCATTCAGTTGCATATCCAATTAGTGAATTTAATCAATAACATGACTCCCTCCAGCATTTCAGTTTAATTCACAGTTTGCTCCTCTGTCTATCTCTGTCCAAGTGTGTACCTCCAGCTCTTTGTCCTTCTATGTATCTCACTCTGGAACATTCCATTTTCTTTCCTGTTTCAGTGTTCCACCCTTAGCTTCTGAAATCCTTAACCATCCCTTTTATTACAGTTTTACGTGCTACAATGCACCAATCACGACAAAGCTTGCAGTTGGGTTAGATTGCTACCATTAACCATGTTCCTTGATTGAATCTAAAGGCTATTTGGTTCGGACTGGTGGAGAAAAGAAAAAACACAAGAATGTTAATTGGAAGAGATTCTTGTGTAAAACAGGATGTAGTTTATTGCATAACTACCTGGTACTTACATTAATGAGTTAGACAATGTTACAAAGATTGTTGGGAGATATGGGATATGAGTTTTTACGCAATATAATCCTAAAATGTTCTGCCTTTCCTCACCTAAGTTCTTAAAACTTGGTCAGATTGGATGGAAATTAATTTAGTCTCCAATATTAACTCTTTCAGAATCTTTACCTTCTGTAACAGTTACCTCGAACTTGGTCATTTCATTACATTTCAGGACAACTTCAAAGTAAACTTAAGACCAACCAAAACTCTACTAGCCAAGCCCTAACTCACATCAAGTCCCATTTACCCATCGCCAATGCTTTTATTAACACGCATTTACTCTTTGTCAAATAACACCTTCATTTTGAAGTCATTATCATTTTCAAATCTCTCTTTTGCTGTACTTGTTCCTATCTTGGTAATTACTTCCAGCCCACAGTCCTCTCAGACATCTATGTCCTTCTCTAATTCTGGTCTTGAGCAACATGATTTTTGAAATAACTCTACAGTATCACATCTCAAGTCATCCTTTATTTACACATAGAGAGTCCTCGCCATTGATCCAGCTCCCTCAGAGCCAGCTCTCAGAATGAACAGAACCTCTGACACTCCTGCTTTTATCTGTCAGCCAGGGTTCCCTGATCGGACCATCAGGGGTGTCATACTCTATGAGGTCCAGCTGGCTGATCTCATTATAACCACTACAATTTTAATCGCTTTTCCATTAGCAGCAGTACTTCCATCAACAAAAGCCCTGAACTTTGGAACTCACCTCCTAGTCCTCTCCAACTCTCTAATTTTCTCTCCTCCTTTATGCTGCTCCTTACACCTACCTGTTTGATCATGCTTTTGGTCATTGGCTGTAATATCTCTTCTTTGATAGAAAATGAGAAATTTTCTTTGATAATGCTTCAGTGAAATACTTTGGGGTACCCCACTACACCAGAAGGGCTATATAAATGCAAGTCGATGCTTTCACTGTGGGTATGCTTTTTTTTGGTCCTTCTCTGATTCTCCGGGGGGGTGTAAAGGCAAATTGGGGCAAGTGTAGAATCAGCGACCAATCTGATCCTATCAATTTCCTACAAGATAGGTTAAAATGAGCCCTTTACATCACCCAATGCTTTCCTTCTCTTTCTTTCTCTTGTTGCCATTAAGTCCATTACTTATTACATCTGCGCTACTTCAAGTCTTAGTGTATGTCGTTCCCTCGCAATGCATCTGTTAACCTCACAATCGCTTTGTGTCCATCTCCTTTGCCACCTATATGTGTATCACTTTCTAAGTATCTGTGTGTCTTTGTACGTCTGTGCAATTATCTCTACAACCCTCCAATGAACTGAAAAGACCATAGAGTTGTTAAATCTATTTATGGACCGTTTGGTATAATTCTATATCGGTATACAGACTGAAGCAGATTAAAGATACAGTTTGCTTGATGTTTTCTGGAACACCAAACAAACCAAATATTTAGGTGAAAGTGGATACTTTAGATGCTGGAAATTAGAGTCAAGATTAGAGTAGTGCTGGAAAAGCACAGCAAGTCAGGCAGCATCCGAGGAGCAGGAAAATCGACGTTTTGAGCAGAAGTCATATTTGCTAAATTCACCAAATATTTGCTAACTGCCATTTCAAAACAGAAAGGCTGAATTTATATGATCAGACAAAAGGTCTAACACATCTAAAAAGGGCTGTATTGGTCACACAGACTGCAGTACAGGCTTCAGCATAATTTCAGTTGAAGAAATCAACTGAATCCTGAGGGAATGCTGTATTGTCGGAGGTATCACTTTCAGATGTGGTGTTCAATTGGTAGCTCTGCCTGTTCAAGTGAAAGTGATACTTTTATGTTTATATCACTGGGAATATTCAAAGAAGAGTTTGTTCAGTGCCCAGTATCCATCTTTCAACCCCCCCTATCCCCACCAACTAATACTGCAAACCATATTTACAAGTAATTTCCTGCTTGAGAGATCTTTCTTTGTGAAAGCTGACTGCTGCATTTGCCGACATCAGTACAGTGACTGCACATCAAAAGCAATCCATAAAACATTTGTCGTTTGGAGCACATGAAAGGTGGAATGCATTTGCAAATGGGTTCCTGCTTTAAAAATTATGAACCATTTTGTAAAGGACAGAACAATTTTTGATGGTGTGTAAAATTCTCTTTTTCTGTTTGTTTAACATCTTTGCACTGGGTGAGGCGACTCTACAGTAAACAGCTATTTAGCAATGAGGTCCTGTGGGTGAGATCAGGAAGGGCATGATTAATAATAGTGTAAGCAAAACCAAACTTAAACAAAACCAGAGCAGCTCCATTCGCATATGGCAAGCTGGGTACAATGGGAAAAAGTAAATAGCACAGCTGAGTAAACACTACAAAAATACCGATAGATTGGCGCTGACACCCTGTATGTTTGAACTGTAAGTGACCAGATACCAGTTGTTTAATCACTGAAGTATATATGGATGTTTTGATACCAGTGCACTGAATCCAGTGAGCTCGATGGGTGTTGATAGGTGGCAATGGGGTTTACTATGAGTGGGGGCATTGTGGTTAAAGTCAGGTGTAATGAATCCCTCAGTTGGACAAATTGGGACTGAGTTAATACCAGGCCAGGGCTCCCTCAGCATAAGAGGGTAAGGACGATTGGATTTTCTGTGTCAGAAGCCGAGTTTGGTTTTATATTTACAATTCTACAACTTGGGTAAAGACCAGTTGAAGCTTGAATTAAATCTAGTTTGACACTGTGATTGGACGATCAGAGCTAGTTTGTAAGTAACCATGTGAAACGTTTGGAAAGTATTTGGAAATCAGTGTTCTGGGCAAAGCTTCAGTTCTCCATATTTCGTTACAACAGGCAGTTCCCTTGTTCACATTTTAAAAGTGCTTTGGACAGATAAAAGATGATGAAGATTGGAGCAGAGTCAAAGGACAAATAAAAAATACAAATAAACCAAGTAGTTCTTTTGGAGAGGACTTCAAGTTCACAATATGTGGTTAACTGAGATGTTTTCCTTTACACATTCGTGGGTGTGATCATCAGTGGTTAGACCACCATTTATTTCTCATCCCTAACTACACTTGAGAAGGTAGTGGGGCATAGCCTTTTTGAAGCCCTACTGTCCATGTGGTTTACAGACACCCACAGTGCTTTTAGCAAGGAATTTCCAGGATTTTGATCTAGTGTGGTGATAAGCTTGACGGTTTGAAAGGGAACCTTGCAGTTCTGCTATTCCTGTTTTTTTCTGGGTGGTAGAGCTCACGGGTTTGCAGATGCTAAGCAAGGAACTTTGTCCAGTGTTGCATCATGCAGATGCTACCAGCTGCTGCCACTGTGTGTCATTAGCAGAATGTTTACAGTGGTGTCTGGGATGCTGATCACAAGCAGATTTGCTTTGACCTGGATGATGCTGATCTTACTGGATATGTTTGGAGTTGCACCCATCCAGGCAAATGGAGGGAATTCCATCACAATCCTTCTGCCTCATAGATGGTGGACATTACGCCGGGGAATTAGGAATTAAGTTGCTTGCCGCAGAATTCCCAATCTTTGATCTGCTGTTGTGGCAACAATATTTATGTCTTGTCCAGTTAAGTTTCTAGTCAATGATAACCCTCAGGATATTGATAGTGAGGAGAATTCAGTGATGGTAATACCAATAAATGTCAAGGAAAGAAGGTTAGATTCTCTCTTGTCAGAAATGGTTATGCCTGGCATTTGTATGACGTAACTGTTGCTTGCACTTAATCAATCCAAGCCTAAATGTTATCCCGATCATGGTGTGTGTGGTCATACACAACTTTAATACCTGATAACTAACAATATCCCCTCACTATTAATGCGATGTGCCAAGAAAGCAGAGGGCAGTTTCTGAGGAGCTGATGTAGGGGGAATGCTGTTGATATGGTGGTAAATTAAACATGGCCCCGGTCATTAATATTTTTGACATGAGCCAAGACCATGATCTGGATTCCAGAAAATTCCAAATCTCAGAAATGCTCCTGATGTCCCTCCCACCTTCTCCCTCTTTAAACAGCTATACCTCTGCTGACAGAAGATACATCATTGAGCGCTATATTGCAGCAACATTGGGCCTGAGTCCTGTACTACTGTACTCCAATCACAAAGTCTCTTCACCCATTCTGTACACTGTGGATGAGTTTGGTTTCCTTTTCATTCCAGGGATTCTGCCCAGACATGCAACATTGTATTTCTCAGATTGAGTCCTCATCTTGTGAAATTAAAGTCACAAATTTCATAAAGGTTTTTTGGAAGTGGGGGTGAGAACCATAAAAAAAATGCTTAATCGACACTTATACATTGATGGCTACTATGCAGCTCTCATTCATTCTCTTTGTAGATGTGATTCTGTACTTCCTTGGTAGATAATAGAAATAGGTCGATAATAGAGATTCATGATTTTGGCTGAAGGTCTAGTATAGCAATGTGTTCAAGATATGAATGAACACAATTATAATGTAAGCAACTAGAGATTTGTTGTATCTTTATTCAGCCAGCAAGGGATGTAAAGTGTTGATGATAAAAGAAGCTGTGTAATGAGGGATATCTCAGGTTAGGCCTCAAATACTATTCTAAGCTGTTCGAAAGTAAGATAGATAGATTCATGTTTATATAGCTCTAATCATGACCTCAGGATGTCCCAAAGCACTTTACAGCTGTTGAAGTACGATTGAAGTATATTCACTGCTGTAATGCAGGAAAAGCAATCATCAGTTTGCACACAACAAGGTTACATAAACAGTTTTTTTTAACATTGATGAATGGAAAAATATTGGCTCGGGCACCAAGAACTGCACAGTTGCTCCATGGTTAGCAGCGCTGCCTCACAGTGTCAGGGACCCAGGTTTGATTGCAGCCTTGGGTGACTGTCTGTGTGGAGTTTGCACGCTATTCCCGTGTCTGTGTGGGTTTCCTCTGTGTGCTCCAGTTTCCTCCCACAATCCAAAGATGTGCAGGTTTGGTGAGTTGGCCATGCTAAATTGCCCATAGTGTTCAGGGTTGTGTAGGGTAGGTGCATTAGTCAGGGATAAATGTAGAGTGGTAGGGTAGGGGAATGGGTCTAGGTGGGTTACTCTTCAGAGGGTCGGTGTGGACCTTTTGGGCCTAATGGCCTGTTTCCACACTGCAGGGATGCTAAGAACAATCTCCCTATTCTTTGAAATAGTGGGCTCTTCTGTATCCACCTCAGAGAGCATACAGTCCCTTGATTTTATATGTTATCTCAAAGATATCACTGCCAACACTACAGCACTCACTCAGTATCACACTAGAGTGCCAGCTTATGGATTTGTGCTTAATTATCAAGAAAGACTGAACAGGTTGAAACCATTGTCTTTGAGAAGGTTTGGCCAGTTAACTTGACATTTGTCATGCTAGAATCGATAGTTAAGGAGATTCTAACTGGGCACTTGGAAGATAATCAGGAAGACACAGCACAAAATGAAAATCCTGCATAACCAATTTACTGGAATTGCTTGAACGAGTAACACGTGCTGTGGTTAGAGGGAAGCCCATCAATGTACTGTACTTGGGTTTCCAGAAGACATTTAACCCAGGAAGGCCAATTGGAGGCTAGCCTTTATTATGAGAGAAATTGCTCATAAAAGTAAAAATATTATGCATCATTTATACAAGACATTTGTGTGAAGACATCTCAAAAATTGCCTCCAGTTTTTGCCTCATTATTTAAGGAGGGACGTAAACGTGTTAGAGGTAGTTCAGGGGAAGTTTATTATGTTGGTACCAAGAGTGAGTGCTTGGTCTTGTGAGGAAAGATTGGACAGGCTAACCTTCTTTCAATCGAGTTCAAAACACCAATAGGTGATTTGATTGGAGTTTATACACACATTTCTAAGGTTGTTCTTGTTTGGCAAGAGATCCAAATGTTATTAGGGATAGGTGGGAATACAGAATTTGGAACATTAACAAATCAGCTATGCCTGATGGAGCAAGCTCGAAGGGCTGAATGGCCTATTTCTGTCCAAATTCAAACGTGCATCATGAGAGAAGCAGTCTAGTCAGGAACTACAGGCAGTTCCATCATGACAAAGAGCCTAGGTAGGTCGAAGGTGTGAGTTTCAGTGATTGGGATGAGTCAGTATCGGGCTGGGTCCGAGAGGCTGTGGTGAGGTTTAAATAAGCAGATAGCCTTTAAGAGGGGGAGGGGGAGGGGGGAAGGCCCAGACGACCTGCAAAGGAGCCCCCTCCACAACCCCAACACAGGTTTATCCAATATTGGTCCTCACAGCTTCAAGCAGAGTTTGGACCTTCCCTCTGCATGGGTACATTATGGTAATGAAACCCTTAAGTGGCCAGTCATTTGCTATTTCAAATGGTGAGATTCAATTTAAAAAAAAAGACTTACCCTAATGATGACTAAGTAACCACCGTTGATTATTGTAAAAACCCATCTGGATCACTAATGTCCTTTCGGGAAGGAAATCTGCCTTCCTGATCTGGTCTAGCCTACATGCAACTCCAGACCCATAGTGATGTGGTTGACTCCTAACTGCTATCTGGGCAGTAAATGCTGGCCTCGCCAGTGATGCTCACATCTTATGAAGGCTAAAAACAAAACCCCAGTGGGGCAACATAAAATTCAGCCCAATTTTTGTCACTGCTTGGCAATCCAAAACTAGGGGCCATAAATAAAATATGCTCACTAATAAATTCAATAAAGAATTTAAGAATCAAATATCTTTATCCTGACACCGATTAGAATGCTATCACTTGAAATAATGATGTAGATACATTTAAAGGGATGCTGGATCATAAAAGGAAAAGAAATAGAGAGATATGTTAATGGAGTTGAGTTAAGAGGGGTGGGAGAAGGCTTGTGCAATACATAGACACTGGCATAGACCAAATAGGCTAAGACCATAAGGAATAGGAACAGGAATAAGGAATCTGCTCTACTGTTCAAAAGGTTCATGACTAACCTAACACTGCTTGCATCCACTTTCCTATCATTTCCCCAAAATTCTTGATTTCCCCATGATCAAGAATCTGTCTCAGCCTAAGATATATACAAGGACTCTGCTCCTACAGCTCTCTGTGGCAAGGAGTTCAAAAGACTCACAAACATCTGAGAGAAAAAAATCCTCCTCATCTCAGTCTGAAATTATTGTCCTTATTTCTGAGATTATGCCCTCTGGTCCTAGAATCTCCCATGAGGAATAACATCCTTTCAGCTTTTACCCTGTCTAGAACCTTAAGAATCCTATATGTCACAATTAGGTCACCTCACACATTTCTAAGCTGTAAATTCTCTGTATAATATATTCCATATAACCAAGGGATTTCGATAGTGAAGACCCCAATGTATTATTTAAAACCCACTCCTCAAACACACAGACCCTGACATTACATAATGCACTAGTAGCTAAACTGGAGGAGAAACGAGTTTATTTTAAATGTGCTAAGTATTTATTCACTGGTTCTTACAGAATGACATTATGGATCCAACTAATAAAAGGTCCCTGTGTGTAGTTTAAGATGAAGTTCTGAATATTACCATCATTATTCTTTCCTTTGGATTGCCAGCTGTCTCTCATCTCTATTTTTATGGGACACGGCAAACCCCCTCTCCACCACTGCCTTTCTGTGTTCCTCTTCCAAAGCCACACAAATACTAAGCAACCATTATCAGATTTAAGACAGCGACTACCGTTCAAACATAAACTGTGCTCTGGTTGATTTGTTGGTCATATAAGTGGCATTTGATTATCACAATCCCATGTCTGCACAGGGATACCTCTCAGTTCTGTCTTACAGGAGTGAAGGCTTTTAAAGATTCCAAAGCTTGGCTGGTTACTTCAAATGTTTTGTAAAATTCATTCAGTCCATGGCTATATCCATTTACTTTAGCAGGTGAAATATTAGCATTATCAGCCTGTCTCATTGTGTTTCCTGTTCAATTTCCTGTTGTCTGTAATTTATTGATTTTGAGTCAGCACTTAACATTGAAACTGCCTTTGTAAGTGGCTCAAATAGAAATCTTGTATGTTCACAGTCTCCCATAACCATGTGGAAAATAGGAATGGGACTAGGTCATATCGTAACTCAAGTCTGTTTCTCACCATTCATTGAGATCGTGGCTGACATATGTGACCTAACTCAATTATTCACCTTCCTCCCATACATCTTAACACCTTTGGTTAGCGAAAGTCTGTCAATCTCAGGTTTACAATCGATCATTGATCTCACATCAACTGCCATTTGCAGAAAAGAGTTCCAATGTTCTACTATTATTAGTGTGTAGAACATCCTTCGAACTTCACGCCTGGAAAATCTGACTAATTATTAGGCTCTGCCTTTGTATCCTGACTTTCTAGCCAGTAGAAATTTGTTTCTCCTTACTTTCCCTGTTGGGTTCCCTTAATATCTGGAAAAAAAATTAATAAAATCATCCCTTAACCTTCAAAATCCCAGTTAATAAATGCCAGTTTGTGTAATCTTTCATTGGTATGTAATGATTATTATAGTAAATCTACACTGCTCTCTCTCCAAGATCAACTTATACTTCCACAGGTATAGTGCCCAAATTCCCTTAGAGTTCTCTGCATGGGACCTAAGCAGGGTTCTGTGTGGTAAAACAAGACTTTGATCCCCATGTATTCTAATCTCCAGATATTTGGATTATTTTCTATCCCCCTTCATTAAATTTCAATTATCCATCCACCTGATCCCCAAGTCTATTTGAACTTCCATTGTTTCTAGCTTTTCATCAATTAGAAAATAATCTGGTTTAGCATTTTAAGGTCAAGCTGAATGGCTTCACATTTGCTTATAATGGAATACATTTGCCCATTTGCATAACGCATCAACACGCATCAATATCTGTTTCAACGTTTATTCTTCCATCTACACTGTTTATGATGCTACCTACCTTTGTGTCATTGTCAACTTTGTATGTGTCGCTTTCTATCTCATTATCTAAGTTGTTATTGAGGAGAAAGTGAGGTCTGCAGATGCTGGAGATCAGAGCTGGAAATGTGTTGCTGGAAAAGCGCAGCAGGTCAGGCAGCATCCAGGGAACAGGAGAATCGACGTGCCCGAAACGTCGATTCTAAGTTGTTATTGACTAGTTTAGGCCCCAGTACACCAAACTGGGAGAAACCAGTAACGACTGTTCTAAAAAGAGAGTCACTGGATTGGAAACACTAATTATGTTTCTCTCTCCACAGATGCTGTCAGACCTGCTATGTTTTTCCAGCAATTTCGATTTTTTTTTACTATAACCTGTCAGTTGAAGCACCCTAACCATTATTCCTACACTCTGTTTCCTACCTCTGCAGGTAATTTCCCAGTTACATCAATAATTTGCCTTCAACTTTAGACTTCAGCTTTAGCAGGTCTGGAAGCATCTGTGGACAGAGAAACAGAATTAACATTTCGAGTCCAGTGTGACGCTTCTTCAGAACTTTCATCAGACGTGATATTCCATTTAGAAATCTGCGATGCAGCTCTGATCAGCTGAATATTTTCAAGATGTTTAGTCACCCTGTCCCTTATTAAATATTTTGTCAATTTCTCAATCATAGATGTTATTCTAATTTGTCTACAGTTTCCTGATTTCCCCCTGCCACCTTTCTTAAATGGTGGAGTGGCAGTGTTCCCTACTGAAGGAATGGTACCAAATCGAGAGGACTTGAGAAAGATTATAATTTGGGCATTTACCCCAAGCGGAGGCAGGAGCAACAAAAACTCTGGAAAGTTTCATTCCAAAGCACACCTGACCCTGATTTGGAATTCGATATTCCTTTATTATCCATGGACCAAACTTGTGGAACTCTGCCCCTAACAGTACTGGTTGCTCACAGCCATGTTCTCCCTGGCAATTCAGGGTGAGCAATAAATGCTGGCCTACTGAGTGATGCCATGAAGAATAATGATTTTGAGAACGTGTGATTTTCTCATCAATAAAAGCTTTATATGAAAATCACTTGATCCAAAGGATTTTTCTCTCTTTAATTCCATTATTTCCTCATTGCTGTTTTTTGATTACATTGGAGGTTGGTTAGTTCAGTTGGCTGGATAGTTGGTTGTGATGTTAGACACCAACAGTGTGGGTTCAATTCCCACACAGGCTGAAGTAACCATGAAGGATTCTCCTCAAATTCTCCTTCGCCTGAGACATGATGGTCCTCAGGTTAAACCACCACCAGTCATCTCTCTTTAACGAGAGAGTGGAACTTTGGCAACTATACCTTTTAGTGCTGACATTAATTTGTTTGAGAACCGTCATGATTCAAAAATAGTTTCTTCAGGATATCTGTTAGGCCTCTTCCTCTGCTGTAATTATTGATACTAAGTAATTAGCACATTGGTTATCTGTCACTTATTTTCATTAACAATGTCCCTGTTATTGGTTTTCAAGAATCCCAAATCATTCCTGACAACCATCCTCTTCCTCATAAAGTTGTATTTTTTGTGTCAGTTTTGAAACTCTTGCATGTGTCTTCCTATTCTTACTTAATGAAGCTCTAATGATCTTTGTCGCTCTCCTTTGTATATTTTCCATTCAACAAGATGTGTTTTTTTCTTGCAGTTTTGTATATTTATTTTTGTAGTTGCAGCTTCCTTGCTACTAAATAACTAAGTAGACCAAGATTCTTAAGTCTCCCTCCCAGCCCTGGCACTATCTTATATATTAAAACCCAATAACTGACAGTGGCCTATTTACTCCTGTAAAAGAGAAAAGACAGTTTAACAATTCCTGTCAACACTTTATTTGCGTGAAGAGAAAGATTCTCACGTGAAGGATTAAACTGCCTTTCTTTCTCAGACTGGGAGGCCTACTGTCCATTTTCAGAACTTTCCCCTTCTATTTCTGACATTGTTCTCTGCAATTTATTTTTGTTATTTGTCTAATTTCTGACTTGCAAAGGAGCGCTACCTGAATTTAACTTGGAAGGAATGGCCTTCTAAACATGGAAATAATAGGTCTCTATGTGTCCAAGTGAGGAGCCCACTTTTTGATTAAGAGGGGAGAACGAAGATCCGATGTCAAAAAAGCCTCAGAAATTGAAAATGTGTGTATGTGTATATATATATGTATATATATAATATATATATGTATATATACGCCAAACACCCTGATAAATCTAAACACTGTTGCTCCTCACTTCTGATGATGTTGAATAGTTACCTTGCCCTAATTAGTTGTTGAAAGTAATTGGAAACAAAAATGAAAGCAATTGCTGGAAAACTCAGCAGGTCTGGAAGCATCTATGAAGAGAAATCAGAGCTAATGGTTTGGGTCCAGTGACCCTTCTTCACTGGACCTGAAACATTGACTCTGCTTTCTCTCCAGAGATGCTACCAGACTTGCTGAGTTTACCCAGCAATTTATGTTTATGTTTTTGTACCTGATTTCCAGCAGCCGCAGATCTTTTGGGTTTTTTTTGCTGAAGGCAATTAATTGCCTTTGTGACCTTTCCTGCAGCCTCGAGATTGGGGTTCTGCTTGGTGCGGGAGTAGATTTCTAATCTCCTCCTCCTCCCTTCTTGTTTTATCTGTCTGATGATCACCTGTTGGCGGTTGTGTTGAAGAGCCAGAAATTTTGTCCTGCTTGATTTCAGAGTTTTAATTTGGTTTTTAATAAAAAAAAGAGTGCTTGCAATGCAATGTTTCAATAAAATTTGACGCCTGGAATTTGCAGGCGTCAAAACATTGATTTTGCTCACAAATGTTTCAGAGGGTATAAAGAAACAGACAGTTAACACTGCAGTGGCCATAGTCATGTCTCAAACCCTCTCACCTCAGGACAGAATCTTCTCACAGCACACAAACAAGCTGTGTCATGGAACCTCTGTATTTTTTATGTCAATGCTCAGTTTTGTATTTTTCAGGTCTATCGGGAATATTAAGAATCGATTACATACCAATTATTCCATGCTTTATATATTATTATCTGACTAAAATGCTTAAAGTCAAGGACTTCACCCATGAGCATATCAATCATCTATCAGTCTCTTGTTCCTTGTTCATGATTGTCACTGTGGCTTTCATTTGTCTGTTGCGACTGTTCAGGTTATTGGCTAAGAAACATTAATTTTTTTTCATTGTTTTGATTTGACTAGAAGACATCTTATGGTCTTAAAATGAAAGCAATGGATTGACAGTGTTCTTCAACTTCTATTTGAACTCAACTTTTTTCTTGTGGCAAGTAGATCTGTTAAATGACATGGGGGCAAGTCTTTTATTTCCACTGTGCCAGGACTGATGCACTCATTTTAACTTGCTGATTTTATGAATGGTCTTGGTGTCGCAATCTCTTGGTAATAGAGACGCAATGTCGGAAAGGTTCAGAGGTCAAGCCTAGCTGATGTGATTAGTGGGAGTGACAGAATGTGCTTTCAAAACCACTCAGCAGATCTCCGAGAGAGAGGGAGAGAGAGAGAGAGGCAGAAAGATAAAACTTCACCAGCACAGGGAAAGAAAGGGTTGAAGAGCTGGTCAAGAGGGCTGGAGGCTCTGTCTATATTGCTGAACAGGGGCCCGTTTCAACTCTGTGTGCACTGGAGTTCTCTGAGCTGTCCAATAGGTTGAAACTTATCTATCCGGAGAGCATTCAAACAAGTCCAGCTCTCTGAGGCCCACAGTAGCAGAGTTCCACATCTTTAAGTACAAACACAGGTCAGCAATTTCTGATTTTATTCTGAGTGCTGCTTGAGGAAGAATCTAGTGTAGCCCGCGGGTCACTTTGAGAAACAGTTTGTGCTTTTATTCACTTTTATAAATTGTGGACTCAAAACCCATGAAGAGACTTTCTTCTGTGCGTTGCAAGTCAGTATGCAGAGAGTTCATTGTGTTGGGGACCCCTTAACGAATGGATTTTGCTGTTTTGGCTTTTTACTGTTTATTGCTTTGCTTTCAATCATCCTGCTTTAGTCCAGAGTTGTCACTTACAAAAAACACAACGAGCTTTCTTTCGCCCTGCAGTGGGATTTCAAAACTAATTTTGGAATATACACACATATACATCTCTAAGTATGTCGAATTATTCAGGCATTGTTGTGATATACAGGGTTTTTTCGACCATCTTTTAACTGTTGTTAAGCATCATTGGAAATCAGAAAATGTTGAATGGAAATGCTTCACATGCACAAAGTGCAACTTATTAAAGGACCTAAATGCCACGAATGGCCGTATGTTACTGTGATATTACTACCCGCAGCCCTCACTCCAGCTGGGACATTATTTGAGGAAGATCTATGTGGTACCTAAAATTTGCAACTGGACATTTACGTCGCTGTAGTTTTCTAATGGTCTGATCCCTCACGAGAAACATTTATAAAATATCGAACTTCAGCAAAAAGCAATGATCCAATAATAGGAAGGTGCTGGTGGAGGCTGGGTAGGTGTTAACATGGGGTGGTGTGAATGTGCTGGCATTGCAGTTAGGTCACCCTCTGATTCCGTTTGGATATTCAGGGAAGTAGGGACGAGGAATAGTAGTTTCAGACTGTGGACATACTTGGGACATGGGACAGTTACAAATGCTCACCCCCTTACTAAAACACCACAGAATCTGCAACTTGCCCTGAATCTTCAACAGAAAAGCTGGAAATTCTGCGACACTTCAGCTCCGAGTTAGGATAGGATTGTGACACCCTCTTCTTTTGCTGCTGGTGATTAGCTGAACAAATTTCTACGAAACGCATCATTTATTATTTTGAATTTAACATTGTTACTGAATGAGTCTTTAAGCTGAAAGCTGGTTAAAGTAAATATTGAGGAGAGAGAATTTGTTTGTTTCTTGAATTTTGACAAATTGTATTTAAAAATAACAAATTGACAGATATGCCACCACGGAGCCAGAATGTAGTTTTCTATTGTAAAGAGAAACGGTCTTTGTTTTCATTTCTCTCCAAGATGTTGTAAAAGTGGTGAACTTACTGAAGAACAAGTAATACAGTGGGATACAAAGGATAATGCCAGCTTCACTAGGCAAGGGGGCCTCCTAGTGGTGACAGAGATTAGTTACAGACAAGGGGCCATCCATTAAATTTGTTGAAAGTAAAATCCCTCTTTGAACAAGAGCTGAATCATGTGCATTACAAACTGCATAAACCAAGATAAATTAGAAGACTTTAATTCTTTGAAAGGCTCCTTGAAACTTGCAGTGGAGAGAGCCACCTGAGTTTTTACTTCCTTGCAGGAAATGCAATGAACATTTTGGACACTGTTTAGAATAGAACCACAGGATTGTTACAGTGCAGAAGGAGGCTATTCAACCCACTGTGTTTTCACCAGCCCTCTAAATGAGCAATTTACTGAGCACCATTCTCCTGGCTTCTCTACTTAATTGGTTGGTCGTTCTGCAATAAGTCAGAATGTGAAGGAGTGAGTGACAGATCCATTCCCTCTTGTGACCCTGGGTACTTTTATAGTTTTCTTGGAGTCATAGAGTCCTACAGCATGGAGACATGTCCAAACTGGTCCATGCCGACCAAAATATCCATCCACATTAACACCATTTCCCTGCACTTGGCCCATATCCTTCTAAACCTTTCCCATCCATGTATTTGTCCAAATGCCTTTTAAATGTTGTTAATGTACCCGCCTCAACCACTTCCGCTGGCAGCTCATTTCACATATGTACCACCCTCTGTGTAAAAAAGTTGCCCCTCAGGTTCCCTTTCTTTCTCTCATCTCCTGTCAGATCTGACCAAACCTACTGAATTCCAGTGAGTTTTGAGCTCACTGGTTGTTAGTCTAGTTCCATAATCACTAAGCCACATTAAGTCAAATCTCTCCTCCTGAATCCTTACAATATGTTTTATTGTTGTTTCCGGGAAGTTGGTCAGAGGAGAAGGTGCAAGTCAGTGATAGCCTTGAAACCTGTGACCTGAGCTGGTGCTGTAGATGATAGGATTTATGCGTTAACCTCTTCTCCTATGTTTTTCCCACTTTCTCTCTTGTACTGATTCCTTCTTACTGAAGGAGATTATGTGGATGTCACAGGTTTCCTTTAGGTGTCAACACAGACATGAAGAGTGGGCAGATTGCTAATCCACTCCAGTCCTCACCTCACATCACCGATCAGTGATCAGGAATGCAACCAGTCCCCACGGTACACGTGACTGTCTGGTCCCAGAGCACGCGATTGACTCTTCCAACCCTCAGGGCTGACTGAGGATGGCCAATTAATTCATCTGAACCTTGAGAACAATTGTAATCAAAGGACCCAGCCATGTGCCAAGCTGTGTCTTTATTCACAGCTCCCCCCCGTCTCACCTAACACAACGTTTACTTCCAAGTATGATTCTGTTTCTCTTCAATGACCCAAGAGGTGGTTGTTGAGATTCTAGGCTCTGTTGAACATGTTGGAGATTTGGCTGCTACCCTCCAGCTCAGACACAGAATATTTGGCCTCTGCTCTTGTGAAGCTAACTCCAGCTGTAACTTGTATGTGCTCAGTGTTTGTGAGGTCTGTGAGCTTGTGTGTATTTGTATTAATATGTACTGTTTGTGTTTATTGTATGACTGGCTCAGTGCCTCATGTGTCTGTCTGTGTGTATGTGTGTGTGTGTGTATAGGGTATCTTGTTTAGCACCATATATGAAGCAATAGCAGAACAGCAGTTCCTCTTTATACCCTACCCGCCCAGTTATTTTTGTACCATTCTGGGGAAGAAAATTCTACGCAGAAAACAAAAGAGGTCAACAATTCACCGACACCTGACTTGTGCAATTGCTTAGGAACAATTTTCACCATGTGTGTGTTTTTGTGTGTGTGTGATTTGTTTTGTGTGTTGTACGAATTGCTTGGTCCTCTTGTGATGTTCAGGTTATAATAAAGCACTGTTCTCGTTATTTCCCTCCAACAAAGTGCTCAACTCAAATCCCAAAGGCAAAATGGGTTCTGGTAACATTTAGCATCTAATGTAATTGGCTGGTGCTGGTGCCTTGAGCTGCTTCTCATTTTCTTCTTCCAACATCCTTTTTAACTCCCTTTTTGCCTCGAGATTATAAGCTTTCAAACTGGGGTCTTGACCCCAGGGTGTCAAAAGATCATAGAATGTTCAGGAGGTCACCAGATTTCAGTACTTACCCTGTGTCTGATTTCTGTATTTGTTGATTTTCACTTCATTTCTGTTGCTGTACTCTAAGAGCAAAATGTATTCTGGAGAATGATGCAATTATCTGAAGAAAATGTCACTGTCTTTCGGATGTTGGATTGTGCTCCTAAGTGCATGTCTGTATTCACAAGGAATTCCCTCCACAAAGAAGTAATTTTGAAATGCTCTGCTCAATCTAAGGCTTTAAGTGGGTTGATGAATTGAAACCTAAACCCAAACCACTAAATGCTATAATGAAAACTTCAGTTCTTCTCTTCCATGAGGTGTCATTCTCAACCCAGAGTTGACAAGCTTAGTAGGAAATACTTTTTCCTACCAAGTTAAAAATCACACAACACCAGGTTATAGTCCAACAAGTTTAACCCCAGTCCAACTCCGGCATCTCCAAATCATGACTTTTTTCTACCATGAGATCTTTTAGAGAATTAAAAGTATTCTGGTGCCAATCTTTCACCAGTTGCTCCAAATTTGCATCCTTGGCTTACCCCTCAATCCTGAACTCTGGGAGGGCAGTGACAGTGTCCCTACCTCTAGGCTAGAAGGCCTGAGTTCAAGTCCAACTGACTCCAAAGGTGTGTAAATAACATCTCTGAGCAGATTAATTAAAACATCTCCTCATCAATCCTGGAGGTTCTTGAGGCACAATGGTAATGTCCCTGCCTCTAGGCCAGCAGGCCTGGGTTGAAGACCCAGTTGTTCCAGAGGTGTGTTATAATATCTGGTTGGTTAGGAAAGTGTCTACTCCTCACTGCTGAGCATTTGCCTGTCGAGCTTTGCTTTCGTTTGCTTAGCCTGATGATGGGTCGTCCAAGTCCCAGTTGCTGAAGTGTACGGTTGGAAAGAGGGAAGTGGAAATACCATGAGCAGCCTTGGAATTTTCCAGATACCCGTGGTGCTGACTGAGTGGAGGTTTTCTGTGTATTTATCATCAGGGATCTATCTTAGAAACCCACTGTTACTATGCTCAGTGTTTCAGTAGTTTGTTCTTAGTCAGGCTGCCATTTTAAAGTTGTGACAAAGTTCCATTTGGTGAGATTAGATTAGATTAGATTAGATTACTTACAGTGTGGAAACAGGCCCTTCGGCCCAACAAGTCCACACCGACCCGCTGAAGCGCAACCCACCCATACCCCCACATTTACCCCTTTTAACCTAACACTATGGGCAATTTAGCATGGCCAATTCACCTGACCTGCACATCTTTGGACTGTGGGAGGAAACCAGAGCACCCGGAGGAAATCCACACAGACACGGGGAGAATGTGCAAACTCCACACAGTCAGTCGCCTGAGTCGGGAATTGAACCCGGGTCTCTGGCGCTGTGAGGCAACAGTGCTAACCACTGTGCCACCGTAAATCAGATACCAACCTGAAAACTCAACAGTCTTCAAAGTGACAGTTTCTAGACCAGCCTTAAGCATTGAGCTGATTAACATTTTCTGATTGATATCTCAATGCTTGCTCTTAAGGCTTTGAAATATCTACCATTCCAATCTCCTATCCTTCAGTTGTGGAGAATTGTTCAGCTGGATTACAAATTCCATTTAATGCTTCCCTGTATGGGGACTGCAATATGAATCTTTCACTTTAGGGTGGAATCCAGCTCTGGCTGATGAGACAGAATGTTGGGCAGGGCTGAGAATGATATTCCAGCCCTGTGGACAGGATTTATAGTGAAAGAACTATTGGTATTAGTCACTCTGAATCTACGCAACCCCAATTTATTTTGCAGGGTGAAGACTAAATCAGTAACTGCTGTGTAAACCTACAAATTCCCTGTCCGCCTAGATTAATTTTATATTTAATCTTACTTCCAGATTTACTATAAAGTAATTAAAGAGGTTAAATCGGGTGAAGAGCTGCTGGTTTTTATGAAGGACGGCGTCTATCCTGATGGGACAATGCCACCAAACCTTGATGGTAAGGCTTGTACTAAGTAGATAGACAAATTATTAAATTGGGCACTAATTGTCTTTGTCTGATTATGGTTAAACAATGCAGTGTCTCTCCAACTACTTGTGATGAGACCGTGCATTCCCTCCCTGTGGAATGGTGATGTGATAATGCAGTGCTGTTCCACCTGACCCCAGTGAGACCAAGCAGTGATCCCCTGTCTGACTGTGGGTTAGGCAAGGCAGCAGTTTCCCTATCTGATCAGTGAGACAATGCACTGTCTTTCCATATAACATGTTGGTCGCAAATCTCTATTCAAAGAACATAATTGAGGCACAGAGTGATATATGCTTGAGTTCTCAAATGAGGCAGATTCTGAGAATTTTGTGATTTTGCACCCCTCCTCCACTCCTCTCGGGAAGGTGGGAATGCTCAGTCATCCCAACTTTCAGCCATCTTGTTCCCAGCGCCCTGTGTGATGCAGTGGCAGTGGACTCAGTCGATGGTGAGTGGACATCCGCCTGGTTGCAACAAAAACCCAAAATTCATTACGAGGAAATGTGTGTCAGGTTACTTTTTTGCTTTATTTAATTCCTCCCAGATTCCTTGTCTCCAGCCTTATTATTTTAGCTGGGTGATGGGACATTAAAACACATCACGATGCAGAACGAAGGAGGAAAGAACTTGCATTTACATGGTGCCTGTTGCAACCTCAAGACATCCCAAAGCACCTTACAGCTAATGGAGTACTCTCTGAAGTAAAATCATTGCTGCAACGTATAGCCAATTTTCTTATCACATAGGACCTGGTGCCTGATTTACTTAATGGTCTATCTCTGTGTTTAGCTGTGTGTGCGTACATTATTGAACCCTTTCCAAATCAGCAGAGGGGACTAACCCTCCTGCCTCAGTGGGCTGCAGCACCTCTGGGCATGTTCCTGAGAAACAGAAACCAGCCAGGCCCTTAGTCCCATCCTCAGTCAGTTCTGACTGATCAAATCATAACCAGCCTGGGCGAGGTGTTAAAATATTGGCCGAAGCTGCTCTGAGTTAGGGAAGAGGAAGGGGGAAGTCAGACAGATTCTTGAAGCTGCACTGGAAGAACAAATTTCTGGATATTGGGCCTTGACCTTAGCCGTGACCTTGGCTGCGATATCACCCAGGTCATCGAAAACATGAGGGGTTTGAGGGAAGCGTGTAACAAACAGAGTTGTCAGCTAGCATCTTGTGAACCATAAGGAAAGTAAACTCTGGCAAGTGGAGAGACGATGGTGTAGGATAGGAAGAATGAAAGGTGACCTGTGTGCAGCCAATGAGAGAAGTTTAAATGAGCTGCTCAGTTTTCTGTCTCCAGAGGAACTGGCTTCGTGGATTTGTGTACAAAGGCCACATAACTCTGCTTTATTTGGCTCTTTATTTTTTTTTTGAGACCCATTAGGGCCCGATTTCACTTACAGTCTTTCATTCCTCTTTTGCCCCAAGTGCTGTTGATGACAGCAGAGATTCACAGACAGAAACGTCAAGTGTGGGGAGGAGGGAACGGTGGGATTCTTGCTGATGTGAGACGTGTGGGGGCAGAACCCAGGCAGAACTGACCCCCTTCACACCAGTCGTTATGTTGGAATATTTACAGCATCCAGTGGATTGTTTGACTTGGCACAGGGAGCAGGATGCTGCCTCGTAAACTCAATAATAGCTGCTCCCTTTCTTTAATTTGTTTGAACTTGGGCTGCAATAATTTATGACTATACAGCGCAGGCCCTCACAGCATTCGGCCCGAGTCCTTTACTCTGTGTGATTTTAACAGGTTCTCTGCTAAGATTTTTAAGTCGCTCTTATTCCTTATCATCCCTTTCACCCGGCGCGTGGGTCTTTCTTTGACCGCTCCCCCCCCAGACGAACAGCGATACCGATGTGGAGACTGCGACGAGCTCTTCCGCTCGAAAGTGGCATTGCGGCGGCACCAGGCCTATGCCTGCAACAACGTTAATGCCATCTTCACCACCATCAACGAAGAGTTCAAGCAGAGCCAGCTGGGTGACGGGCCACTTCACGAGTGTAAAGACTGCGACCGGATATTCCCCAACGAGTACAGGTATGTGGGGACTATGGGCTAACGGCCAGAGAGGTGGTGCTTTAAAGCCTTTGCTGCTGATGTCAGCTCCACGCGCTCTCTACCGCGTGCTGAGACTTCACGCAAACCGTTACTTAATCTGTGTCAAACATCGAACAGTTGGAGCTGCATGAGGAAAGACAAGTCAGTTTATAGCAGAGACTCTTCCAATTGGCAGTGCACGTAGTTTCACTTTTCCACACCATCCCCACTTTCATTCTATGTCTAATATTTAACATGATAGCACAGATGAATTTAACATTTTTCCTTCAAGCAGGGGCCTCAATGAAGGGGGGTAAGCTTGGTACTTATATGTCGTTCCCCGTTTCGAGAGAGCGAAAGGTGAGCGAAGCATGACTCAGAGAAACGTCATAAACTAGAGAGGGGAATCTGAGCCATTCGCAGCCCATCCACTTAGAAATCCCTTCCATCTCACAGCTCAGTTTATCCAACTGCTGCCAAAATGGTTCTTGTCATCACAGTCCCGCTTTTTTATGTCCATTCAAAGCTCTCATACTCAGTTCCTGTCTAATGGTATTTAATGCAGATATTAACCCAAGTTACTCATTTTTGATGATGGCAGTAACAATTGTAATTTCTGTCCTTATGTTTGTATGTCAAAACAGCTTTGTGTAACCTGGTACTTTCAGATTTGTGAAGTACTCTCATTTCTTATCACTTGCTATAATTTAAATTACAACTATTCATTCACTAATTGAGCTGCGTTTGACTAAATATTCATTAACTATTGTTTAACTGCACTGTTGGGATTAATTTGTAAAAGTTTAGTCCCTTGCTGCTGCAACTTCCAGTAATTTAGTGAGATAAAGCTTTGTTTCCTCCTCTCTTTCAAGTGGACTTGGGGTGGAGGAGGTGGGGGCAAAAGGGGTGGGAAGTCATTTGTAAATGGTCGTGTTTGTAGAAGCTACAATGTCCTTTCAGTCATTTCCTGGAAGCCTGTTTAGCTAAAGTAGTTAATAATGAGAATATATTGTTGTCGCAAATGATTTTGCTGCTCCTGAGTGCAGCCTTCGGCACACTCGCAAATGGATGGCTCCCAGATTGGAAATCCCAGTCTGTTAACTGCTTACCTTTGTGCTGGGTCAGTAAAACCCCTCCTTATTTGGTAAATATTTGATTCTAACTGTTAAAACCTGCTTTTTTGTTCTGTGTGTTTTATGATTTCTTTCTTCTCGTGTGTTAAGACTCTGGCTGACTTGGTTTTTTACAGGATCTTTCTCCCCAGCTCTTGTATGGATGCCACCTTCCTCCACCCCCCCCCCCCCCCCCCCCCCCCACCCTGCCCCAACCCCAACCCCACCCCCCATAAGAGTAATTAGGATACACAACAGTGTGTGGTCTCAAAACTCTCTGGGACCTTCATTGCAGGTGGTGGCTCTTCTTGTGAGAGCCTCTAACAGTGAGCATCAGTGAGTTAGTCAGTCATGAAGGGCATTCATGTTGAGACCAACCCTGTGTTCGTGCCAATGGCCACACATGTACATTTTCCAGCTGGCACAGTGGAGGGCGCTTGGATATGGGCACTGACTAATTGCAACACACCAATTGTTAACACTGACTGAAAGCAGTAAGACCAAAGAATGAACTCAGTACCACTAAGGGCAATAGATTGACCCACTGGGATAGCAGGAGAGCTGAAGTTTCTTTTTCAAGGATATTTAAAAACTGTCTTCCATCATGTTCCATCAATGCTATGTTCTCTATCTCCTCTGTCCTGTTGGTACAGCCTGGAACAACACATGATCATTCACAGTGAGGAACGCGAGTATAAGTGTGACCAATGTCCGAAAGCCTTCAACTGGAAATCCAATCTGATTCGCCATCAAATGTCACATGATAGTGGCAAACGCTTTGAATGTGAAAATTGTGATAAGGTAAGGTTGAAGGTAAGAAGAGCCAAACCTTTCATTGTCTTATTGTTTTTACTGTTATTAACTTTGCTTTGAAATCATGAGTTAAGTTGGTACAATGGCAGTAGGTTAGCAGGAACTCTGATTAGTGAAGCTCAGATTAATTACTAACTAATTAACTGGTGTTCTGGTAAGTTGATTAGAAATTAGGGTCATAGAGTCACAGAGATGTACAGCATGGAAACAGACCCTTCGGTCCAACTCGTCCATGCCGACCAGATATCCATACTCAATCTAGTCCCACCTGCCAGCACCCAGTCCGTATCCCTCCAAACCCTTCCTATTCATATACCCATCCAGAAGCCTTTTAAATGTTGCAGTTGTACCAGCCCCCACCACTTCCTCTGGCAGCTCATTCCATACACGTATCACTCTCTGCGTGAAAAAGTTGCTTCTTAGGTCTCTTCTATATCTTTCCCCTCTCACCCTAAACCTATACTCTCTAGTTCTGGACTCCCCTATCCCAGGGAAAAGACTTTGTCCATTTATCCTATCCATGCTCCTCATGATTTTATAAACCTCAGCCTCCGACATTCCAGGGAAAACAGCCCCAGCCTATTCAACCTCTACCTATAGCTCAAATCCTCCAACCCTAGCAACATCCTTGTAAATCTTTTCTGAACCCTTTCAAGTTTCCCAACGTCCTTCCGATAGAAAGGAGACCAGAATTGCATGCAATATTCCAAAAGTCACCTAACCAATGTCTGGTATAACCTCCCAACTCTTGTACTTAATACTCTGACCAATAAAGCATTGATGGGATTTGTTTAATGGGAAATGTCTGAGAAGTTTCTCCATCAAGACTTTGGAATTAACCGGACTTCAGTATCACATCACTCAGAACATGTATCTCATACTGAGGCCAATTTTGGAAAAGTGTGCGATAAAATTCTGGTGAAATTACTTTAAGCACAACTGACATCACTAGATGTGGAGATATAATAGGACAGAAGTGAGGGGCTCTTGTGGTGCAGAGGTAGCGTTCCAACTTCTGGGCTGAGAGGTCTGAGTTCAAGTCCCACCTGTTCCAAATATGTGTAATAACATCACCGAACAGCAGAATAACAACAAAAACAGGACAGAGACTGTACACTCACAAAAAGAGTGCAGAAAGTGAGTCATTTATTGCGGAGACTTACAATGGGCCTGACGACGATGTTGCAGCCTGTGGCTATGTTGATGCTGGAAGCAGCTGAAACTGAACAGAGAGTGTATCAGTCCGACCTGAAACATTGCAGCCTGTAGGCCTGACAGGATTGCTGTGTTTAGATTAGGGTGGTGCTGGAAAAGCCCAGCAGGTCATGCAGCATCCGAGGAGCAGGAAAATCGATGATTTGGGCAAAAGCCCTTCATCAGGAATGGTGTGTAAAATCATGACACAGTGATTTCCAAATTTCATGGAAACACAGGAACAGGCCATTCAGCTCTTTGAGCCTGTTCCACTATTTAATATCATCATGGCTTCTCATCCTATCCAATAGCCTGTTCCCACTTTGTCTCCAACCCCTTTTACTCCCTTTAGTTTTAAGAACCAGGTGTATTTCCTTCTTGAAAACATTGAGTGCTTTGGCTTCAACTACTTTCTGTGGCAGAGATTTCCACAGGCTCACCACTCTTTGGGTGAAGAAATATCTCATTATCTCAGTCCAAAATGTGCCCTGTATCCTTAGACTGTGGCCCCTGTACTGGACACCCTTCCTGTATTCATCCTGTCATAGAGTCATACAGCATGGAAACAGACCTTTCAGTCCAACTCGTCCAGGCCAAATTTTCCCAATCTATATTTGTCCCATTTGCCTGTGTTTGGCTCATTTCCCTCTAAGTGTTTCCGATTCATGTACCTGTCCAAATGTCTTTTAAATGTTGTAGTTGTACCTTCATCTACCTTTTCCTTTTGCTAATGAGTAGAATTAATTCCAATCCCACTTGATCCTGAACCATATTTCAAATATATAGTTCCTAAACAATTATGCTTAAATCATTAGGAGAAAGTGTGTGGACTGCAATGCTGGAAATCAGAGTCAAGAGTGTGTTGCTGGAAAAGCACAGCAGGTCAAACAGCATCCGAGGAGCAGGAGAATCGACGTTTCAGCATAAGCCCTTCATCAGGCTTATCAGAGCTTCATCATCAATAACAGGCTTCAACAGAGCAACAGATACTACTTAGGCACCACAGAGTTCCTCAGATTAGAAGAATATTGAAGTATTAGTCTTTGTCAGTGAAGCTTTCATAATGGAAATGTGTTGCTGGAAAAGCGCAGCAGGTCAGGCAGCATCCAGGGAACAGGAGAATCGACGTTTCGGGCATAAGCCCTTCTTCAGGATTCCTGAAGAAGGGCTTATGCCCGAAACGTCGATTCTCCTGTTCCCTGGATGCTGCCTGACCTGCTGCGCTTTTCCAGCAACACATTTTCAGCTCTGATCTCCAGCATCTGCAGTCCTCACTTTCTCCTCAAAGCTTTCATATGGCCAACCCCAATCCAATAAACTGATAACCAGGAGTCTGCCTGCAGTGAGATTCCAGCTTCAATTGGTCGATTTAGATTATGTGGTAAAGATCCCAGCAAGAAGATTTTTAGGCTCCCTAATGAAGGCCTTAAGCCTGAAATGTCGATTTTCCTGCGCCTCAGATGCTGCCTGACCTGCTGTGCTTTTCCAGCACCACACTCTCGATACTTAAATCATTAGTCTAAAATTTCTGTACATCAGGTGGATTTGGGAGGTTGGGAATGATGTGTTGCCAAGGTGAATGGGAAGGAAAGAATAGAAAGGTAAGCAAAAGATTGAGAGCTGGTGCTTGAAGCTTAGAGAAAAAAACAAGTCTCTTTCTTTCCACTGTTTGAGTTTCTGCTGATTCAAATTCTTATCGGGGGTGATGTGAGCAGAGTTTCAAGTTGTGTCATCTCTCTATTGAGTAAAAGGGAGGGAAAAAGTTTCTTAAGGTGGGACTGCTCACAGTTACTAATACAATACTGTTTATCCTTGTACTGTTCCATGAAATGTCCCAAGGTCATGATGCTTCACTCACATACAATGAAAGGCAGTCCAGGACTTGTATTTCCACACGGCCTTCCAGAATCTCAGGACATCCTAAGAAACTTCAAAAATACTTAATTTTCTGTGGAGTGCAATTCACGGTTGGAGCTCAATAATCAGCACTAGGGCTGTAACCCCTGGTTACTGTTGGAAGTTCAGTAACAGCACAGTTCCTGTTCCATTTTAAGGGAGGTAAAATTGAGCTGTACTGTTTTTAACCTCAGTCAACCCTGTGGTGCTATAACTCTTACCCCCAAATTCTATTTCTTTTTCCCTTTCTCGATACATTACTGCCATATTAGTCCATAGAAACTCCTTCCCAGGACAAATCCATACAAAAGTTGTAAATTTTTGAAAAGAAAAACTTTTCAAAGCAGCAAGTATGCTCATTGCACGACGAAATATAAACAAAGAAAGGAAAGTCACCATAAGACTGCTCTCTCATTAGAGAGAGAGAGACCACTGTGGCAGTTTGCCCCCATACCTCAGTGAGGGATAAGGCTGAGAAGGTGGAACCTTTATGGTAATCTCAGCTATTGAAGGGATTGAACCTGCACTGTTTACGTAACCCAGCTGTCCAGACAACCGAGCCAACCAACTTCCAGAAACAATTGATACATAATGTTCTATGTGTATACACAACTGACTTGCCTGGTCACATATTGAAGTTACATTGAATCTGCACTTCTTGTCCATGTGCTCCACTAGAGTTATGACAGATTTTGGGTTCTTTCCTTTCTACATTTTGTCTTGTAAATTGCTGTACACATTGCACATTCATTGGTACCAGCATCAACTGTTGCAAATGCAAAAGCAGGTTTTTGTCACAAGGTTAACCTGTGGATTAACCTTTGGAAATTCCTCCCCGTCACCATCTTATTTTCAGAAACTACCAAAAACAACCCTGTTGGCAATTCATCAGCTTTTGAAAAACTGAACCATTTGTGATTATGTGACACCGAAGGTTCTGCCCTGATGTATGTGAATCTTGCCACACTTCATTCCTAAACTACCAAATCGTATCTGTAGTGCTTCTTATTCCCACACCATCACCTCTGGGGCTGTTCAAGAATCTAGCCTTGGCCTTTGTCTGTTTACTGTTCACATGCTTCCCCTCAATTATAATGTCTGCAAAATCAGCATGAGATTCCATGTTCATATACTGACAACAATCAGCTCTATCTCACACCACTTGTGTTGACCTCTGCAATGCCTAATTTATTGCATTATTTGTGTCTAATATCCAATATTATTTGAGCAGGAATTTCCTCCAACTAACTATAGGTAAGGTAAAATCCACTGCCTTTGATCCCTGCCACAGATTCTATTCCCTGCCCATTGTTTCTATTCATGGCAATTGTTTCAAGCCAAGCCAGAACCATTTCCAAAGTTAGTATCCAGCCTAAGGCCCCCGTGCTCCAATTTGGCTGTGGCATATTCTCAATTTTATTCGCTCCATACATTGGCAGCCTGCTTTCAGCTGCCTTGACTCTAAACTCCAGGATTCCCAGCTTGAACTCTTCTGCCTCTCGGCCACTCACTATCCCTTTAACGTGCTCCTGAAAAATCTCTTGGTCATCCCTCCCCAAATATCTGACTCAGTATCAAAAGTGCTTTTATTGACAGTGTTGTTAAGTACCTTGGGACATTTCACTAATATTTTGTTAAGTCCTCTGTGTTAATCTAAATCATTGTTATTGAGTACAGAGGAACCTCAATTATCCGAATGATATAGGCAGGGAGTATTTTGTTCAGATAACTGAATAATCAAACACAGTTTAGCCAAGCATCCGGACCATTCGATCTTGGTCAGATAATCCGAAATTCGGAAAATCAAATGCCGGATAATCAAGGTTACTCTGTATAGACAGTTACACAGCTGGTCTAGAGTTTCTCTGCTACCCCGGGGTTGCCCTTTGTCCTTCAAACCTTAGCTCGGTAACCAACCTGTTCAGGACACGTCCAAAGTGGGTCTTGAACCTAGACCTTCTATCCCCGGAGTAGGGGCACTACCAATGCACCCCTCACTTTAACTCGATGGATATTTTCAAATCAATATCTTCAGAGATATTGCTATTACTCCTGCAGTGGTAGGATTTTAACCCAGGTATCATAGCTCAGAGGTACGGACATTACCACTGAGCCATAAAGGCCCTAACTTTAGATCAGTAATGCACCCTCATTAACAGAAGCCAGGTAATAACTATGTGTTTGATTACTGTCTGATTGCAATTTGTTTTATATCAACCTGTTCAGCAATGTTATTGCATCCATTTGCAGCAGATGGGACTGAAACCCCAGTCTCTTGGCTCAGAGCAATAGATACTACTTCGGCAGCACAAGAGTCCGTCAGATTAGAGGGATATTGAAGTCAGTGAAGTCTTCATAATGGCCAACCCCAATCCAATAAACAGATAACCAGGAGTCTGCTCACAGTGAGATTCCAACTTCAATTGGTTGCGTTAGATTATGTGGTAAATATCCCAGCAAGAAGATTTTTAGGCTGCTTTGTTTCATTTCTCTTTGAAAAATGAGACATTTGTGGAGAGATTGCTGACAGCCTGTCTCCTGCTGGTTAAGCAGGTGTAGAGCTATATACCACAGTTACATCAGTAGTAAATTTTACCAGACACCAGGCGTACACTGAACCCAGTTATGCAAAGAGATCAAAGGTTCAATGTCTGTGACATAGTACTTAAATCAACCAATTACATTTTAACTGGTTTAAACAAAATGAGATCTTGACTCTGGCAAATAATTGTACAATTAATTAAGAGAATGGAAGGGCAGATATAATCATACAGCACAGAAGGAGACCCTTTAATTGTGGCCAAGTAGTTAAGGCGGAAAATGTTAAATTGTTTTTTTACCGACATTTTAATCCTCCCAATTATGATTCCTAACATTCTTAATTTGAGCTATTTTCTGGTCCTGTGGTAGTGCCCCTGCCTTTGAGCCAGAAGATCCAGGTTCAATTCTCAACTGCCCTGGAGACAGAACATAGAACAGTACAGCACACAAAAACAGGCCCTTCGGCCCACATTGTTGTGCCGAACATGAAGCCAAGTTAATACAAAAATAACTGCAGCACAGAGGAGTACCTGGCTAGTTCAGTTACTAAAAGCCTTAATCACAGAATTGTTGGGTCAAACTCTGTATTGGTTGCTATTGTTTTAAGGGCCCTTTTGGTGCAGTGGTACAGTCCCTTCCTCTGAGCAGGGATATCTGGATTCATGTCCCACCTATTCATAACACAACCGAAAAGGTTGGCTTAAAAATATCTAGACCAAGCAACCCGTTGTGTTTTTTCTGCCCTTTGAAAGTGTTGCTCAATTAGTTTTACCCTCCACGGTCCTGCAATTTTTTCCCTCTCCATATTAAGATTCCTCTGCAATAATTATTTATCCTGTTTTAAAGAGATCTCTAAAACATGCGACCGGGACAGTCCCCTTTAATAGGTTGCTGTGCAAGGTTTCCAATGACTTCCTATATTATTGTTCACTCCCTCTCTCTTTCCTATCCATCAGGTCTTCACTGATCCAAGCAATCTCCAGCGACATATCAGGTCTCAGCATGTGGGAGCCCGGGCACACGCTTGCCCTGACTGTGGAAAAACCTTTGCCACCTCGTCTGGATTAAAGCAGCACAAGCACATACACAGCAGCATTAAGCCTTTCACCTGTGAGTTATTGCATCTGTCTTATCTTCATGTGTACTTGCAGGTATCCTGTGTTTTCTGACATCTAATCACTTCCTCCCAGTCTTGTGATTGACTAAGTCCATGTGCACAGTGCAGTCCTGCCAACTCTCTCCTTTTTTAAAGGTCACTTGTTCCTGTTAATACGTATGCCAGACACATGCTTTTTCCTTAAGTCTGCAGTTCTCAAGATTCCCCAGCATACTGCCTTGCCCTCTTGTTACTCCTTTATATCATTTCAGATTTTGGGTTCAGCTAACTTGCAAATAACGGTTTCTTCCCCTCATCAAAATATTTTGTATGAGCCCTCTTTTCAACTGAGACAGTTTCAAAATAATCCAGATATGCATATTGAGTGTAAAATATTTTCCAACCATACCCTTCCTCAGTTCCTTCACCTCCTCACCCCCTATTTCTCCCCTGTAGGTGTTAACCCTTGTTGGACTTTCATGGAGGGTAGACATCTTCACCCTGTGACCTTGCTTCACCTCTGTGCCCAGACAGTAAAACAAAGAGTCTTTGCATTCACCAGCACTTTAATTATCGGTACTTATGGAAAAGCCGTAACGTATTTGCTTTCTGACACAAGTGAAATCACAACCAAGTCAAATTTATACCTAGTTGTCTTTTACATTTTGGTGCATTGACTGGATGAAGTCCTTATTTTACACCACATTTTTAAAACCAAAATGGCTGCCCAATGTGAGCTAATAGAACTTTGATCTATAGGTATGCCTCTGACTAATTCCAGACAGTCATTACACCAATTCCCTTATTTACAGAGATTTGACCTGACACACTCATTTCCTGTCAGATTTCTGCCATTAGCTGTTACAAATTGGAAATTAAATGCACTTTCTGATAACTAGTCTGCCTGCCATCTCAAACCCATTAGTGCTCAGAGATAAGATTCGGTTTAAAAAAAAGTTTTCATAAAGCTTTGCCACGTAGTTTCAGCTGTGCCAACTTGTTACTCATCATGTCATTGATAAGTTGGTGATTAATTCCAGTGTTCAAAGTGATTATTTGCAGTGATAGGCTGAAATATAAGGGACAGACTGAATGCTTTATGAAGAATTTGCAAATTGTGATATTTGTGTTTGTGTTAGTCACACACTCCTGGGAGACTGACCTTTGAGGCCCAGAACTGCTCCACAGAGTCAAACTAAATATATCGAAGCTGTCACTTTTCATTTTGTCCACACTGAGCTTTATATTATTGGCAACGGTATGTTTCCTCCCAAGTTCCAAGTCAATTAGGGAATATAGGCAGATGTTGACTATTTCTGCAGCAGTTAAAATGCAGCAGTCACTTGGAAATCTTAACTTTCCTCTTTGGCTTTATATTTATTCTTTGGTTCTATTTTCTTCCTGGTGTTCAGTGTCACACTTTCAGCTGACACGTTACCTTCTCCTTCATCCATGGAGGCAAAAGGTAAAAACCATCTGTTCCTCTATCATGTTGACCTGGGACTGGTAAATAGCTGATGGCCTTCTGAGGGTAGACCTGTCAGCACTAGTCAACGCAATTGTCAAGTGCCTTGGACTGAGATCCTTCAAAACACCCTGTGGACAGGCACACTTGACCAACTTGGCTGACTTTCCAATTTAATTGGGAATTTATCTCACTGCCACTAGAACTGTGGGCTCAGCTGGTAACCTGTTACACAATCTATTCCCCTGTTACTATAGAACATGACCAACCATGTTCTGCCCATCGGAGATCCTGATGTGAGTGGCCTGCCACTTAAGAGGATGGTGTGAGACCAGTAGCAGCCAGGAAGTTGGTAAACCAGATCGCCTGATCCATTTAACAGTGTAGTCCAGCCTGAAAGGTGCTATTGGTTATAAACGCTCTCACCGTTCCTTAAAAACTATGTTTGAGTTTAATTACACCTTTTTCTGCATCAAAAGATTTAGTCAACTCACTAACATGGCTACATAGCAAAGGCTAATTGCACAATAATATCTAAGTTCACTTTGTGGTTTTCTTTTATATATATTTCTTTTTGTTATTGATAGTATAGCTATATGTAAGTACAAATACCTCAAGAATGAGCATTTTTCTAGATAATCTTATCTCTAAAGGCTTGAAATACTGATATACTCACAGGAACCCCTGCCAATTTTAACACTAAGCCAAGGAACCACCAATAAATCCAAAAAACCTCTCAAGATCCTTCCTCATACTGGTACACTCCCTTAAATTCCCTGTTCTAACTTCTGAAAGAAAATGTCAGCTACACAAACTAAGCTTTGCTTTCATTAAAATAAGATGTCTGCTGAGCTATACAGCAGTCTGATGATGGGACAGAGATCTCACAGATTCCCTGACAGATGCTTCAGTTTGAAATCCTACGCTCAAGAATATTTCATTTTCATTTTCCTAACTGCTCCATTTGATTTTTAACTTTTTAAATGGAGCAAGGTTAAATTGTACAGAATTTATATTTCAAAATTTTTTCATGGACTGTCCTGTAACTTCAGCTTGTTCAGTCTCGGCCTGGCTGACATTACTGCAGCCACGCTAGAGTACATATATGGCCAGTTTCCAGGTTGGTTAAAATTAAACTCAGCGAAGAAAGCACTATTAACAATGGAGAGGTAAGGTATTTTATCATTTTGGGTACCAACTGGTATCCCCAGGTCAGAGGAACGATGCAGCATCTGCTTTGACCCATGATGTTCCTTCAGCACACTCCAAGCTCAGTATGTTTGACCTTTACAGTCACATGATCCAGCTACATGTTAAGTATTTGACACAGCGTGAAAGATTTACAGAACACTGCAACCTACATTTCATGGGAATTATTAAACTCCAAGCATGATGCAAATAAATGCTCTTTTCCTGTTTTGTTTGTGAAACGTATTTCCAAGTATAGTAGTGCTGTAGTTATATTATTTCATTTAACTGTTTTTATATGATTTGTGACAAATAATTAGAAGGATGAGGCCTAATGGACCTAAAATCACTTTGAGAATGAGAGTTAGTGCTATAAGGTGCAAATATTGATAAGCTGAGAGGTCACTTAATTGTATTGGATTCACCGTCTTGTATTTAATTGAGCTAAGTGGTCAATATTAAAAACGGATCTGACACTTTGAAGGACTTGTGGAGGATGAAGGTACTGTAATTTAGATTTATTTTTGAGTAGAACCTTTTGTGATAGTGTCTGAGGTGAGAGTGTACGTGAGCTTGCATCAGTTCCACAAGAAAAATATTCATTCATTCTAAATTTCAGGCTGAAAACCTTTTCAGCTTCAGAAAGTTTCACCTCCTTTAATAGTAGTATACTTTTCAACTATGTATGATGCTGTCAAGGTACTTTTAACTCTTTTGTTACATTGCTACTGTTAACCCTGTTGTCCATGAACCAGTTGGGTGACATAGCTAGAAAATCAGTCACGCTATTGACTAAACTATGAGATTGTCAAGTGAATATTATTCTACACGAATATAGCCAAGTGTAAGGTTCAGGTATTTGATCGTTTCAGCATCTAATACAGGACATATTGGGGGTGAAATATATTTTCTACAGTCACAAAATGAGCAAGAGTGTGCTGGCCACCTGTTTTACACTGCATCTAGTGAAAATCAATGGACAAGTTGTCCATTTTGTACTGCTGCATAAAGCTATTTTCATCATTCAGTAATGGGAAATGGTCCATGAAGTGAGAATCTTAAAATCTAGTGCATGCCTTGTTTTACAAATAATCGTGGGAGCCAAGGAGTGGGTAATGCAGTGAGTGACCCTGGGACATTGAAGTATGTCTTGGGGACTCCATTTCAATATCCATCCATTAAGCTGTGTCTTGCATTGTTATTATTAAAATTCCTCCAAACTATGTGCACTTATCTGTACAACTTGGCTTTGAGTTCTCATATTTTTGTGAATTTTTCTCCCATGAAACTGATATGTCCACATTTGGAATTTTCTGATCTAAGCTTGTTACCCTGACTCTGCAATTTCACAATTAGCTCTAAATGCTTCCTGAAAAGTATTTTCATTTCTATTCCTATCCCTCAGTATTGTCCAAAATAAAGTTTAACAAAATAAAAAAAATGTAAAAGATTATGTTTCACAAGTGCCTGATTAAAATTATTCAGTGAAATGTCTTTTGTGTCTGTAATGCCGTTGAGCTTGAAGGCCTGAAACTTTCCCAAAAAGCCTGACCTCAGACTTGATAATTTAGTAGAGTTAATTGTGACTCTGAGCTGTGTTTGGTTTGTGTAGTCACGACATGTGCAGTATATCTAATTTCACAAGATGTATCACTACTGTTCACTCCGAGTACAGTACTAAGGATATCTTTCTTTAACATCAAGTGACTTGTGCACCAGTTTTCTTCAAAATTATTTGAAGCGAAGCTAATGGACATAATTAAAAATCTTCATTCAGGTAGATTTCACATTGCGCATCCTTTGTTAAACAAACAAACCACAAGCTGCTGACAGTAGGCTCAAGTAGGAACACTTTCAGTTGCAGGGAGAATTAAATCCAATATTTGTGAGAGGTTGATGGCCAATTTGTGTCAGAGTTTACAAAGGAAAAACATATTCCAAAAGTGGACTTCACAAATTTAGAGAATAGTGCTGATACAAGAAGTGTAGCTAAAACAGCGATCAGGAGTGCGTGCAATAGTATACTGGACAATTTAATATGACAACCATTTCATTTATAAATTCATAGATTTTACTTCTGTTTTCATTCTTCGAAAACTTTGAGTTGCTTCTGTGAACTGATGCTCCCGGTTATACGTAACAATAAGATTAGGCACCAATTCCATTAAAAGTCATCAGTCTTGATGAGGCATACAAGTAAAGTGGTGTGAGTTCCCAGTGTAAAATCACACATAACTGATGGCCATCATTAAGGACATATCACTGAAGTATTCAAGTAATTAGAGAGAGCTTTGAATAGATTGTGCAAAATGTATTTAGAATTCCAGAATATTCTACACTAAAGCAAAATAGCATATGTAATTATGACAACCATCCATGTTTGATGCTGATTTGCATGGAGCCATTACTATGAATTTTCATATAGACGTTTTTTTTCAATATTGACCTGTTCAGAGATGTTATTACACACCTCTGGAGCAGATCAGACGTGAACCCATGCCACCTAGATCAGAGATACAGATACTACCACTGTGCCACAAGAGCCCTCTGGAATATCTCTCTATACTTAATATTTCACCTCAATTAATGGCATTTCAGATTGGGAAGGTAAATTGACACAACCTTCCCTTGACATGAGATAACTGCTAGTTTTTTTGAACATTTAGGTTAGTATTTTTAGCCTTGGAAAGTTAGATCCCCATTCTAAGGGCCGAAGTTTAAATCTCAAACTCGAGCATTGATTAAACTTGACAGCATTCTCATAGTTGTGTTTCACAGGATTGAGGTCACTATTAAAGAAGGAGGGGTAAAAGGATGAGTAAAAGGGAGGAGAAGTCCAATTGAATGAGCAGAGGGACATGCTGTATTCAGCCATTCACTATCTCCATCGATACCAAACCCACAAGGATCCACAGTCTGGATTGTTAGAGTGTCTTGGATGAAGGACAATGGCAGTGGTAATTGATGAGAGAGGTAGGATATAGAATCCAAAGTATACAGTGTCCCTATTGCTGCAAGTGCTAACAGCCTGCTGTATAATCACTGTGACAGTGCTTAGTGTAAGTTAGTATGAGAGGATTTGGAATTGGTTTGATTATATTGTAATTATATTTATCTGTATGATATTGACAGATAGGAGGCAGGGACAAGCATGGACACAGAGTGATGGTAAGAAACCTTTTTTTGTATAGCTGTTGAAGTGCAGGAGTGTATTGTCAACCATAACCAGTGTTACGACTAAGTATCTCCCTGTTTACCTCATTTTTAAGCCCTGGTCATATCTGGTTTTCTGTTTCCTTGCTATGGAAGCCAGTCATTTTTTAATTGGCCTCACGAAACAAAAAGCAACAATTGATGTGGGAATATGAACCTGCCCTGATATTCCCTCTACAGTTCGTGTTTATACGGTTATAGAAGGATTGTATTTAATCATTACTTACAGCTTGTTGGATTCCTTTGTGAGCTATTTTATGCATTTAATACTTAGGGAGAGGCAGGGAACATCAGAAAAGCACTCTCTCCCTCTAAATCTCAACTTCAGGGTTCAGTAAAATAGAGCAGAAAGAATTTGACATGAACACATGGGCGAATGTTTTCCATGTAGCACACAGGAGAAATCAAATCCAATAGAATTAATTTTACACTTAGTAACTGAAAGGTGATGTATATGTAAAACTGTAAAACAACATGTCAAACATATTAGGAGGAACGCGGACTGTATTAGTTTTCTTCCTTGCTCTGTGATGTTGTCCTGGGACTTGTCTTTATAAATACAACGGAGATTCTTTCCATTAGCCAATACTTACTTTTTACTTCTTTCTTTCCCTTGGGATGATCCAGTTGAGTTTTATTGTGCTACCTGACCATGCCCAGGATAATGCTGCACATTCCAGTTTTCTTTATCCCTTTTATTGAGAATAATGCAAGAAGTATGAGATTTCATTTTCTCTTTCTCACTTTACAGTGTGCACATTCCTGCATGAGTACATAAATGAAAATGCACTAGTAAAAAACAAAATTAAATCCAGCACTTGTGTTCTTTGTTCAGTTGAAGTGATCTGTAACGGTGAGTGACCTTTCAGCTTATCTCCAATTATGGTGGGTATTTTCTTTGAGAGTTTAATTATCAGAATTTGTTAGGGGTATTATCTGCTGAAACACCTACTCAGGCTAGTGTTTGGGTATGTGGCAATTAACAGAGGCATTCCCTAAGTTCTCTTGCACGCTCATATGGCTCACGTTGTTGCAAAACAAAAACATTTATGCAACATCTCTCCTTTGTATTCAATTCCAGGTGAGGTTTGTCACAAATCGTACACCCAATTCTCCAACCTTTGTCGACATAAACGGATGCATGCCGACTGCCGGACGCAAATAAAGTGTAAAGACTGCGGCCAGATGTTCAGCACAACCTCTTCATTGAACAAGCACCGCAGGTTCTGTGAGGGCAAGAACCATTACAATCCCAGTTCTATGTTTCCACAAGGTCTGCCACTTACTCCCAGTGCCATGCTGGACAAATCGAAACCTACATCCACCCTTAACCATACTTCACTAGGATTCAATGATTACTTCCCTTCACGCCCACACCCTACGGGATTGCCTTTCTCACCACCTGCTGCATTTCCTTCCCTTGCTCCAGGTTTCCCTGGCCTTTTCCCCCATTCCTTGTATCCCAGGCCCCCTCTATTGCCGAGCAACCCGTTGTTGAAAGGCTGCTTAAATCATGATATGGATGGAACAGTCCAAAGCCCCATGGGGACTCCCTCTGTGTCGCAAGCATCTTCCCTCGTGTCGACGTTCAACGACAGAGTTGGTCCTTTAGAAGAAAAATCCAACATACGACCTGAAAACTGCTACACTGAGAAAAGCAAAGGTAAAAACAGTGACTTATCAGAAGGTAGTGACTTTGAAGATGTGAATACAACAAGTGGGACTGACCTGGACACAACCACGGGCACTGGGTCTGATTTGGACAGTGATGTGGAGAGTGATCGAGATAAAAAAAAGGAAAAGACCAACCTGACGGCCAAAGCGGCTGACAAAGTCTCCACCAACTCAACCAATGAAATTAATGAGCGAACCTATCTTCCATCCCAACATTCCTTCTTTCCTCCTCCAGATGAGCAGAACCTACCGACTAACGCTGCTAATGATTCCATTAAAGCTATTGCCTCAATCGCGGAGAAGTACTTTGGCACTGGGTTCATGGGAATGCAAGAGAAGAAAATGGGGTCGCTTCCATACCACTCAATGTTTCCATTCCAGCTCCTCCCAAACATCCCACATTCCATATACCCTTTCACGGACCGAAACCTCAATCCCAACCTCTTAGTGAAGAATGAGCCAAAGTCACCCAGGGAGCATCAGAAAAGTGGGAGCGCCAGCTCCGAGTCACCCTTTGACCTCACCACGAAACGGAAAGAAGCGAAGCCCCATCCAACATCCAAGCTCATGGCATCTGCCCTTCCTGGAGAGGAGCAGCCTCTGGACCTGAGCATAAGCAGTCGCAGCCGGGTCAGTCAGAATGGCCCTGGGGAGCCCCGAAAGAACCATGTGTTTGGTGACCGCAAAATGACGATCAGCGATGAGATGCCCAAGATGTCACACCAGCAACCCTTTCATTACGCAAAGCCATCACCTTTCTTCATGGATCCTATTTACAGGTATTTGTAGATCCTACAGTAAAAATTAATTGTTCCTTCTGAAGACATCAGCCATTGTGTCAACTTGAACATTTCATGAAATGTTTGTGAAATGTGTTTTTCTCTAGTTCCACATTGTTAATGCATCCTGTAGCCATCAGCAATCCAAAGATGTGCTGGTTAGGTGAACTGGCCATGCTAAATTGCCCATTGTGTTAGGTGCATTAGTCAGGGGCAAATATAGGGTAGGGGAATGGGTCTGGGTGAGTTACTCTTCAGAGGGTCGGTGTGGACTTGTTGGGCCGAAGGGAATCTGTACTGTAGGGAATCTAATCTCTTGACCTTCCTCTTCTGAAGTTGGGACAACGTTCCAAGGCTGCTCACAGCCCTTCCCAAACTTCTCTCAGAAGGCATTTTATTCCCAGTTATTTTCAAAAGGTATTCAATAAAGCACCACATAAAAGGTTATTACACAAGATCAGAGCTCACAGTATTGAGGGGAATGTATTAGCATGGATTGAGGATTGGTTAACACAGAGAAAAGAAATGAATTGAGATTAATGTGTTTTATTCAGATTGGATGCATGTACTTAGTGAAATTCCTCTATGATCAGTCTGAACGTCTCAGTCATTTACTATCTATATTAATTACCTGGAAGAGAGGGAAAAATGGATTGTAGTCAGGTTTTATGATGATACAAAGAGTTGGGAGGGGGCATGTTGTGATGGTACAAAAGGAGATATAGAGTGAGTGGGCAAACAATTGGCAGATGGAGTTTAACATAGAAAAGCTAGAGGTCATGCACTTTGGGAGGAAGAGTCAAAGTCAGACTGTCATTTAATTGCGAAGAAACACAAAAGAAGTGCAGTGCAGAGGGAACTAGGTGTTCTTGTGCATCAACGATTAAAGGTTAGCATGCAGCCACAGCAAGTAATTAAAAGGGCAAATGGAATTTTGGGTTTTATTGCTAAAGGATGGGGGTATTAAAATAGAGAAGTCTTGTTACAAGTGTACAGGCTGTTGGTAAGGCCACACTTGGCACACTGTGTACAACATTTTTTAAGAAATTGAGAAAAGAGGTATTTGCAATGGACGTGGTTTAAAAGAGTCACTAGGCTGATTGGGATGAAAGGTTGCCTTATCAAGATGGCTAAACAGGTTAGTTCTTTATTCATTGGAGTTTAGAAGAATGAAGGGTGGATTTTACTCAAATGTACAATATTCTGAGGTGGGGGGGGGGGGGGGGGGCGGTGGGCGTTGACAGAGTAGATGCTTCAATGTTTCCATTCGTGGGGAACTTTGGTCTCGGGGGACACAGCTACAGGATAAGGAGACACTCATTTAAAATGGAGGTGCAAAGGAACTTCTCTTCCTAGATGGTGGTGACTGGAATTCTCTACCCCAGAGAGCTATGGGTGCTAGATCACTGCAAGTATTTAAAGAGAAAGTCAATCAATTTTTGAAATTTCGTGAAGTTGAGAGTTATGATGAGTTGGCACAAAAGAAGAGTTGAGTCCTGGGAAGACCAGCCAGGATTTTGTTGAACAGCCTGAGAGGCTGAATAGCCTACTCCTGCTTATATTTCTTATGTTGTCCCTTTCTCCCCACACTGCACCAGCATCCCTCCCCTCAGTCCCCAACAACCACCACCCCAACCTTTTCTTGAGGTGGGAGGTGAGCAGGGATACATTTGCAGATGAACGGGATGGCAAGGAGGACAGCATTGTATATGGCTGTCATATTCACCAGTGACACTGCTTGTCTGCTCTCAATGCAATGGCCCAGGCCCTAAGAATGGTCAACTGGGCAAGAGAGCCCTCTCCTGTCTGCACCTGATCTGCTTTAATTCACATGCCTTCAGGACAGGAAGGGAGGGGAGAAAAGCAGAGAGAAATTTCAAAACGCATGTGCATGGTTACATTACTTGCCTGGATATCAAGTCCTGCTTTATCACCTGACACAGCTTGGAATGTTTTGCTGATCTGTGCGAAGCATTACATTACTATAGAATACTGTGGCACAGTGGCTCAGTGCCTAGCCTGCTGCCTTACAGCACTAGGAACCTGGATTTGATTCCAGCATCGGGTGACTTTCTCCCCATGTCTGCGTAGATTTCCTCCGGGTGCTCCGGTTTTGACCCACAGTCCAAAGATGTGCAGGTTAGATGGATTGGCCATGCTAAATCACATATAGTGTCCCACAGCATGCAGGCTGGGTGGATTAGCCATGGGAAATGGGGGGTTATAGGGTAAGGGAGTGGGTCTGGATAGGATAATCTTTGGAAGGTTGGTATGGACTCGATGGGCTGAATGGCCTGATTCCACACTGTGGGAATTCTATGATTCTACTCTGCAAAGATCCAGATACACTCTGAAAGTAAATGGTCTTCCCTTTGCATAATTTACCAGCAATGTTAAAAAAACTTCACCCACCTTTGTTTTTAAATGCTTTGCATTCTTTACTGGAGATTTTGTCATGTATAAGAAACAGCCTTCAAAACCAAAAGAAAGTCATTTCATGCTTTTTCTGATCTCTGGATAGATCTGATATCTGACTGCCAGTTAACAGTCAAGAGAAATAGGACCAATGCACAGTCATTTAGACCTTGTGGCCTTTAGAAGAGGCAAGAATGTTGTATTGTACAATACAAAATATGATGGTCCTGTCCATATAAGCCTCTGTAACCTTCAGATCTGTTAGTATAATAAATAATGCAAAAGCGTAGCCCTCTAACTCCAGGCTGATTCAGTAATCTAGGACATGACAGGTCAGGAATGTAACTACCATGCTTCATTCTCTCAGTTTATGGAAAACTGAGCCCTTGTGTTAAACTAGAGCTGCATAATATACATACAACAAAGGTCCTCAACAAATGTTTTTTTTCTTCATCGCATTATAAATTTGTTGCTGCATCACAGTTGTTCAAATCTGGAGATGCTGAATTGTAAATTTGAGCTTCCCTTAATTTGGTGTGCCAGATAGCAACTGTTCTCAAAGTTTCTGAGCTTCCTGACTAGTGTGAAAGGAGATATGAACTGGGAGAAAAGGATTGGAGAAACGAGGAGGATAGGAGCAAGCAATCCAAAGCAAATACAGTATTAAATATTGTAAATATGGTTAAATCAAAATAATGCTTCCAAATTGATCAGATCATCAGGGCAAGAAATCAAAACATTAAACTAGTGAAAGGTGATGTTTTAAATTTCTGCACGAAGTGTTATAGAGATACTCATGACAATGGAATTGAAGAGGGAGCCTTAAGTGAAAGGATTAAGAGCTCTGGATGGCTAAGAGAAGTGTGTCTATGTATGTATTTGCATACATGTGTTTTTGTGCATGTGTGTTAATGTGTGCATATGTCTTCACGTATTTCTGTGTGTGATAGTGCTTGTACATTTGTATGTGTGAGTTTGCATGTTAGTGTGTGGGTGTATGTATGTGTTAGGTAGTTTGCGGGTGTGTGTATTTCAGGCTGTTACGTGTTTTTGTTGTGTTTGTGCAGTCTGTTTTTTGTGGAACTAGTCAGTAGGGTACATACCTTTCATCAGGTTAAGATGCCTTTCAGCAGCGAACAACCTGCCAATATTCATTGTTCACACCATTTTGATAAAAATTTAAAATTACAAAGGCCACAAGATTATTCAAGTAGAAATGTGTGATGACGACCATTTTATAAAACATAGCTTGCTGAAGAATAAGGTCATTGTGTTTACATGAGTACCAGGTCCTGTGCCTTGTTAGCCTGTGCAGTAAGGCTTGCTAAGGCTGGGAAATGTTGAGCCACATTAGCAATTGATTAATTAACTGCACTGATATAATTGTTGCACTGGAAAACATTATTCTTGAATTATGATAAAATTGATTTCACTTCTGGAAGCAGTTACAAGTTAGATGACATTTAAAATACCCCATTGACAGAACAGGAGAACAATTGAAGGGTCTGCCTCTCCAGACTGAAGTGGAGAAGGTGAATATTTCAATGAGTTAATGACTTTTTCTTCCAAATGAGCTACATAGATCACAAAGGCTCTAATACAATTCCTGGTTTGTGCTGATCTGCTTGATCTCAGTTAGATTAGGGTCAATGCAGCTTCAGCATACCCTGGAATCGGGATAAAAGAATGCAACCAGAGTTCCAGCTCCCAATCACTAACCAGTCATCCGTAATGGAAACTTAGCAATTGCCCACATGAGGCGGTGCGCCTTCCACGGTCAAGTTACACAATCCTTCTCCCAACATTAGGTGACAAATATGAGGAATGAGTAAGATTCTGAAAGGCTGCTGAGGGAACTGCCCATAAGCACATTCCAAACAGGGATCATGATGGATAAGGAGGGTAAGGATACCCTTTCACAAACACAGAAAATGCTGGAGAAACTCAGCAACTGAGGAGAGAGAAAGAGAATTGATATTTTGAGTCCAGTGTAATACTTCTTAAGGACAGGGATACCTTTTCATCTGTAAAAGCTTAGAAAGAATTCTAGTGCCCTGCAGAAACCCTCTTCTTGCATTGATTTTTCAGGTGATAGTGTGGAGAAAGTGGGTGGAATGGTGTAACAGCTACAGAACTCTAGTAGTATCCCAGAAATCATGCATGTAAATCCTGCTCTGGCTAGTTACGAAACTGAATCAATAAAGTCAAATGTGAGCAGAAAAAATAATGACTGCGGATTTGATTGTTATTAAATGCAGCCATCTGGTATACTGTCTGGTCTGGCTTACGTTTCTGGAGCTGTGGGCTTGACTCTTGATGACTTCAGGGTAGCAGACATGGCCCTGCCAGCATTCCCCATGTCCCAAAATATAGGTCCCTGTCCAAATCCATGGCAAGTTCAGTGTTCCCATGTGGGACTGAGTAAGTGCAAGACTAAAGGTTCAGTTACTTCGAGCATTCTGCAACTGAAAGCTGTGAGGTTAAAAGGGAAGGGAGGCAGCCCTCTTCCCTACAAGTTACTCCCAAAGAGTCCACAGCCAGGATTTCATCCCAACCTTTGCTTTTCTCTTTCAGCTGGAACCACCTGCATTACACAGCGTAAGTATGCATCTTTCCTTAAGACAACATTGTTCTAAACTGGTCCTGAGTGTCCGAGGTAGGATCTTGGTTTGGGAAATGCTGGGCGTTGATTTAACTCTTTACTTCTCGGTCCAGCAGGGTGGAGAAAAGGAAAATGATGGATCCCCTGAACTCACTGAAGGAAAAGTATCTGCGCCCGAACCCACTTCTGTTCCACCCTCAGGTACGTTCAGATCATATTGGTTTGTTTTTTTTTGTTGAGAAATTTAGCTAAAGCTCTTATCTTCAGGAACATTTTCTGCAATGGATCTGTGTGGTGACTTTAATTAGAGAGGTTTTGTATGTACAACAAATTTCCTTTTCTGTTGTTAAATCAAAAACCAGCTACATAAAGAAAAAGCAGGGAATTTCTCTCTTTTCATTGCCTTTGACTTAGCAGCACAGAAAGAAATGTTTCAGCTCCTTCTGTTTGTGCCAACTCTACCAGAGCTGTCTTGTATGAACTTTGATCTCTTCTCAGAGCCTTTATTTGTCTTTATGCAGATGGTCTATCTACTTTTTACCAAAAAAATCTAGGAACGTCTGTGTAGTGCAGGTGTGTGTTGCGTGCATGTGTCTGTGTAATGCACATGTAGTTTGTGTGTAGTGTATGTGTGTGTTTGTGTAGTGCGTGCATCTGATTTATGTGTGCCTGTGTCCACGTGTGTATGTGATATGTCATGTGTGTGCCTGCATCCATATGTGCGTGTTTGTATGTGTGCCTGTGTCTATATGTGTGGGTGCATGCCTGTGTCTATGTATGCGTGCCTGTGTCTATGAGAGTGTGTGTGTGTGCGCGCACACCTGTGTCCATGTGTGTGTCCGTGCCTTGTGTGTGTGCCTGTGTCCGTATGTGTGTGCCTGTGCGCACTTGTGTCCATGTGTGTCCGTGAGAGTGTGTGTGTCTGTGAGAGTGTGTGTGTCCATGAGTGTGTGTGCCTGCCTGTGTCCCTGTGTGTGTCCCGTGCCTGAGGGTGTGTGTGTGTGTGTGTGTGTGTGTGAGAGAGAGAGAGGTATGTCATGGTCCCTGCCTCATTGATTCCCTAAGGCAAGCCATTCCAAAATTCAGAAACTGGCTGTGTGAAGTAATTCCTTCCAGTTTCCTCTCCCAGTGACTATTTTAAATTGATGATTACTCATTACTATCTCCCAAAGCATAAACTTTCCCTCTTCAAACCCCTTCATGATTCTAAAAAACCTCTTTTTCTAAATATTGACTTCCCCAGTGGGAAAAAAAAATCGGACACTTTCAAGTGTCTACTTGTTGAATGATAGTTACCCATCTGACAAATTGTTTGGAGAATTTTAATTTTTTTCAGTTCTTTTTAGGTACTGTATAGGTGTAAGAGTCTGGGCAATGCAACCAGTTTTAAGTTAATTCCTAATTCTGTGCCATTAGCCTTCTGTTTTTTTGCACAGAGGAAATGATCATCTTTCAGCGAGACCTCCTGATTTAAGCTGCCACTTTCGAAGGCCTCTTTCAGTTTTACCCGCCGCAAATATGTTTTTTTCTTCCCAGCTTCAATAAATAACACAGAGGAGGTTTTTTTTTATAAATGGGGGACAACTGACCAGGTTTCACAGCTAAACTTAGTCCACTCATTGTTCTGCCTCCCATGTCTGTCGCTTTAATAACTTCCCTTGATTTTAGTGGAGGGTCTGGCTGACAGAGGTGGCCTGTCTGGCAGGAATATCCTGTGTTTGTGTGCCTTAGAATGGAGTGCACACAGGGAATGATCAGATATGGACAGAGGCGAGTGAGGCAAGGCCTGTGGCAATTGTGAGAAAGGAGCAGCCGGGGAAAGAGGTAAACAGCTGTGGGCTGCCTCTATTGTGATCCGAGTCTGACAGGAGTGAAATAGTTGTGGAAAAGCAGAGAGTGGAGTTTTCTCTCCCTCGCTGCTTTCTCCTGTTTGTTATCTCTCTTGCAGTCTGCCCCTGGGATAACAGTCTGGCATGAGTTGCTAGCATTAGAGTGTATGATCTGGCACCCAAATTGAATGAACACAGCGTCCAAATATGCAGTTGCTTATAAAATACTTCTGCTTGAATTTTTATAATGGTCACCCTAGGTTTTCAAATCTCCCCCCGGCTTTTCCAACCTTACTAATGTAACCTCCAGTAAAATATCTCTGGATTCCTCCCTTTGTAGCTGTTTGCACCTTTCAGATTTTTTTTCCCTCTCCCAGAGTCAGACAGGGTTTCGACTGTCTTGATCCTGAGCTCTGGAATATTCCACAAACCTTTTCATTTCTCTGCCTATCTCCTCCTTTAAGATCCAGATGTTGGTCACCAAACCCACTCATTCCTCAAATTGCTTGGTGACAAACCGTAACTGAGATTCTCGCAAGGCGTCTATTAAGAGGGATTATTTCTAGTCAGTGAATTTATTAACAGCAATTCCAACTCACTAACTTGCAGCTTTCTTTCAATACCACCCGGCACAAGCAAATTGGATGGCAATGATTCTCAATGTCAAGGTCAGAGTGGGTCAGCTCGCCACTTGTTGCCAAGAATCTCCATGCTGGACATTGTAACCAACATGGCGAAAGTGAGGACTGCAGATGCTGGAGATTAGAGTCAAGAGTGTGGTGCTGGAAAAGCACAGCAGGTCAGGCAGCTTCTGAGGAACTGGAAAATCGACGTTTCAGGCAAAAGCGCTTCCTGATGAAGGGCTTTTGCCTGAAACGTCAATTGTCCTGTTCCTCAGATGCTGCCTGACCTGTTGTGCTTTTTCCAGCACCACACTCTCAACTGTAACCAACATCTCAGGGCACACTCAATGGGCACCAGCCACTTGTATCCCATGTCCATGGGCATGAGCCATTTTCTGGAACTCTTATGGCACATCTCCTATCTGCTTACAGGACCCTTCTGCAGTTCACTGCTGCCTCTTAGGGCTGCTCTGATAATTCACATTGTAATGCTGCAGCATAGAGACTGTGTGTGTTCAGTGACACGTGCTCAGCTCATAAACTGGACCAGGCTGTGTCTTCAGGCTCTTCACTTGCTGACTTTGCACTCACTCGCTCTAAGCCTATCTGGATGCTATAGCATCCCCAGCTTGCCATGCATTACTTTGCCTTTTTACACATTGCCTCTCAACCTGAGAAACCAGGCTGACAGCACTGCTGTACGACCTTGCTGAGTAGAGCAGACACAAATCCAGGAAGCTTGCCAGGACTGTCAGCAGTCCAAAGGAAGATAGCCTTCCATCAGAGGATCCTGACAAACTAAGTTGAGGGCAGGCTGCTGTACCAGTCCATAGGCTAGAACGCATGTTGTTAGCCACTCAGGCTGATCAGAGTCAGGGACCTCTCCTCATAGGGATGGGGAGACAAACATCCTTCTTGACTCTTTCCACCCTATTGTGGGCTGTCTTCCTCCTGGGATGAGAGAGGGGTGGGTATTAAGAGAGATGAAAGTGAGTGGCACAGCTGGTGCAAGTGGAGAGATGTCCCCGAGCAAGTGAGTTGGCAGCACAGAGGGCATGTGGGGCCAGTGGTGTCAGGGGTCAGGATGTGTGACAGCGAGAGAACAAAGATGTTGCAGCCAACAGTGAGAGGGGTAAAGCATGAGCCTTGGTGGGAAATGGGTCCAATGGCAGAGATTGAGTGAGTATGAGGTATCAGAGGGAAGATGGTGGCACTTCCACTGGCAAAATGGAGAAGGATGTTATCCTTCCTTTCCTAAAGTGCTGAGATTTGTTCCAGACACCTCAGACTGCTTTAACCCAGGGTAGCGACCTTGGACCAGGCTGATCTGGTGATATGCCCTCCACTGCCCGTCCTGGAGGAAGAGGATGTCCCACCCCATCCAGTAGGACCTCCCACTTCCTGCCTACAAACTGAAGAGCCAATTTTCCCTTGTCTGGCACGTCCGGTGTAAATCTCAGTAACCGTGTCAGGCAGCTCCGGAATGACAGTGTTGGTCCAGGTGCATAGCGTTCGCTCAAAGATGGCATCAGTGCCAAGGATGCCAGCCCATTTCAGGATCTCTCAGCAGTGTGGCTGCTGGGGTGGTGGAGGGCGGGGATGGTGAGGGTGAAGCTGTTAGTTTATGAGGTGAGATGTGACAAGAAACCTCGCAGGGAGAACCCCTCCATGAAACTTGACGAGTTTCAAAAGAAAATAAGACTCAGCCCATAGCCTCTAACATCTTACGGCAATTTCTTGTGTAGCCCCAATAAGTCTTCGTTCTGAGGCCATGTGTAAGAATGGACATAGAGACGCCTGACTTGGGCACAGTCTGCACAGAATTGTTCACGTTGTAGACTAAAAGGCCATCTTGAAGGTGAACCTTCCACAACCATAACTCAAACTAGCAATATGTCAGCTTCGATTCCCAGTTAGTGTTGAGTTAGCTGACCTCCGCAATGGGGCTCTCCGATCATTTATACCAGTCCTGAAACGGAGAGGGGAGGAAATCGGCGTGAGCTGCTGTCCCTGCCATCTTTATCTTGGTCATGAAGACACATTAACACAAGGGAGAGGATGTAGTGAAGAGTCACGAGGAAGCTCTGTGACACAAAGAAAACTAAGTGATGAGCAATCTTTCAAGGAGACAGGAGACTTCAGTAAGAGATTTAAGATTCTAAACTGTCGAGGGAAGGTGGGTTCACAAACTGACAATTATTGGTGTGAAGCTGGTGAAAGACATGGCAAGGACTGATATCACTGTCCTCTTTGCACAAAAATTGGCCAATATTCTCAAAATGGACAGCTTGTTATTTTATTCACTCTGGGAGCAAGGGCATTTATGACAAGAATAGCATTTCCTAAATAACAGACCATAAAAAGAAACACAGACTTGCCGTTATAGCTTTTTTTGGCTGTGATGATCAGGAACAATTGCTCTGTTCTTCTTCAAAGTAAAACAATAGGATCTTTTGTATCTAGTGAGAGGGAAGGGGAGACCTCAGTTAATATCTCATCTGAAACACAGCTTCTCAGTACTGCACTGGAGTGTCAGCATCGATGACGGTGCTCAAATCCTGCAGGGGGAGGCTGACTCTTAGGCAAGGGTTCTACCAACGAAGCCACAGTTGACTTTAAACTATCCCTTGAGAAGGGAGCAGGACTGTTTTGAACTGTCTTGATAAAAGTCCTCCCACACTGCAGTAAGGCAGGGGTTGGGGTGGGGGGTAGAATTCAGGGTTTTGGCTCAGTGACCCTGAAGGCACAGAACGTAATCAAGGACAATGTTTCCATGCAGCTTGTCACCCTTGTACTTGGAAGGTGCCAGTTCGTAGGATCTGCTGCCAAAGAATTCTTGGTGTAGTGCATCCTGTGAGAAAATACACACTGCAGCCTCACTGGGGGTTTTTGGATGTTTAAGCTTGTGGCTGGGATGCTGATCAAGCAAACACTGATAAGTGGAAAGACTGCTCTGGTATTTACTCAGGTGTCAGCTTTACTGATGAGTGTGCACTCTCAGCTTTCTTTTTCCTGTACAAAGATTGGAATCAGCTAAATTTTCAATCATTCTGTTCATACAAGTTCCCCAGTCTAATGATAATTCTTTGTGTTTGTACATAGAAAGACAGACTTGTATTTACATGGGAATTTTTTTTTATGATTACCAAACACCTTAAAGCCCTTTACAGTCAATTAAGTATTTTGATGAAGTGTAGTCATTTTTGTAATATAGAACCTAGAAGCACAGACCACCCAACACAGCCCCAAAAAGCAGAGGTAAAAACAATGACTGCAGATGCTGGAAACCAGATTCTGGATTAGTGGTGCTGGAAAAGCACAGCAGTTCAGGCAGCATCCGAGGAGCAGTAAAATCGACGTTTCGGGCAAAAGCCCTTCATCAGGGATTCTCTTCATCGGATGCTGCCTGAACTGCTGTGCTTTTCCAGCACCTCTAATCCAGAACCCAAAAAGCAGACACAGTTATGCAATTTTCTGCAGAAACTGCAATTAGTTGACCAAAGGATCGTGTCTATGCTTAAAAATATCGTGGCTGGTTGTGACTTATTGGTGTCCGAGGATTGTGAATTTCACAAGCACTTGCCAAGAGTGTCAGGTCCTTGCGCTTCATGATTCCTGAAAGGAGCCAGAAAAGTGGGGCTACCAAACCGACTGGCCAATTTGCTAATCCATTTTTTACCTGAGTGACACTGACTCTCAGCTGCAAAGTGGATGCAACGATCACTGTCACCACTCTCTGAGTTTTAGAGCTTAGGAGCACATCCTTAGTTAACAAGACTGATGGATAAATGTTGCATTGATACTTTTTTGTACATAGGGCAGTAGCTGTAAGTGAGAAGGTGCAGGTTTACAGATAATGATGTAGTGGTGTGTTGATAAAAGCACACAATAGACTAACCATCAAAAGAAGTGATTCCCCCACCTCTTCCTCCCCCACCCTCTCGTCCTGATTACTGGGATAGCAGGATGTCACCTGCTATCAGTATTGCTATGCTTCACACGAGCCAACAGCATTCGAGACAAAATCCGAAAGAACTGCGGATGCTATAAATCAGAAATAAAGATGTTGCTGGAAAAGCTGAGCAGGTCGGGCAGCATCTGTGAAGAGAAATCAAAGTTAACGCTTCAGTCCGGTGACCCTTCATCAGAAGGGATCAGTCTTGAGGAAGGGTTATCGGACCTGAAATGTTAACCTTGATTTCTCTTCACAGATACTGCCAGACCTGCTCAGCTTTTTCAGCATTGTAGACCTTTTGACCATGACAGAGTGCAGGATTATCAGGGTCGAGTTCAATCTTCATCCTGTTCCTCACCCAACATGTGCATTTTCTCGAGGTTGGGAGCTGATGTCTGGAGAAATGTTCCTGGATCAGGAATAAGAATTAAAGGTGGCACTAAAAGCATAAGAATGGGGTGTGGAAAGTTAAAAGAAACCTCATTTCAGCAAATAATTGTTGAAGCATCAAGTCTTTAGGCATAAATATCTACTGAAACAGAGCCCATTGCATCTTTTATGGGAAAGTTGAAAAATATCTGAAACAGACAAAAGCAAGCCTATGTAGAGAGAGCTATGAGGATTAATTTTGTGCATTGTTTTAGTGGAGAGCTAGAAGACAGAATGGACTAAATGGCCTCTTTTCTGTTGACAACATTTTATGAAACTGTAGTTTAGTTCTTTTCCATAATCCAAGAGATCAAGAGAGTTATGACCACAAATTTTAAGGTGATATACAAACTGAGAACAGCCTACTCTGCAAAAAACAATGACCAAATCTAAGAATTATTAATGGAATTCTATTTTATAAATGATTGATTTTCCCTTTGTTGTTCATTCCTTATTTGATTTATTCACAACTCTCAGTTTAAAATTCAGTAAAGAGCAAGTTATTCTCAGTACTTTGTAATTCATGGTTTCTGATTATGCCCTCTTCTGAAGATGAACACTAGGATTACTGTATTTGTTTTTGTGAGTGGCAAAGTATATTGAGCCATTTTTGTGTGTTTCAAATAGTTTTCTGGAAAAAATAATAAAACAAAGGAAATATCAAAGAAGAGTTTATGTTTTCACGAACGCTACTTCGTGTTGATCGAATAAAAACTTTTAAACAATTTTGTAGCACTGTTATTCCCCAGAGCCTGTTTAATAGCTGTACAGCATGCAAAAGGTCTAAGGGAGGTTACTCATATTTGTACTGTAGAAAATATAGTAGCTGATATATGGCTTCCTACAGCTTTCCTGCTGTTTGGAGGTGATGTCATGCACAGATCTATAAGGGAAGTGTTTAGCCTTTTAGCCATTGTGAATTCTAAGGAAGCTATTGAATTCAAAAGGCAGCACACTTAAGAGTCTGACCCGCACTCAAACAATTCAGTTTTCAAAAGGGGGCAATGTTTAATTTCCCAGCGACTTGGAGTTTGTTTCTCCTTGCGTGCACCTCCACTACCACCATTTCCCTTCCAATTTTATCACTGATTGTGATACAATCATGTTTTACTAGGGACTACTAAATTGCTGGATGCAACTGTTGCAAGAAATCATGCTATCTTCAATTTAAATCTTATTTCCGAACATATTCTTTCTCTTTCCTGTAATTTTCTCTTTTCCTTTCCCTTCCTGTTCTCTTGTGTTTGCCTTGGGCACTTTTCCACATCCTTACCTGGGGTATGGTTCCACATCTTTATTTTGGATACATTTTTATATCTTTACTGGGATACAATTCGACAATTACTTTCCCTGGCTTGATCTGGTTTTTTTCCCCCATTTGTTAATCACGGTCAATTCAGGCAAGTTGTTAGCTACTGTCCAGGTAAGTCACAACCCAGCTGTATTCTCCCACCAGCGGATGCCTAAGCACCTGTACCTCCAATAGGACGTCAATCCTGACCAGGAACCCACACAAATGGCTTGCCTCTACATAGATGCTGAAGCCAATTATATAGTGTTCATAGCAAATGTCCAGCTGAAAGAAACTAACTCCAGAGGGAGTTTGATCCTGGAATGTGTTCAAGTGAGGTTCATGAGAATGGTTGCAGGAACAAAAAGCTTAACATATGAGGAACGTTTGACGATGGAGTTTATGAGGATGAGGGAGGAATCAAATTGAAACACACAGAATATTGAATGGCCGAGACAGAGCAGATGTTTGGAAGATGTTTCCATTGGTTGGAGAGAAGAGGACCCGAGGGCACACCCTGAGAGTAAAGGGAAGACCTTTTAGAATGGAGGTAAGGAGAAACGTCTTCAACCAGAGAGTGTGAATCTATGGAATTCATTGCCACAGAAGGCTGTGTAGGCCAGGTCATTGAGTATATTTGAGACTGAGATAGATAGGTTTCTGAGTATCAAAGGGGATCAAAGGATATGGGGAGAAAATGGGAAAATAGGGTTGTGAGACATATCAGCCATGATTGAATGGCAGAGCAGACTCCACGGGCTGAATGGCCTAATTTCTGCTTCTCTGTCTTAAGATCCTTGCTTGTTCATTTGACCAAACACATGCTGAGTAAACAGGTTGAGTTGCATGCTTCTTTGTAAGTCTAACTATACTTCAGGGGGAGCCAGCAAAGAAACTTCCAGTGTATTTTCCTCTGATTTGGCCCCGGTTTTCTCTCGTCATATACGGCCTCTTCCAAGAGATTACTGAGGATGTGGGGAGACTGCTAAGATCAGCGATATAGGTTGAATGTGCTGCATGACTCGAAGCAAGATTTCAAGATATTGAGGTTACCATATGTATGTTTCCATGTCATTCTCAGTGATGGAGGTTAGGGCTTTGCAAAGTGCTGCCAAAGAAGTCTTGGTGAGTTGCTGCAGAACGTACTTTAGATAAAACTTAGTGAGGTCACAGTGCATCAATGATTGAGGGAATGGATTGTTAGGGTGGTGGATGGGGTGCCAAACAAATGGGCTTCTTTGACCTTGAGGGTGTTGACCTTCTTGAATGTTCTGACAACTGTCAATGCTTGGAATCAAAGAAATGCAAGGGAGACTGCAAATTGTATTCTGTAGATCAACTTAGATAAAAGAGAAAAATATCATTTGTATCACTTCTTTCAGATATGCCAAACTGCTTCCAATATAACCTATTAAACTGTTACACAGATTACCATAGCAGCTATTTTATGAACACCAAATCCCCTCAAATCACAGTGAAATGAATTTTCTATTAATCTGGTGTTAATGATATTAGTTCAAGGATGAACGCTGGCCAAGACACTAAGATAACTTCTGGCTTTTCTTCCAAAAAAAAGTAGCAGTGGACCTTAAACATCAAGAACAAAAACAGACAAACCTCTGTTGTAAAACTCACTGAAGAATAGATGGAGCTGTTATACAATGCACAATCTATAACATCTCAACATATAATTTGGAGATTATAGTGTTCGAGGATTAGGTTGCGCCTTATTGCCTTTGTAAGTGAACTATAATGGTTCAAAATCAGAAATAGAAATACAAATGCTGGTAAATACAGTGCATGACCACGACCATCTAGAAGAGAATGATAGGGTGCGTGTCCTAAAATCCAAGTTTCTGTGACAGAATGTTAACCAAACAGGTGCTAGCTGCGGATGTTTTTTGGGGTTGTTTAAGAAAGGAAGGTTGGAAGGATAATGGGAACTCTCTGTTTGTCTTCACAGATAGAGATACTGAATCTGTCCTTTCAACCAGAACACACAGACAGAAACTCTGTGCAGTTTCTGTTCCCTTATGAAGCATCTGCAGAAAATTACCTGAACTTTACCAACTCAGTCAAAAGTTCAATATAGGCTCAAAGGTTGAGACACAATAGATGGTGTCATTTCAAAGAATTTAAAAATATTTTGGAGAGTTGGAATAGGATAGTGATAAAAGCCGGTAACACTCAGTTTTTCTGATCAAATTCCTTTCTTCTGAAGCCCTCACAACCACCAACAGCAGCAGCACAGACTGAACAGGAGCCATACTAGTCTGCTCTATAACTCAAGAAAATTGTGGCTGATTTGGTTGTGACCTTAACTCCACTCTCCTGTATAAACTTTAGCATTTTGTTCCCTTTCAATCAAAAATCTGTCTAACTCAGCCTTGAATAGAAGGATCCAACCTCTACTCACTTAACCCATCTTTGCAGACTTTTTTCCATCTTCCTCACAGCTTATTTTCCTACCTATCTTTCTAAATTTTGCTACAATAGAGGCAAATTGTTAACATAGATTGTACATAGTTGTGGTCCCAGAATTTACCAAGGTGGCTCAGTGGTTAGCACTGTTGCCTCACAGTGCCAGGGACCTGCATGTGATTTCACCCTCAGCTGACCATCTGCGTGGAGTTTGCACATTCTCCCTGTGTCTGTGTGGGTTTCCTGTGGCTGTTCCAGTTTCGTCCCACAGTGCAAAGATATGCAGGTCAGTTCGATTGGCTGTACTAAATTGACACACAGTGTTCAGGTGCATTAACTATAGTAAATGTGGGGTTATAGCAAAGGGTAGGATGTTCTTTGGAGGATCATGCAGACTTAATGGGCTGAATGGCCTCCATCAGCACCTTATGAGATGATCATTTCTTTTAAGCTATTTATCCAGTCCAATTTAGCTTTTTGTAATTGCTCTTATGTAAGTTCTTGGCCCATGTTTTTTTATTTCGAGTCATAGAGATGTACAGCACGGAAACATACCCTTTGGTCCAACTCATCCATGCCGACCAGATATCCCAACAAAATCTATGTTTCTAACCCTCAAACTTTATGCACAATTCTACCACATTATAGTCACTCCTGCCTAGAGGATCCTTTACCACAGTGGTCTAAAATTATACCTGTCTCATTACTGAATCTAAAATGTGCTCATGTCTAGTTGGTTCCACAAGGTATTGTTCTAAGCAACAATCCTCACTACACTTCATGATGTGGAGGAGCTGGTGTTGGACTGGGGTGGACAAAGTTCAAAATCACTCAACACCAGGTTATAGTCCAACAGGTTTATTTGGAAGCGCCAGCTTTCGAGGCACTGCTTCTTCATCAGGTGGTTGGGGAAATGCTGTGTCGTATGGTCATGTTCCACAATCACCTGATGAAGAAGCTTGTGCTTCCAAGTAAACCTGTTGGACTATAACTAGGTGCTGTGTGATTTTTAACTTTCTACACCCCATGAAGTCAAGATTCAGGCTAACTTTGATTTGTCTAATCAATGTGAAGATTAAAGTCACCCCTGATTATTGCTGTATCTTAGCAACAATTTTCCTCAGCTTTGAAAACTCACACTGTCAGTGGTACTTTTGATCAACTCCCTTACATCTTCTTCTAATTCTTATTTGGAATACCATTTCCTTATTGAATCCATTGGGAATCAGTTCTGTTTTCAAACCCTAAGTTAAATACAAGTTCTAAAATCATTTGATAAGGGATTGGTACATCACTGTCCATTTATCCAGACTAACTGAAATGTCCTTTCTTCATAGCATTCAGTTAGTTCATCAATGAATCCAATGTTTTTGTCTTCAGTGTTGTATATGTATGTTTATTCCACATACAGGTTGCTCACTGTACAAAGAAGAATTTGAGTATCGATTCAAAGTTTGATTTTTATGGTTTAATGTGGATTTCAAGAAAGCCTTTGACAAGATGACACACAGGAGGCTACTGAGTCAGATAAGGGCCCTTGGTGGTGGACGCAAGGTGCTAGCATGCATAGCAGCTTAGCTGTCTGGCGAGAACAGAGAGATGTGATAAAAGGGTGGCAGTCTGTGAAAAGTGGTGTTCCGCACGTCTCAGTGTTGGGACCACAGCGTTTCATTTTATACATTAACGATCTAGATGAAGGAACTGAGGCCATTCTGGCTAAGTTTGTAGACTGTACAAAGATACGTAGGGGACAGGTAGCATTGAGGAGGTGGGGAGGCTGCAGAAGGATTTGGACAGGTTAGGAGAGCGATCAAAGAAGTGGCAGATGGAGTACAATGTGGGAAAGTGTGAGGTTATGCACTTTGGTAGGAAGAATAGAGGCATGGACTATTTTCTAAATGGGGATAAAATTCAGAAATCTGAAATGCAAACTGACTCAGGAGTTCTAGTCCAGTCTCAAGGTAAACTTGCAGGTTGAGTCAGTATTTAGGAAGGCAAATGCAATGCTGGCATTCATTTTGAGAGGAGTTGAATATAAAAGCAGGGATGTACTTCTAAGGCTCTAAAAGGCTCCGCTCAGACCATATTTAGAGTGCAGTTTTGGGCCCCATATCTCAGGAAGGATTTACTGGCCCTGGAGCGTGTTCAGAGACAATTCACAAAAATGGTCCCAGCAATGAAAAGTTTAACACATGAGGAACTTTTGAGGGCTCTGGGTCTATACTCAGTGGAGTTGAGAAGGATGAGGGGATGGATCTAATTGAAACTTACAGAATACTGAATGGCCTGGACAGAATAGATGTTGGGGAGATGTTTCCATTGTTAGGAGAGACTAGGAACCGAGGGCACAGCCTTAGGTTAAAGGGAAGAGCTTTTAGAAAAGAGATAAAGAGGAACTTCTTCAGCCAGAGTGTGGTGAATCCATGGAATTCATTACGACAGATGGCTGTGAAAGCCAGGTCATTGAGTATATTTAAGATGGAGATAGATAGATTCTTGAATGTAAAGGAGATCAAGGGTTATGGGGAGAAAGTGGGAAGATGAGGTTGAGAAATGTATCAGCCATGATTGGATGGCAGAGCAGACTCAATGGGCTGAATGACCTAATTTCTGCTCCTACATCTTATGGTCTAATTCACAGCATTTTCTACCCTCGCTGTTTAATTTAAGGTGATTTCGTCAATACAGTATACGTTTGCCATAGCATTTACAATCCTGAGCAACATCTCATTTGATATCTGGAGAGCCTAAATTTTCCAATGTTTCTATATAGCGAAGACTGGAGCTAATCCTTATGGCTGCTCTCCAAGAGCCTGAACATCTCCCTTGTGCCTTGGTGACTCAGTTGGAGCTTTGACAAGTCAAGCTTCAAGGGCGGGTGCACTTGAGAATCCATTCTGTTCCTCTCCATTCGTTTTTAACATCCTTATCTTAGTGCTGATCCTATTTATTTTAAAAACAAGACTATACAATAAAGTGCGTCTCTCTCCATTCAGGTTGTAGACTGTTATCTTAATTTCCACTTGCTTTATTTTGGAAGAAAGTCAAGAAATGACTACTCTTTGTAGCCTTGCATTTGATGATAGATACGTCTGAGCCCGCCTGAGATTATAAACAAGTAAAGTGTGTAATCTAAGAGAAACAGGGCTCCTGAAAGGGGAATGCATGTGGCTTTTAAGTGTTCATTGATTCCATTAGCTTTTGCCATTGAAACTGGTTCAAACATGCAGTTGCCTCTCATTTTTGTCCAAAATTCAAATTGAGTTAGTTTGCATCATATGTCGTGGCTCAGAACATGGCATTTTCCCTCAGTTTCCCTGTAATAGGGAGGGGAAAATTCAGCAAAGTGACCCACTCCTATCCCCTGTCCAGTGATTTAGTCTTGTCTCTGTGTAGAATATCTGTGGATTTAAGATGTGATGCAAGACTTGAGCATATAATCGAGACTGCATTGCCGAGGCACTGCTGTAATTTTACAGGGGATGGCTTTTGTGTGAGGTGTGCAACATGAATTGTGTCTGGTTGGACATGAGGGACCTACTGCACCATTCAAAGGATGGCCAGGCAGTTGACCTGGTCAACAATATCTGTCGCTCAATGCCATTAACAAAGATTAGCTGTTCACTCATCTCATTGCTATTCAGGGGCCACTGCCAAGTGTCCCTACATTACAACTGTAATATTAAATAATCTATTGACAGTGAAGTACTTTGGGATGTCCTGAGAAGTGAAAAACAATGGACGTTCATTTGTTTTTTGCTGGGTGGGCACCAGGCAAAAACAGCATCGAATCTGGCTGTGACCCTGCATTGGAGCATTGGATGTAAACTGTGGACCATTTTCTAACTCCATCACCTCTGACAACCCATATATTGTAGCTGTGCCGGTGTTGGACTGGGGTGGACAAAGTTAAAAATCACACAATACCAGGTTATAGTCCAACAGGTTTATTTGGAAGCACTAGCTTTCAGAGTAGCTACCTGATGAAGGAACAGCACTCTGAAAGCTTGTACTTCCAAATAAACCTGTTGGACTGTAACCCGGTGTTGTTTGAAGTTTAACTTAACCTACATATTGCAAACCAACTTCTCAAGTGCTGCTACTTCTGGACATAAACATAACATGTATCCACAGGCTATAGCCACCAACCAAAAGGAGGAGGTTTTCTTGTATTTGACTATGGAACAGAAAGAGCTGAAAATGTGTTGCTGGAAAAGCGCAGCAGGTCAGGCAGCATCCAAGGAGCAGGAGAATCGACTTTTCGGGCATGAGCCCTTCTTCAGGAAAGGAGGAAGAGAGCTTCTTCAAGGAAGGCATCCTTGCAAGAGGATTCGCAGTAGGTTAAAATCTTCTAGGAGAAAGTGAGGACTGCAGATGCTGGAGATCAGAGCTGAAAATGTGTTGCTGGAAAAGCGCAGCAGGTCAGGCAGCATCCAAGGAGCAGGAGAATCGATGTTTCGGGCATGAGCCCAATTTCCTGAAGAAGGGCTCATGCCCGAAACGTCGATTCTCCTGCTCCTTGGATGCTGCCTGACCTGCTGTGCTTTTCCAGCAACACATTTTCAGCTCTGATCTCCAGCACCTGCAGTCCTCACTTTCTCCTATGGAACAGAAAGAACTTAGTTTGGATCAAACTAAAAGAAACTTCCAAAAGAAACTTGACATTTCTTTCTCCAAATCTTCAATATCTCTATCTATCTGTGAGTACCAAAAACAGCTCCATGCCATTGCTTTCATATGGATCATCCCTGTGTGCTCTTGACAAATCTCTAGAACAACCTCTCTCTAAACCTTAGCAGAATATTGACCACCATTTCATAGTGAGTTTCTTTAACAGAGTCCGTGTGTCATTTGCTTATGGGAACAACCCCCAAGTAACTCAGTGGCTAGAACAAATCAGTCTTCATTTTAATTGCATTAGTTCTATTTACTATATTTAATATCAAACAGATGGGCCATTAAATATACACCCCTTTCTGAAGCTCTGCTGCTGGAAATCGTATTCTTTTCCCTCAGACAAATATGACCATCAGAGCTTGATGAGCTCTACTGCGCAAGTGTGTCTGAAACTTAGTAACACTGCAAGGAGCATTGGTACCTCCTTCTCAACTTGTCAGTAACTCACTCTGGCTTTCTTCGAGCCCATGATGCTAATACTACAACCTTCTTCACACCATCTGCCGTTATGTGAGATAAGATGACACCCAGCCCCCATGATGAAGCATCACATGCTAAAACTGCTTTTTTTTTTGCCTCGGGTTAAAGCTGCAACACAAGTCAACACTTTGTTCTTTCCTTCAAATGTTCTCTGACATGCTAAAGACCAATCCAATCTATTCTATCTTTGATTGGTCGATGCAGTTGATGTTTGATATCAGACTGCATTAGTTAAGTCTGGAATGAGTTTAAAATAATACACAATATCCCTAATGTTACAATTTAACTCTGAAGACTGTGCTGATAATTATGTCCCACTTTTCCCCAAGCTGCCCCAAATAAAATACCAAATAAACCACCAAGATGACCAATTTTCCTCACTACTATTCAGTACAAAATCAATTCACACTAGGTTTTATCATTAACAGAAAGATAACTATTTATTGTATAATGCTTTAACAAATAGCAGAGAAAAAGAATCTCTAATATATTAATACACAACGTAAACAACAGCCTTTTTAAAAAAACCCAAATACATACACACTTATTCATAAATAAGACAGACTAAACGACAAACAGTTTGACACCAGTACAACGGGTAGGACAAGAATATAGACAGGGTAAACAAAATTCCAAAGATCACAAGTCCAGATCTGAAGAGTGGATTACATTGTCTCTTTGAGTTTTTTTTTTATTATTTGTTGCACTGACGACATGCTGTTTTCAGTGAAAAAAAAGGCTGTTTTTGTCTGAATTTTTGTACCAAGGCCTTTTCTTATTAGAATTCCCTATTTTGAGCTTTTTTTGGTTTTCTGCACCACCCCGCTCCCCCCCCCCACACACACACACACAAACGCATGCACAGACAGAGAGTAAGAGAGAGAGAGAGAGAGGGGGAGATGAATGCTTTCAGTTGGCAAGCTGTGGAAGTTTCTCTCTGCTGCTCTGGTATTTCAGCTATTAACATTTTGAAACTCCAACAATCAGAGGGCTGTCATCTGTCAGAATTTCCATCATTCACAGTACTCTCAATATTGTTGAATCTCAAATTCTCCTCCTCCCCGCTTCAAAAAGCAACACTTATTGCATGGATTTTCAAGCTACAAAGCTCTACCTATACTTCAGCTGTTTAATGATCCAACTTAGACTTAATTTATAATCTCAAGAAAGAAAAATACACAGCCTGTTACTCTTTTTGAATGTTCTATGTTTTTTGCTTTCAGGTCTCCTTCCTTTCAAAATTTCCTCGACCTTTCTCTAAGTTGGGTGGATATTTTCATCATCTATTTGATGACTCGATGTGTTACACTTGATGCATCATTTGTGCTTTTTAACTCTGATGCCTAGAACTTTGTTCAATCTTATAATAGTCTCCTTCTCTGCTTCCTGCTAATTAAAATATTATCTAAAATCAGCACACTCCCTTTATCTAATTTAGTACTTTCTAAGTTAGAAAACAAGTCTCCACTGGTAGGCAGTCTGCAAGTATCAGAGTAGTGCTGAAAAAGCCCTTCATGAAAGGCTTTTGCCCGAAACGTTGATTTTCCTGCTCCTCGGATGCTGCCGGACCTGTTGGGCTTTTCCAGCTCAACTCTGATCTAAACTCTGGTTTCCAGCATCTGCAGTCCTCACTTTTGCCTAGTCAGCAAGTATCATTCTTGCTTACCCTATTATCTTCTACATATGTGAATGAACCCATTTGTTTTATGAACTATCACAGTGTACCTATTCCATGATCTTTCTAATCTATCCAGCTCTTTAATTTTTGCTTCCAACTGTACATAGGGCACTGGCCTACTCTTGCATAATTTCAGCTGTGTGTATTCTTTTAGTTTCGCTTCAGTAATGTAAGGCCTAATTTTATCAACCATTCCTCCTTGCTCAAAGACCACTTTGAGCTCTTTTATCACTTTCTTAAATGTACATCGTACTTTTCCCGACCTTCACTGTAAATAACTTGATTAAAATAACATTTTCCTCAAGTGGCAAGGCTTGAGCACAGAATTCAAGGACTTCAGTAAGGCGTTCGACAAGGTTCCGCATGGGAGACTGATTAGCAAGATTAGGTCTCACAGAATACAGGGAGAACCATGTGGGCAGCATGGTGGCACAGTGGTTAGCACTGCTGCCTCACAGCGCCAGAGACCTGGGTTCAATTCCCGCCTCAGGCGACTGACTGTGTGGAGTTTGCACATTCTCCCCGTGTCTGCGTGGGTTTCCTCCGGGTGCTCCGGTTTCCTCCCACAATCCAAAGAATCAGGTGAATTGACCATGCTAAATTGCCCCTAGTGTAAGGTAAGGGCTAAATGTAGGGGTATGGGTGGGTTACCCTTCAGCGGGTCGGTGTGGACTTGTTGGGCCGAAGGGCTTGTTTCCACACTGTAATGTAATCTAATCTAATCTCAAAAAAAAACAGAACTGGCTCAAAGTTAGAAGACAGAGGGTGGAGGATTGTTTTTCAGACTGGAGGCCTGTGACAAGGATTGGTCCTGGGCCCTCTACGTTTTGTCATTTACATAAATGATTTGGATGCGAGCATAAGAAGTATAGTTAGTAAGTTTGCAGATGACACCAAAATTGGAGGTGTAGTGGACAGCGAAGAGGGTTACCACAGGTTACCACAGATTACAACAGGATCTGGACCAGATAGGCCAATGTGCTGAGAAGTAGCAGATGGAGTTTAATTCAGATAAATGCGAGGTGCTTCGTTTTGGGAAAGCAAATCTTAGCAGGACTTATACACTTAATGGTAAGGTCCTAGGGAGTGTTGCTGAACAAAGAGACTTTGGAGTGCAGGTTCATAGCTCCTTGAAAGTGGAGTCATAGGTAGATAGGATAGTGAAGAAGGCGTTTGGTATGCTTTCCTTTATTGGTCAGAGTATTGAGTACAGGAGTTGGGAGGTCATGTTGCGGCTGTACAGGACATTGGTTAGGCCACTGTTGGAATATTGCATGCAATTCTGGTATCTGTCCTATCGGAAGGATGTTGTGAAATGTGAAGGGGTTCAGAAAAGATTTCCAAGGATGTTGCCAGGGTTGGAGGATTTGAGCTATAGGGAGAGGCTGAACAGGCTGGGGCTGTTTTCCCTGGAGCGTCGGAGGCTGAGGGGTGGCATTATAGAAGTTTACAAAATTATGAGGGGCATGAATAGGATAAATAGGCAAAGTATTTTCCCTGGGATCGGGGAATCCAGAACTAGAGGGCATAGGTTTAGGGTGAGAGGGGAAAGATGTATAAAAGACCTAAGGGGCAACCTTTTCACCCAGAGGGTGGTGTGTGGAGGGAATGAGCTGCCAGAGGAAGTGGTGGAGGCTGGTACAATTGCAACATTTAAGAGGCATTTGGATGGGTATATGAATAGGAAGGGTTTGGAGGGATATGGGCCGGGTGCTGGCAGGTGGGACTAGATTAGGTTGGGATATCTGGTCAGCATGGACAGGTTGGACTGAAGAGGTCTGTTTCCATGCTGTACATCTCTATAGCTCTATGACTCTACAGTGCAGAGGAAGCATTACATTTTCAAAGGTGTGTCTTGTGAATGAGATGCTAAATTGAGGCTTCATATGTCTGAATGGGTGAATGTAAAAGATTCCATTGCACTATCTTAAAATAGAGCCATGATGAGGTGGTGCTGCTGTTGGACTGGGGTGGACAAAGTCGAAAGTCACAAGTCAGAAGTCCAACGGGTTTATTTGAAATCACAAGCTTTCAGAGCACTGTCCCTTCATCAGATGAAGTCACTGATGAAGGAGCAGCCCTCCGAGAGCTTGTGATTTCAAATAAACCTGTTAAAATAGAGCAAGGAGGTTATCCCAGCTGTCATGGGAAATATTTAGCCCTCAAACATCATCACAAAAAAACTGGATTTTCTGGTCATTATCACAATGCTGTTTGTGTGAATTTGCTGAACCCAATTTGGCAATTGTGTTTCCCACATTATTAGTACAATGACCACACTTTAAAAGGTATTTTTTTTTGCAATAGACAGTGGTTGTGAAAACCACAATATAAATTCAAGCCTCTGAACCCAAGGGTGCTAATATTATGGAAAGAAAGGAGAGGAAATTAAGGTTAAAAAGTTATCATATTTGAAAACATAGAGACGAGGTAAATGGCTAACATCAATTGCCATATTGTGTAGTGAAAGTATAATGAAAATACAGCATCTTACCAAAGGTCTGGTTGCATTTGATACAAAAGAGACCTTGGATGTATATATATATATAGAAACCAAATCCTTCTTATCTCAATATATAATATCCTTCACCACCCATGACATTGAATCTACAAATTTCAAATAATGAGGTGATGTTTGCAGTAGTGAAGGATGGTTTGTTTCCAACTGGCTCACCTATACAGTTCCAGTGACTTCCACTAGAGGGCAAAGAGCTACCAGATGGTGCCTTTCAGTGATTACTTCACACTGAGCAATAGAAATTCAGAATACTCTCTATCAAAGCCTGTGAATACAGAATTGAGGTGGGGATTGCATTGCGCATTGGATGGCTTTTTGGATAGTAATGATGTGCAAGTATATAGGGTAAAGGTAGGAGATTGGCACTACATAACAGAGCTGGCGCTAGCACAATGGGCCAAAGGGCCTCCATCTGCACTGTACCAATTCAGTGATTCCGTGTTTTTGGGTAAGGACAAGTGGATAAAAAGTGGACAAACAGGTTTACATTAGATTAGATTCCCTACAGTATTGAAACAGGTCCTTTGGCCCAACAAGTCCACACTGGCCCTCCGAAGAGTAACCCACCCAGACTCATTCTCCCACCCTATATTTAACCCTGATTAATGCACCTAACAATATGGGCAATCTAACATGGCCAGTTCACCTGACCTGCACATCTTTGGACTGTGGGAGGAAACCGGAGCACACCCACGCAGACACGGGGAGAACGTGCAAACTCGACACAGACAGTTGCCCGAGGCTAGAATCGAACCTGGGTCCCTGGTGCTGCAAGGCACAGTGCTAACCACTGAGCCAGCATGCCACCCTAAAGCCACCGTTTGAGACACAGGTCAACCACGATTTCACTGAACGAGGGAAGACGTGCAATGGCCTGTGTAGTTTACTCCAATTCCTATGACCTAATTTAAAGCTTCCTTGTGCTATTGTATCTGACAGGAACAGACACTAAACTGTTTAGTTTCTCTTGCTCTCACTCAAAACATGAGGCCTAGAATTTAGGTTGTGTTTTTTTTTGCAGATGGCTGCTATGGAAACCATGACAGAAAAGCTAGAAAGTTTTGGCACACTGAAACTGGACACCATGGGCACTCTACAACCCCCTCCTCATCACTCATTCAACTTCCGATCACCACCATCCACACTGTCTGATGCCATCCTCCGCAAAGGAAAGGAGCGTTACACATGCAGGTTAGAGGAAGCTGTAACCACAGTTACATACTGTGGTTAACCCTTCAACAGTAAATAGGCAAACTCCTTAGTATTTATGTTCACTGCATGGTACTCATTCCTGGCAACGTACTTAAATTATTACATAGAATTACATAAAATGAACCCAATAGCTCCATGCCAGAATTTACACACTGCATGTGCCTCATCACAATGAACTTTAACACACTTTATTGGAATAATTTTCTTTGTGTTCACCATCATGTATTTATCTAGCTTCCCCTTAAATGCATCAATGCTACTCATTTTAACTGCTCGACCTGGTAATGCATTCCACATTATAACCACTTGCAGAGTAAGGACATTTTTGCTGAGCTCCTTATTAGATTGTTTAACGACTACCTTAAATTTATGGGTCCTAGCTTTGGTCTCCTCCACAAATGGAAACAGCTTTCCTACTCGTAGCTTTATCAAATCCCGTCATAACGCTCAGGAAATCCATCATGAGCAATTGAATTGTTACACTCACTTTCCGTCACAATGCACATCCTTTGACACAACATCATGTGAGGTTTGCTCATTTTAAAGGCATCCATAGATTGAAGTAACATTGTGTGATATTAATCATGAATGTAAATGTGATTAATTCCATTGTCTGCTCTTAATAGAACTGTGAGCCTATCAGAACCAATGAACAAAAGCACATGAATAAATTGTTAATAATATCACAAAAAGCTAATAATATCACAAAATTATCTCAGCTGAACAGCTTTTCAACAAAGCTGTGGCGTCTGTCCTGTAGTCTGCATCATTGTTTTAGATCTGAACCATGGATCCTAAAAGCTGTCTGTTGAAATTTATTCCACATATTCAATGATGTGCATTTATGGGAAGTTGCTACTCCTAACAGCTCCTACTGCAATCTCCAATGAGGTTGGAGGCACTGAAATGGCCCTCTTCAAAATCACAAATGACATATGCTGTGACTGTGATGAAGATCCATTATCCCTCCTCATACTTTGCAACCTTTCTCTTGCTGACCTCCATTGATCCACCTCCTCCAACAACACTCACTCATTGTTCAGACCAGTAGGGTCATCCATGCTTGGTTTTAATCCTCCCTAACCAGTCATAGCCAAACCATTTCCAATAACTCCGGTGTTATTACTTCGGGAAATCCCCCAAAATATCTGCCTGTAGCTTCCTCCTCTTGCTCATTAACAGGATGCCTCTTGGTGCAATCAGATTCCATGTATGCACTGATAACACCCAGTTCCATCTCTTTAATGCCACTCCCTGACACTTTCCATAGCAACCATACCAGAAAAATTGCTTAGCTGTCATCCACTCTGGTGTCTTCCAGTCAAAGCTGAGATGGCTAAACACTTTGTGCTCTGTCACTAAAGATGTGCCCTCACCAATTACATCATACCCCTTTGAGGCTTTGCTTTAAAACTCTGAAGCTGCTGATCCACCTCATAAACCAAAGAAATGGTTATTTCACGTCGAGCTGGTGAAATAAATAGCAATGCTTATCAACTTAATGCCAATTAGTGGTGTCAATCATCTCAAATGGATTGGTTCATTGATGACATCACAGATGTATCCAACACACAGAATAAGTCAGACGCTGGGGTCTTTGGGCGCACAAATCATGCAGGAACTTCGAGAATGGTGATGCTGGAAAAATAGTCGCTTTTCTTCCCCCTTCAGGTACTGTGGGAAGATTTTTCCAAGATCAGCAAATCTTACTCGGCATCTCAGAACGCACACAGGAGAACAGCCGTATAGGTAAGGTCACAAACCTTTCATGGTACTCTGCTACTCAAGCTTCTTTGCTCATCCCCCACATCTGCCTGTTGTGTCTTCTCCTCAGCCTTCTGTGTCTCTCAACTGACACTGAACTGGTTGTGTTCTTGTAAAACTATAACAAATTCAGAAAATGTTATCTCCTCATGTTGATAAACATCTTGTGTTTAGTGTGCACATTCACTTTAAAAATCTCTCACTTTTAGAAAGAAAAGAATCCAGCCATTTCACGTTGAGCTTTCTGAACTGGAGTCAAAAAATTAAAATTGTTTTCTTAAAGTAAAAACAATGATGCTATAAATCTGAAACAAAAGTAGAAATTGCTGAAGAAACTCAGCACATCTGGCAGTATCTGTAGACAGAAAAATAGCCTAAACCTTCATCAGAACAGACACTCGAAATGTGAACTCTAGTTTTCTCTTCACAGATGCTGAGAGAAAGTGAGGACTGAAGATGCTAGAGAGTCAGGGTTGAAAAGTGTCGCCCTGGAAAAGTACAGCAGGTTCAGGCAGCATCCGAGGAGCAGTAGAGTCAACATTTCAGGCATAAGCCCTTCATCAGGAATGTGGAGGGGTAGGGGTCTGAGAGATAAATGTAGGGCTGGGGGTGCGGGCTGGGTGGGGTAAGGTAGCTGGGAAGGCAATAGGTGAATGCAGGAACCCCCACCTGTATCCACCAATGGCCTTCCCAGCTACCTGCCCCACAGCCCCCTTCCCCCTCCCCATTCCTGATGAAGGGCTTATGCATCCTTGGATTCTGCCTGACCAGCTGTGCTTTTCCAGCGCCACACTTTTCGACTCTTCACAGATGTAGCCAGATCTTCGGAGTTTCTCCAGCTCTTTTTGCTTTTGTTTCAAATTGATGTCAGTTGCAGCAAACAACTACAGTTCTCTGCATTTACCTCTTCAGAACACTTCCCAAAGGGTGAACCTTTGAGCAGTGTCTTCAAAGGCAGAGGTCGGAGTTAGGTATTGTCTGAGCTAACAGTGAAACGCTGTAACTGTGAGCAGTGCCATTGGAAGATCTGCTTCAAAAATGGAGGGGATGTCTCCTGATGGCTGTGGAAGTGAATGCACTTAGCAGTAAGAGAATGAGCCATTTGGATGAAGACTTTTCCAGGTTTGAGCCTTGGTCAATAGTGAATTGACAAGCTTCAGCTTTGGACTATAGTATAGCACTATACTGTGGTATGGCCTCCGTACCCCTGGATTTCGTACAAGTGGCCTGACACAGGATTCCAATTCTGAGGTGCTATCCCATGGACTCTTTTTCTGGAAAACAGACTCATTTGGGCACTGAAGAATAAAATTAAAACTTGCAGAGAGGAGGGTGCTAAAAATTGCCGCAAGAGATAGCCATGATGTAGAGGAGCTGATGTTAGACAGAGTTAAACATCACACAACACAAAGTTACAGTCCAACAGGTTTATTTAGAAGCACTAGCTTTCGGAGCGCTGCTCCTCCAACAGGTTGTTGAGCTCCACAACCGCCTGGTAAAGGAGCAGCACTCTGAAAGCTAGTGCTTCCAAATAAACCTGTTGGACTGTAACTTGGTGTTGTCTGACTTTTAACTCAAGACATAGGACATTTGAAAGATGGACTTGGGAAATATTTCTCTCATTCTTCTTTCTTCCTCAGATGATAGATGTTAAAACATTGCTAAGGGTCTAAAAGAATTGAACATTTTACTGGGATTCTGAAGCTGTGGGAGAGGTTCAGTGTCCGTAAAAGAAAAACTTGCATTTATAAGGCACCTTTCATGGCCATAGCCAAAATGTTTCACAGCCAGTGGAGCATTTTTGTAAAGCAGTCAACGCTGAAGTGCAGGGGACCCAGCGAAGAATCTGTGTATAGCAAGGTCCCACAGATTACAATCAGATAATGATCAGATAGCACATTTCACTGATGCTGGTTAAGTGACACCAGAAGAAGACCCTGCATGAAGCAGTTTACATCCACTAAGAAATCAGATAACAATCTCATCCAAAACACCGTACGTCTGAAAGAGCAGTACTCCTTTGGTATCACACATCTGCAAACTAGAACATCAGCTTGTATTAAAGGCGCAAGGCACTAGAGTGAGTCTTGCACCCACAACCCTCCAAGACTGCAACCAACATATCCATGGCTAACAGCGCAAGGTTAATTCTGCAAGTGAAATGTTGCTGTTATTTGTGGCATTATTGATATGGAAAAAGGTGCTGAGCGTTCTCCTCTCCATAGAGGACGTCCAAGACCAAACAGGAAACAGAAAAAAAGTGTGTAACAAAAGCAGAGAAAAATATTTCTCTCTAGGGTCTGATTAAGACCTGAGGGTATAACTACATTAACCTTTACCGTGCTGGTCATGGCACTCATGCTAACCAGATGTCACTTTGTTTATTTCCCAGGGTACAGGGGAATGTGATCACAGCAGTATAAGGAGCCAGTGGGGACAGGCAAATCATGCACAGCCCACACTATTCATTTTAAACTAATGTGAAGAGCTCTCGTTTATTTGATTGTAAAAACAAATTGAAACTCAACACAACTTAAATTATCCCCAGTGTTAAATAACTAATGTGGAGATCCCATGTCATTGTACCCTAAATGGAATAGGAGAGTCTCGTTTATTTCTTCCTTTTTGTTGATATCTTGGCTGTATTTGTACCGAGCAAACAGATCTGAAATGGCTTGGTGTCCAGGGACACAGAGATGTCTGCATCAGCTATATTGCCATTGGGAATATTAAAATTATCTGATTTTAGTGATCTGCAATCCATGGGAGAGTTCAACATACACACACAGCAAGTCCTACGTACAGCAGTGAAAAATAAATGGCCAGTTTTAGTGATGATGGTTGGTAAATAAATGTTACTAGACCCTCGGAGGACTTCAGTAATGGCACAGGGCTGTATAGTCTACATCCACGCATGAGAGCAGATGGTGTAGGGCAGGTAGATGAGTGGGTGGTGTAAGTTGTCCAGATCTACTGCCTAAATGGACTGCACCAATCACAAGAGAATCACTGAGTAGCTCAGAAATCATAGAATGGGCTGTTGTGGTAGTGTCCCCACCTCTGAGCCAGGAAATCAGGCTTCAAGTCCCAATTCCTCCAGGGACATGTAATAACATCTCTGAACAAGTCAATTAGACAATACCCACAAATCGTCGAGTTTAATAGTAACTGGCCACCGACAGGACTTTTGCTGTTCTCCAGTAAAGCTGCTCACTCCCATCTTCCAGATGGAAAACAATAAGGAACAATGAATAATCAGGAAATTCTCTTCCCTGCCACCTCCCCACTCAACTGCGCAAGTCAGGAGGAATGCATGAGGGCAAATGTAACCTTTCACTCATTGGAAATCTACCGGATCAGCTGCAATAAGCAGATTAAGGAATTTTAAAAATGCCCCGAAAGAAGATTGATTCTGTTTAAATCTGTGTCCATTATCGACATCACTTTTTCGCTCCCTGTTTGGCGTCAAAGTTGCCGATTGAAAATCCCCTAAGGATGATGTTTTAACTTTGTCAGCTTTTTTTTTGTCCTCTCTCCCTCTTTCTCTATGATTAGGTAATTTAGAAACAATTTACCCTAACAAATGACTGAGCTCATTTTCCCTGCAACTTTTCAAGTTGACTTCGAGGTAAATATGCAGCACATTGGATAGCAGACCGGGGCTTTGTTTTAAACCCCTTCACGGTTCACAGTGCAGAGCACTTCACTCGCACAGTGATTATCAGATTGTGCGAGGAGATTGTCTGATGAAAAGTGACCGCTCGAAAACCCCAGTTTAAAAGCAAATGATCCAGGCACTGCAGTGATGACCAGTCGGCCCAGATGAAGTAACTCTCGGTCCCTGGTGCACTAAACAAAACATTCAGCTTTCTCGCCATCTGACAATTGCCTCTGACCCTTGCAGCACCAGGATCTTAAATTAGCAGCAGGCATTTTTTAGGCTGAACATAAAAGGATTCATCTGATTAAAACTTTTGATGCCCAGCAATTTTCCCAGCACAATTAGCCGCGCAAGTGGAACTCTGCTGTTTGTACAGCGAGGTAAAATTGTGGCATATCAAATCTATCAATAAACCCCTGGGAACAGCTCACAGACTGGCTGCTGTGTGTTCCACTTACCATGTGTTAACTCTTCAGGGCGCCTTTCTTTCAGTTTTCCTTTCCTTCCCCAGTTCATGGCACCTCATTGGCTAATTGCTGGCTGGAGGTGGACAATGAGTTGTATACCCAGTGCATTTTCGCATGCTCAATTCCCAAGGTTTGGATGTGCCGGTGTTGAACTGGGGTGGACAAAGTTAAAAATCACACAACACCAGGTTATAGTCCAACAGGTTTATTTGGAAGCACTAGCTTTCGGAGCACTGCCTTTTCATTTGCTTGTGCTTCCAAATAAACCAGTTGGACTGAAACCTGATGTGTGATTTTTAATTCCATTCCCAAATGTGAACTCATACAACTAGGATTAGAAGGCTATTTGAATTGGAGCAGTGTGACTATATTACCCTTCTCCCATGGTTTCAGGCTAACAAGTGATTGAGAATGCAATTCTTTTTGGCTTTTTTTTCCCTCCTTCCCCATCCTCCCCATCTCCCCTTAACCTTGTGATTTCAAAACATAATGCAGTCATCTGATCAGCATAACACATTGCTGCATTGTCAGGTGGAACACTTGCTCCCTTGAATTTGCTAAAAGTTAAAGACACGAAGTGCAATGTCCAGATGAGGAGGGGTGAGTCAGCTCTCTTCTGTTTGATTCCTTTAGCTGACCACACCAAAGATTTTTACTTATTTTGTGCGTGCAGCGATATCACACACCTCATTGAAACTTAATCAAAAGTAAGGCTAATGCAATGAAAGAAAGTGGTATTTTATTACTTACTAGCCTTAAGAAAAGTAATAAAATGCAACGTCAAACACAGATACAAGGATGGTGCCTACAACGAAAAGGAAGATCAAGAACAGACAGTTTAAAGGGTCGTTAGAGTCTTTAGTGTTAGATTTTACTCTGAGACTATAGTTGTTTCACCTATGCCTTGTTTCTTCAGTAGTGGTGAACTTTGTGGATATCCTTAAGCTCTCAGTTAATCGATGTTTTTTCCAGTTTCCCCTTTTACTGGGAGCTGATTTCCAGGAGGCAGAGGGAAGCAGAGGGAAAGAAAACCTTAATCCATGTTCCTTCTCTCTCTGCCTAAAAGTTGAAACAGTGAATATATTATAGTCCCATTTCTGGCTTCATTGTTAATTTTCAAGCTGGATCATCTGTAAATTGCTTCATCCCAGTTGTGAAACTTACACAATGGTGCAAATCGACCAGGGAGAAAGTGAGGACTGCAAATGCTGGAGATCAGAGCTGAAAATGTGTTGCTGGAAAAACGCAGCAGGTCAGGCAGCATCCAAGGAGCAGGAGAATCGACGTTTCGGGCATGAGCCCTTCTTCAGGAATTGTAGAGGGAGAAAGAGAGCTTCTTCAAGGAAGGCATCCTTGTAAGAGGATTCACAGTAGGTTAAAATCTTCTGGGAGAAAGTGAGGACTGCAGATGCTGGAGATCAGAGCTGAAAATGTATTGCTGGAAAAGTGCAGCAGGTCAGGCAGCATCCAAGGAGCAGGAGAATCGACGTTTCGGGCATGAGCCCTTCTTCAGGAATCGACCAGGGCCTGTATATCATAGTCTCAATGCCTTTTGATAATCGTGTTAATTTTCACTCAAACCGATTCTTGTTCATTGATGGTTTCATGAGCTTGGCTTAACCTAGTCAAGTGGCCACTTCAGTTATCTCCAGTCAAGTTTTTTTTCCTGTTATTTTAAAAAGCATTTTAGTCCATGAAAGATCTGAGCTATAAAAATCAGATGAAGGAAGTCAAAAATTGATCATCCATTTTTACCATTATCACATCTTAAGACATTGTGGTCCACTTCCTCTAGTTCAAATTATTTGATTTTTAAGATCTAATTCCATACTGTATTATTTACATTGCTTCATCTGAATTATTAAATCATTCAACCTTTTAACAAATTAAAGCAACATAAAAATGGTCAGCTGCAGACTATTGGAGCTTCCTTTATTATGGTCAACAATATCTTTCAAGTAATAAAGTGTGTCCCATAGTACAGCAGCATTATAAGCACAATTTGATTCTTAGGTAGACTGTTTAAGGCTTTGTGAAAGGGGGACATTTTAAAGATGAAAAATTTGTTATGAGGTAGCGAGACAAAGAGGCTTAGCATGGAATGGCACCACTAACGGCCCAGGCTGCGGAAGATGCAGCCACCCATAATGTAACAGTTAAAATCATGGATGCTCAAAAGGTCAAACTTAGGGGGGGCACAAGTATCTCAGATGATAGCGGTGTTGGAAAAGATATCAAAATGGAGGGGTGAGGCCATGGAGGAATTTGTAAACAAGAACGAGACATTTAACTTCAAGCTGTTGTTGAACTGGAAGCCAGTGTAGGCCAGTCAGCATAGAGCACAAAGCTGATAGATATGAACAGGACTTGATGCAAGAAAGGTCATGACCATCAGAGTTTTGGGTGATCCCAATGTTTATAAACAGAAGAAACATGGGAGCCAAGTTTATCAGTAACAAAAACAAGGAGGAAGGGTTTCAGCATCAGCTAGGTTGAGACAGGTATAGATTTGAGAAATGTTCCAGAGGCCTGAGTTAGCGGTCTTTGTGATGGTAAGAATACTTTGGCAAATGTTCACCTCAGATTTAAATATGACACCAAGATTGGAAATAATCTGCTTCAGCTCAGGGAGCTGTCACAGAGAGAGGTGGAGTTGATAGTTGGGGAATGAAGTTCCTAATAGGAACTAATGACATTGTTCCACATAATACCACATTAAGGGCAGCATGATGGCTCAGTAGTCAGCACTACTGCCTCACAGCACCAGGAACCCTGGCTTGATTCACACCTTGGGCGACTGTCTGTGTGGAGTTTGCACATTCTCCCCATGTCTGTGTGGGTTTCCTCCGGGTGCTCCAGTTTCCTCCCACAGTCCAAAGATGTGCAGGTCAAGTGAATTGGCCATGCTAAATTGTCCATAGAGTTAGATGAATTAGTCAGGGGTTAATGTCGAGGAATGGGTGGGTTACTCTTCGGAGGGTCGGTGTCAACTAGTTAGGCCGAAGGGCCTGTTTCCACACTGTAGGGAATTTAATCTAATACAGGGGGAACCAGCCAATTAGTAACAAAATTGGCTTGAAAGTACCAGATACAGTGTGGTCGAAGAGGATTCTTTTTCAGAATGGAGGCCTGAGACCAGTAATGTGCCACAAGGATCGGAGCGGGGTCCACTGCTTTTCATCATTTACATAAATGATTTGGATGTGAATATAGGAGGTATGGTTAGTAAGTTTACAGATGACACCAAAATTGATGGTGCAGTGGACAGTGAAAAGATTACCTCAGAGTACAATGGGATCATGATCAGATGGACCAATGGGTCGAGGAATGGCAGATGGAATTCAATTTAGATGAGTGTGAGGTATTGCATTTTGGTAAGGCAAACCAGGGCAGATTTTGTACAGTTAATGGTAGGTTCCTGGGGAGTGTTGCTGAACAAAGAGACTTTCAAGTGCAGAGGCATTGTTCCTTGAAAGTGGAGTCCCAGGTGGACAAGGTGGTGAAGAAGGCATTTGGCATGCTTACCTTCATTGGTCAGTGAGTTGAGTATAGGAGTTGGCATGTCATGTTGTGGCTGTGCAGACTGGAATATTGTACAGTTCTAGTCACTAGAATGCTAAATTGGAGAGGGTACAGGAAAGATTTGCAAGGATATTGGTGTGACTGGAGGGTTTGAGCTATAGGGAGATGCTGGATAGGCTGGAGCTTTTTTCCCTGGAGGCTGAGGGGAGACCTTGCAGAGGTGTATAAAATAATGAGGGGCATGGATAGGATGTATAGCCAAGGTCTTTTTCCTAAGGTTTAGGAAGTCCAAAACTAGAGGGCATAGGTTTAAGGTGAGAGAGGAAAGATTTAAAAGGGACATAAGGGGTAACTTTTTCCTGCAGAGGGTGGTGCATGCATGGAATGAGCTGCCAGAGAAAGTGGTGGAGGCTGGTACAATTACAACATTTAAAAGGCACCTGGATGGATACATGAAAAGGAAGGGTTTCGAGGAATATAAGGTAAATGCTAATAAATGGGATTAGGTCAGATTGGAACGTCTGATCAGCATAGATGAGTCATCTGTGCCGTATGACTCTATGACTCTATTATGTAGAACAACATCAAATTTTATATTCAGCCATTGGCTGTTAAAGTCTTTAATGATGGGTGATTTCATAGAATTTCAAGCACAGGAATAGACCATTCAGGCAATCTGGTCTATCCTGGCGTTGAGGGTGGAGGTGGGTACTGCAAATGCTGGAGATTAGACTTAATATTAGAGTGGCACAGGAAAATCGATGTCTTGGGCAAAAGCCCTTCATCAGGAATTCCGGATGAAGGGCTTTTGCCTGAAACATTGATTTTCCTGCTCCTCGGATGCTGCTTGACCTGCTGTGCTTTTCCAGCACCACACTAATCTTGACTATGCTGGGGTTGAGACCTCTCACAAGTTTTCTCTCACTCCTCCATTTCATCTTTGCAGCATCTTTGTCTGTTTTTCTTTTTTTAATTTGTTCATGGGAAGTGGGAGTCACTGGTTAGGCCAACATTTATTTTTGTCCATCCCTAATTATTTATGTAAGCCGCCATATTGAATTTTGCAGTCCCTGAGAGGTACTGCTGTTATTGATGTCTGTCATGTACTTGTTCAGCTTTCATTTCAGTGTGCCTGTGCTATTCACCTCAGCTGTTCCATGTTAAAGCAAGTGCCACATTCTCACCTCTTTTTATTTCTTGAGTTAAAGAAGTTTATCCTGAAATCCTTCTGGAATTTATTTACATCAGTCTTGCATTTATCACCCTGTGTTTTGAACAATTGGAAGTATTTTTTCGACCCCAACAAAAGCAACACACTGTGGACGCTGGAAATCTGAAACACAAACAGAGAACACTGGAGAAAGTCAGCAGAATCTGTGGAGAGAAATCAAGTGAATGTTCTGCGTTCTGAAGAACAGTCATTTGGACTCAAAATGTTAACTGTTTCTTTCTCCACGTGCTGCTAGACCTGCTGAGTTTCTCCAGCATTCTCTGTGTTTGTTTCAGTTTTTTTTCTATGTTTACTGAGAGAACTTAATTTTAAAGACTTCTATCAGAACCTCAGCCTACCCTTTTGTAATGTAATGAAGATCATTACCCAGGAATTGCAATGGATAATGGGCCATTTGTTTCCAAGCTAAACTGATTGGATGCATTTAATAGGACGTTGAGCGATATTCACGTTTGAAGAGGTTTTGTTACAATTCTCGATTAAGGTTTGGAGATGATAATTGTTTTTACAGCCAGTGATACTTGTCCTTGCAGGTGTAAATACTGTGACAGGTCGTTCAGCATCTCTTCAAACCTGCAAAGGCACGTCCGCAACATCCATAACAAAGAGAAGCCGTTCAAATGTCATTTGTGTAACCGTTGCTTTGGGCAGCAAACCAACCTTGATCGCCACCTCAAGAAACACGAGAATGAGAGTATTCCAGGTAATTCACGATCTGCCTCTCACCGGAACGGTATCATAGAATCACCATAGTGCAGAAAGAAGCCAGTTGGCCCATCAAGACTGCACCCACACTCCAAAGAGCATCCCACCCTATTCCCCTTGGCCCCACACTTCCCACGACCAGTCCACCTAACCTGCCCATCTTTGGACTACAGGGAGATACACCTTAAACCTGTGCCCTCTACCCTGGGGAAAATACCTATCATTACTGGGAGTATGGCAATGAATTGAGAACTCAGCTACAAAGATTTGATGGTAATCATAGGATCCCAACAGTGCAAACTTTCGAGGCTGTAATCGAACCCGGGTCCTTGGTGCTGTGAGGCAGCAGTGCTAACCACTGAGCCACCCCAGATCAGTACCATTTGTGAAACTTCCAGTTATGTTGTTCGGGACATCCACAATGCGACAGTTCAAATTCAACCTGAACAGTTTGAGAAATCGAGTCCAGTTTGAAAAGAGGCAACCAAGACTGGAGATCTGAAACAAACACAGAGAGTGCTGGAGAAACTCAGCAGGTCTGGCAGCATATCTGGAGAGAGAGAGAGAGAGATAGAGAGTTAAGTTTTGAGTCCATTAAGACTGCAGAAGGTGGGGATGATGCAGTACAGTCTGGAGTAGAGTCATAGTGAACTCAAAACGTTAACTCTTGTTTCTCTCCATAGATGCTGTCAGACCTGCTGAGTTTCTCCAGCAATCTCTGTGTTTGTCTCCATTTGAAACGATTCTGAAATTTAAAAAGATAATGTCGACAACAGTCTCTGAGAAGCTGTCACCTTGTTGTTAAAGGCCAACTGGTTCACTCACCTCTTTCAGGGATGGGAACCAACATCTGACCTTGGCCCAGTCAGACTCCTGTCCCAGAACAACATGACTAACTGTGACAAAAGAAAGATATTGAAAATGTTGGGAATCTAAAATAAAAACAGAAAGTCCTGGAATGCTCAGCATGTCGGTCAGAATTTGTGATGAGAAGAGCAGATAGTTAATGTCTCAGATCTATGACTTTTTTATTTCTGACCTCTCACTAGAACTGAGTTATTGCAAAGACAGACCCGAAACATTAACTTCAATGTTTCTCTCCCCACAAATGCTGTCTGACCTGATGAGTGTATCCAGAATTTTCTGCTTTTCTTGTAGCTGGTCCAACTAACCTACCCCATTGAGTTATAAAGCCTTAAGCACACATTAAGAGACTCTTTAACTCATTCAAATCTTTATGTTACTGGGACAGGCAAAAGCTAGATGAAAAACTCAAGGGCGATTTGGACATGTTGATTGAAACTAGTCTGGGAGAACATTGGTCTTGTAATATTATCTGATACCAGGTTGGTGATCTCCATCCTAGGCAGCACCCACCTCATGTTGTGCACTGAAGCAACACTTACTAGTGTCCAATGATGAGCAGGATAGATGGATTGGCCATGCTAAACTGCCACAAAGTGTCCAGGGATATGTAGGTGAAGTGGATTAGCCATGATAAATGTGGGTTTATGTGGATTGAGATGGGTGAGCAGGGTCTGGGTGTGATGCTCTTCAGAGAGTTGGTGCAGATGCGATGGACCGAATCGTCTCATTGCGCACTGTTGGGATCCTATGATTACCATCAAATCTTTGTCGCTGAGTTCTCAATTCATTGCTGTACTCCCAGTAATGATAGGTATTTTCCTCAGGGTAGAAAGCACAGGTTTAAGGTGAGAGGGGAAAGATTTAACATGGGCCTGAGGGGAAAAGTTTTCACACTGAGAGTGGTGTGTGTATATGGAATGAGCTGCCAAATGAAGGGGGAGAAGGGGGAATACAATTACAACATTTAAAAGACATCTGGACAGCTTCACGGCTAGAGGGGCATGGGTCAAATGAAGGCAAATGGGCCTAGTTCAGTTAAGGAAATTTGGTTGGTATGAACTAGTTGGGCCAAAAGGCCCGTTTCCTTGCTGTATGCCTGTATGACCCTTTATGGATTTGTACAGAATCAGGAGTCTGACTGAACAACAACTTGTGTGGGGATGTTATTGTTGAAAAATTAGTGAGTGCATTTCAATGATTTATACAAAATGATTCCTGTTTCCTGTTGACAGCTTCTGATATATTTCTCTCCCGTTTCAGTGAGCCAACATTCTGGGGTTTCATCCAACCACCTGGGCACCACCGCTTCTTCACCGAACTCCGAGCTAGACAATACTGCACTTTTGGAGGAAAAGGAGGAGTCATACTTCTCCGAAATCCGGAATTTCATTGGAAACAATGACCTCAGCCAGGCGTCCAGTTCAGCTGACAAAAGGTGACCACAGTTTTTCCTGAAATAGGCCCCTCTGAGTACGTGTGAGGGAAAAACAGAAGGCAGTTTCACAGAATTACATAGATATGTGCAAGAGATCCATTCTGTGCTGAGGGCCAATGTCATTGTTTTGGGATTTCTTGCCACTTGCTGAATCTTCTTCCCACCCCATTCTCCCGTTGCTAATCAACTGCATACAAAGCCCGTTGAGTAAACTCAGACTTTTTAATCTATTGTATTTGAATAAACTTGAGAATCCCATTCCAAAAAAGGAATGTACTGTGACACTTGTTGTAAAAATGAGAAGCAAGGATGAGCCAAACAAGAGCTGGACACAGCAATGGAAGGCTTCACAGGGGGTGGCTTTAGACCCAGTTTGGGCGTAAGGTTAAGACTTTCACCATCCATTGGAAAGACATGAACGTTCAATCCCACAGCTTTACCTCATTTATATATAAAATAGCCAATGTATGACAGAAATAGCCAATCAGGATACTGCAAGGAAGGGCAAAGGGATTGCTGAGAACAGGCTTTGGAGAAAGCATATCCATTATGTGGAGGGTGGGGGTGGGGGGGGCTCTCCTGGAGGATTTGGAGTGCTATCTCCAACCCCCCCCCAACCGACCAACCAAGCCTGGTCAGGCACCACCATGGATTCTCTTGTGTTTTCCCATGTGGTGGAGGTCCACACGCTGCTGGCAAAATGACCGGCGAGGCAGGAAGAAGCCCTAACTTGGTGGTTTACGGAGCTCAGTTGGCTTCTGCCACCTTCTCCATTTTGGCTTTGATGATAGCAGGTGATGGCCTCCCACCTCCCACCCCCCCTCCAACACCCTTCCCCAACCCACCCCCACTCCCGACCTCTGCTTTTATGGGCTAGTCGCCTCTCAGCCTATTCCCACTGGTTCAGCCCATGAATGAGGAATAGTGCCACAATGCATTGGCCTTCACAGTCTCCTGGGGCATGGGGAGTAAGGGACATCCTGCTCAAAACGCACCCCCCCTCCCCACCCCCCACCACCACCTTCCAGCTATTACAAGGTCCCCTTCTGCACTGTATCATTTATATGTTAAAGTTATACATAAAATATTGAGACAATACAGCAGTAAGTGTACAGATATCTCCTTTCAAACCGAAATCATAAAGATTTACAGTTAAACCTGCATGTCCCTTGTAGCAATACTCACTGCAAGTCATCTGTTTGGTTATCATATTGTGACCATTTACTGCAAGGAGTGTGTTAAGTTGGAGCTGTGCTTTAGTTGACTAAATCCTTTAAGGTTGCAAAGTAACTCCAGAGCCAGGTTTTGTCCTTTTCCTGTCTGTGGGGGAGGTACTGGTAAACTCTTCTCTGGTTTGAAGAAACCAGCAGAAAACATTTGGTTTTCTTCCTTTTATTTTGTTTTGAAACTCTTGAGTTGTGACCAACACAGGCTAGGTTGAGGATTTTGGAGTGTGTATTGGTCAGCCTATTTGTTGGCTTAGGGATAGTTATAAACTGCAGTCCCTCACTACCTGCTGAGCTCACTCTGAAGTTGTTCTTGACAGAAATTCCCACAAGCCCTCCTTTTTACTTTTCTGACATTCACTGATACAGTAATTTAAAAGTGGGAGCATGAAAGCCTTTTCCCTCCTGTAACTTACTCGTCAATTCACTTGCAATGTAAACCTGGACTCTTTCCTACAAAACAGACACACTGACATTTGATGGTGGAGTTCTGTTGAATATGTATTCTCCAATAAACAGGCTTTTATTAGAAGCAGGTTCTGTTACTGAACATGAACCAATTGTATATATCAGTACAGAATGCCACCCATTAGATCGATTCATGGAGAAGAAATGCAGACAGGGAGACACTGCATCAGGAGTCCGACAGTGCATTAATGTTATTTATTTTGCTTTCTGTCAGTTTTTGTTTTGCTGAATTCCAATCTTGCCAGAACCTCATAATGACAACAAATTACTTCATCATCGAATCAATTACTGTCACTTCTCATATTCTTATCCACAATACAGTTCACAGACAAGCTCCCTCCTTTGGGCTTCATTTCATAAGTGCTGTATTATCCAGTACTTCTTCCACTAGTTTCTGAAGTAGACGCAGGCTTGCATGGAGAAAGACAAAATAGTTTGCATTTGTGTTGCACTTTTCACACCCTTGGGAGGGTCCAAAGAGCTTTAGAAGTACTTTTGAAGTTACTGTTGCAATGTAAGTAACGTAGCAGCCAAGTTGTGCACACTGAAATCCCACAAATGATGACGACCAAATAATTTGCTTTGCTGTTGTTGGATAAGTGATACATTTTGGTAAAGACACTGTGGAGAGCACCACCCTGCACTTATTCAAACAAAGAAGTGGTCATGAACTTCCATCAAGCAATGTTACATTGAGTTTCCCACATGGGGAACTGGGTGAGGTACTAGAAGCCCTCTCAACACCTGAGAAACCATACTCCAAAACAGGAGAGGAGGGCAAGGTGCATAAAGTTCTAGAAAAAAGGTAATTCTCTGTCCTACTAAACAAAACGCTTTTTTCAGTAAATGGTATTAATCAGAATTCAGTCATATGTCCACCACCACTGACCTCTAGTGTCTTAAGTTATGTACTGCAACAGCATCAACTCGTTCATGAACATAACAAGCATATCAATTTGACAAGTGCATCTTGTTACTGCATAAAATATTGAAACGAAATTCTAAGTTTATAATATTAGAATTAATATTAATTTTGATGTGGTAGTTTTCCTCTATTACTGTATAAATGTCTTAGGTTGGTATTTATGGCACGGAACTCCATTGTGCTATGAGTACATACTGGGAATCTAGGCACAAAGATTATCACACTAAAGTTGATTTTTTTGTGCATTAATGGCTTCCCCTCCTCATCCCACATCATCTCTGCCCACTACACATATGGTACATGATAGTGTCACATGTGCATTTGTTGCTGCATCCTCATCGTATAGCATACTGTTAATTGAGATTGCCAATGTTCATCCAATCTGATCCTTATGTTCAGGGAAATATCTTGACCTTAGTTTGAGCTGGAAGTGCAACTAATTCACAATCCACACGTAAAAATCTTCACCAGCTGCAATGTGTTTGTACAGACCGCTTAAATATGCTGCTGAAGATTATAGGTTCAAGGGGGGAGGCAACGGCCTAGTAGTATTATCACTGGGCTGTCAATCCAGAGACCCACGTAATGTTCTGGATACCCAGGTTTGAATCCTGCCATGGCAGATGGTGGAAGTTGAATTCAATGATGATCACAAATTGATTGTCGATTGTCGGAAAATCCTTTCTGGTTCACTAACGGCTGTTTAGAGAAGGAAACTGCCATCCTTACCTGGTTTGACCTACGTGTCACTCCAGACTCTCAGCAATGTGGCTGAGTCTCAACTGCCCTCTGGGCAATTAGGGAAGAGCAGTAAATGTTGCCTGGCCACAATGCCTCATCCTGTGAATGATTAAAGGAAGAGTCAGATTACTTAGTGTGGAAACAAGCCCTACTGCCCAACAAGTCCACACCGACCCTCCAAAGAGCAACTCACCCAGACCCATTCCCCCACACCTACCCCTTCACCTAACTCTATGGACAATTTAGCATGGCCAATTCACTTGACCTGTGGGAGGAAACTGGAGCACCCGGAGAAAACCCACGCAGACATGGGGAGAATGTGCAAACTCCACACAAACAGTTGCCTGAGGCAGGAATTGAACCCAGGTCTCTGACACTGTGAGGCAGCAGTGCTAACCACTGTGCCACCATGCCGTGGATGAAGTGATCTGATGAAGTGTCACTGACCTGAGATATTTAGTCTGTTCCTGTCTCCACAGATCCTGTCAGAGCTAGTGCATTTTTCTAGCATTTTCTGTTTTTATTTCACAGAGTTTCGTTATTGTGAAGTGCTTTCAGATGTTAAGAAGGAATATGTTTAGAAGCCAGCTAGGATATTTTCTTGTGAATAAATACCTTTATATGCAGAGTTTGAGAACTGAAGTGGAGTTCAACTGAGAAATTCATTGTGAATCCCCCCCCTTTTTATTTCCCCCAAGCATCAGTGCAGCCACATAAAGGGGTTCAAATATAAATAACCCCATCCCCTGAGAATTTGTTTTGTGTCAGCTTCAGCCAGATTTGCTCCTGTAAGGGATGATCCTGTGCTACAATTTCTAAACTGTTTTTTTTTAAATTTGGTCTGTGGTTGTGGTGTGGCACAGTTCAGACACCTCCTATACAAATACCCAGGTCTGAAAAATAAAATCTTTTGCCACAGAAATACAAATAAACTATAGCTGACCCAGTTCATATATGAAAGAAAGAAGTTGTATTTATGTAATGACTTCCATGATTCCCTAAGAATTTTAGCCAATTAATACTTAGAATCCTAGTCACTGTTAGGCAGACAAATGTGTTTTGTACTATTACAATTTCAGCTGATGTCATTACTAGACAGGTCAGAATTTTTGGTGCTAATGAGGTGGTCTTTCACTAAAACACATAGAAGCAATGTGACAGATTCAGGTTTCACAGTAAAACAGAAGATTATTTTGCAAATGAAAGGAAGATAAACTATAATAAACCAAATTATTTACATATAAGACCAATTTAAAGATTGCAAACCATATAGTAAAAGTACAATCCTGTTAATCCTAAAAAAAAACTCAGCTATAATACTCACACCCAGAAGAATTATCTTCTCTTTCACGTTGATAAGTTTTAATTTAATGGTGGCTTAAATTCCTCATTTTGAGAATCTGATAGCATCTTGTCAGTGTCTTCGTTTAAGCTAAGAACTTAAATGAGCATAGACTTTCTCAGCTTCAAATGACCCCTTCAGGGTTTTAACTATACACATCCAATCTGAAAATTTTAACTTAAATTCCTTACACTAAGGTAACCTTTTTCTTGCAATTCTAAATTACCTCAATTTTTTAGTCACAACTATTTAAGACATCCAAATTCAGCAAAGACTTCTGCAAAACTACCCAAACTGAAACTAAAAGGTTTTCTTTCAAACTATAAATATTCCCCTAAACCCAAACAAAACTATTCCTGAATCTGCATGTGAAAACTCAATTCACTACACTGTTAACTTTGCTCACAGGTAAACCCCCAACTCCAGTGCAGTCAAAGCCCCATTACTCTACAGAAAGTCTCTTTCTCTAATATTGTGTTTTAAAAGAAATCATCACAGCTACAGAAACCCTTTCAAGCACACAGAAAACCCATATGCCACGAGTTCAAAAGTCCAAAGTAAATGTTATATGGGCAAATCACACATCTTACATTGCACTGTCCCCTAAAAAAGAATGAAAATGTACCTTTAAGAGAACCAAGCATGTCACACATACTTTTACAAATTCACTTCCGCCAGATTTATAACCAATTAGGTTTCTTGTAGCTGCTCAAATAGATCAGTCAGTGGTACAAATGTTCTTCACAGATTTGATAAAAGCAGCCAAATTGTCATGTAAACAATAAAATTTACATAGTCCCTCAACGATATTCTCATGTCTGGGGCACTCTTACATAATTCATATCATCGTGTTGTCTTTAAAGTTCCCCAGGGATAGGTAACTGCACTAATACCTTGTCTCCAGCAATAACATTTAAACCTTTAACCTTTTTATCGGTTCTAGTTTTCATTGTTTGTTGAGCATCTTTCAAATGCATTTTAGTCAACTTGCAAGTTTTAATAAGTTTCTCATCTGAAAATCAAAACCGTGGGGCGGCACAGTGGCTCAGTGGTTAGCACTGCTGCCTTACAGTACCAGGGTCCCAGGTTTGATCCCAGCCTCGGGTGACTGTCTGTGTGGAGTTTGCACATCCTCCCTGTGTCTGCATGGGTTTCCTCTGGGTGCTCTGGTTTCCTCCCACAGTCCAGGTTAGGTGAATTGGCCATGCTAAATTGCCTGTAGAGTTAGGGTGAATGGGTCTGGGTGGGTTACTCTTTGGAGGGTTGGTGTGGACGAGCTGGGTCGAAGGGCCTGTTTCCACACTATAGGGAATCTAACCATAGCTTGTGAGCTTTGTACTAATAATTTCTCTTTAATCAATTAAAGTCATCCTCTAACATCATGTCTGTATATTAATTCATAAGAATTAAATCTTGTGGACTCACTAGGAATTCCATTATACCATTCAAGAAGACATTCTTGCCAATCATCTCTAATTATGGTCTTCAAAGTTCGATGCCATCTTTCCAATGCCTGTTGAGGCATGGGATGAGAAGCAGAAGATGTAAATTGTTCTATTCCCAAACTCATCACCATTCTTTGAATAACTGGAACATTAAGTTTGTTCCTTGATCTGATTGTATTTCTTTGAGTAACCCGTATCTTATCAAGAAATTGAACTAACTCTTCCACTACCATGTTTAATTAATTTCCCCTAAAGACATGGCTTCACAAAGTCTTGTGGAAACACCCATGGTCATTGAATGATTATCCACGCTGGTTCCCATTCCTAGTTTTAGATAGCGGTCTTAAACAATTTATTAAGAACTGCTAAAAGGTTCTTCAAAAAATGGTATTGGAATTAAAGCGCAGGTTTAACTAAGGGTTGGGATTCTCCCACCACTTGACATGTGCATCATGTCTGGCAAAAATTTAGAGTCATAGAGATGTACAGCATAGAAACAGACCCTTCGATCCAATCCGTCCATGCCGACCAGATATCCCAACCCAATCTAGTCCCACCTGCCAGCACCCGGCCCATATCCCTCCAAACCCTTCCTTTTCATATACCCATCCGAATGCCTTTTAAATGTTGTAATTGTACCAGCCTCCACCACTTCCTCTGGCAGCTCATTCCATACACACACCACCTTCTGTATGAAAATTTGCCTCTTAGTACCCTTTTAAATCTTTTCCCTCTCACCTTAAACCCATGCCCTCTAGGTTTGGACACCCCCACCCTGGGGAAAAGATTTGTCTATTTACCCTATCCATGCCCCTCATGATTTTATAAACCTCTATAAGGTCACCCCTCAGCCTCTGATGCTCCAGGGAGAATAGTCCCAGTCTATTCAGCCTCTCCCTATAGCTCAAACCATCCGACTCTGGCAACAAACTTGTAAATCTTTTCTGAACCCTTTCAAGTTTCACAATATCCTTCCTATAGCAGGGGGACCAAAGTTGCACACAATATTCCAGTAGTGGCCTAACCAATGAACAGCTGCAATATGACCTCCCAACTCCTATTCTCAATGCATTGACAATTAAAGGCAAGCATACCAAATGCCTTCTTCACTATCCTATTGATTACATTTCATGTAATCCTGGCCAATAAAAATATTGTAGCCTGAGGTTTGCTAATACCTAAGTGACCTACCATGGGAATTTTGTGCGCCTCTCATAAAATTTCATTCCCATACTCAGATGGAACTAAGACTTGATCAACTATTGCCCATTCCTCATCAGCTAGTATTTGAGGTGGTTTGAATTTCTTCCTTAATACTCTGTCTTTCCAGTAACAGCACTAAGGTATTATTTTCAATTCAGTCTCTGATTTGGCTGTTTGGTATAATGTTTCCAATTCCAAATCCATTTGTTTATTTGGAAGCACTAGCTTTCAGACAACTGCGCCTCATCAGGTAGTTATGGAGAATAAGACCATAAGACATAGAATTTATAGCAAAAAGATTGCAGTGTCATGCAACTGAAATGATATATTGAACAAAACTGGATTGTTGTTAAGTCTTTGATGTTTTCGAATGGGTTGCAGGTTTCGGTTCATTAATATGTAAATCCCAGAAGTTCTTGGATTTTGGGATCATCTTGGGAATTTGAATTCTTCATACTAGCTTACAATTTGTTTGAGCTTAGAATTTCTCAGCTTCAAATAACTCCTTCAGGGTTTTAACCTAATGCTACTTGTCTGGAACTTTTAAAATTAACTCCTTAAGCACCGGGTACCTAACAATATTTACCTACTTGCCTTTTCAGGCACAACTGTTTGACATATTTATGTTTTTTTAGTTCATTTGTGAGATCTGGGCGTTGATATCTGGCCAGCATTTATTGCCTTTCCCTCGTTGTCCTTGAGAAGGTGATGGTGAGCTGCCTTCTTGAACCATTGCCTTCTACTTGTTGTGGGTATGCCATTAGGAAGTCCATTCCAGGAGTGTTACCCAGCGACAGTGAAGGAACGGCAATATATTTCCAAGTCAGGATGATGAGTGGCTTGGAGGGGAATTTGAAGATGATGGTGTTGCCATGTATCTGCTTCCCTTGACCTTCCAGATAGAAGTGATCGTGGGTGTGGAAGTGCTGTCTGAGGATCTTTTGTGAATTTCTGCAGTACATCTTGTCAATTGTACACACTGCTGCTACTGAGTGACAGTGGTGGAGGGAGTGAATTCTTGTGGTTGTGGTGCCAGGCAAGTGGAAAGCTTTGTCCTGGGTGTTGTTGCAGCTGCACCCATGTCCGTGCTAGCTCTTTGGCAGAGCAAGTCCCCTATTCCCACAGCTTTGCCAGTTCCTTGTTGCCCTGCGATTTATTTCTCCTCAGATTGTATTGAATTCTCTCTTCAAGAAATCAATTAAATCTGGCTCCACCATGCTGTCAGGTGGAGATTTCCAGACTTTAACCATATGTGCTTCACAACGTTTTTTCCTCAGATCACTACAGCAACTTTTGCCATTTATCTTAAATCAGTGCCCTCTGGTTCTCATCAACAAGAATGATTTCTCCCAATCTGCTCTGTCCAACCCCTCATGATTTTGAAAACCCTGTCATGAATATCCTTTTACTATTCTCCTTTTACAGGAGAACAGCCCAGGATTTACCAATATATCCACCGTACTGAAATTCACTAAAACTGGAATTTCTGCACCATTTCTAGTATCTTTACATCTTTCCTAAATTGTTATGTCCAGAATTAACCTTTATAGAGGTTTTTCATAACTTGCTTCCCTTCCTGACTTCCTGACATAAGTGTAACCACTCATGGATTGCACCATCTTTCTGAGGGGAATTTGGAATGAATAAATATGCTGCTTTGCCCGTATGAATGAATAATAATTTTTAAAGCCCTATTTACAAAGGCCAACACCCTGTCTGGGTTATTACCCTGCTCTGCAATAATCTGTGCACGTTTCCAGGACAAAGTAGCCCACTTGACCGGCACCACATCTGCCCAGTAGCAGAGTGTGTACCATCTACAAGATGCAAACATTCACCAGAGAAGCTTAGCCAGCTCCCTCCATGTGGAAGCACTCAACCACTTACATGTAGAAGAACAAAGGCAGCAGATACATGGGAGTACCACCAACTGCAAGCCACTCACCATCCTGACTTGGAAATTTATAGCTATTCTTTCACTGTCGCTGGGTCAACATCTTGAAATTGCCTCCCTAAGGGCATTGTGGGTCAACTTACAACACATGGACTGCAGCAGTTCAAAAAGGCAGTTCACCACCACCACTACACCAAGTCCAGTTAATTAATACAGGGTAAAGAAAGACAGTGATCTGAGCACTAACCCCAGGAAACCTCAAGATATATCTTCCTTCAGTTTGTTAAATACTGTTCACTACTACTCTCTGTTTCCTGTCACTCAGTTAAAGTTATATTTATTCTTCTACTGTTCCTCTTATTCCATGAGATTCAACTATGCTGACACACATGTAATGTAGTATTTTATCCAAAGCAACTTTAAAGTCTATGATGACTACATTATCTGCATGACCTTCATCAAGACCAGCTATCATGTCATGGATTCAAAAGGCAGAATCTTCGGGTTTGATGGGTGTCTTGCAGGTTACCTAAATAAGTGCTGAGAAAGCCCCGTTGACTCTTGTGAGGATGGTCATAGTATCTATTGCCCATCAGGCACTAGAAAGGACAGCAGCAGGCCATTGTCTAGAAAGAGGTCCCAGGGCAAGGTAACCTTCCTGACACAAGCTGCCAGCCAACCAGAGATTAGAAACTCCAGTACTCAGCAACATCACAGGTGATGGGAGAGCAACTGCATGGACTACAAACCCAAGCTACTCTTAACTGACACCGACCTCTCCAAGTGTCTGTTGATTTTATGCTTCTAGAACCTTACCCCATATTGATTTTAACTGGGCCTATAGTTGCTCAGAAGATCCTTAACCTCAGAGAAAAACTCAAGAAAGTTAATTGAACACCATATTGGCTTAATAAATCTGAGCTGAGTTTTCTTAATGAATCCAAATTTTGCAAGCCTCTGTTTATTTTATCCTGAATTATCATGTTTGAAAACTTGCCTGCAATTGATATGAAATTGATTTGTTGGACTTACCATTACACCATTTTTTGAACAAAGGTGTAACGTTTGCAATTCTCCAGGCCTCTAGCAGTACCTCTGTATCTAAGGAATATTGAAAGATTATGCAATTTCCACCATTATTATTGGAGGTGTGCCTCCTTTGGCCCTGGTGACTTAGCAACTTTAAACATAGCCAGTGTCTCCTCTTTATCATTTTTTATCATCACGTCTAGTGCCACAACTACCTTTTCCTTCATTGTGGCTTAAGTGGTATTTTCATCCTTAATAAAAGCAGATGTAAAGAATTCAGTTAGTATTGCAGATATTCCTCCTGCATAAATCTCCATTTTGAGCCCAAATTAGCCCCACATTTATCACAGTATAAAAGGTAAAAGCCATTTAGATTTCCTTTCATGTTAGCTGCCACCCTCACATGTCAGAAGTAAGACTTGAACTCACAACTCTCCGAGTCAGAGGCTAGAGTTCTAGCACTCAGTCAGGGCAACGCTTAAATTATGGATATGCATTACTGAGAAAGACATCCACGCACCCAACTATTTTCGCATCCTTCAGCAACTGAACTTGGCTGCTTTAAACTGCCCACGTTTTTTTAGAATTCTCTAGAAAGAAAATTGGGTGAAGAAATGGTTTCTGATCTCAGATTGCACATGCCCAGCACATTTTATGTTCTCTCTGAAGGACCCATTCCTGTCAGTTCTGGCTGAACAAAATGTAGTTGCTTCACAGAAATTATGCCAATTACTTCTGTGTAATATTGTATTCTAAGATTGCTGTTGTACTGTGGGAATAGCATTCTAGAGCCACGGATTAATAATGTGTGGGTTAATTTGAAAATTAACTCATTTTTAAACATGGTATTTAATCTAGTATCAGTAAAGTCAGATGGTCAGAAAACTCCAACTAGTTCACTAAGATTCTTAAGTATAGGAAATCTACCATGCTTACCCAGTCTGACCTACATAGAGTCATAGAGATATACAGCACAGAAATAGACCCTTCGGTCCAACTCGTCCATGCTGACCAGGTATCCGAAATTAATCTAGTTCCATTTGCCACAACCCTTTTTGATGTTGTAATTGTACCATGTTGTTTAAAATTGGAATAACAAAAAAAGCCAGCCTTGCCAGCACTTGAAGGTTGAATTTCTAAGAAGGTAACACGTCAGTAGGATTTTCTGTGCTGCTGCGATTCAATGGAACATGATCTGAAACATCATTATCTCAGGCAAGTTTCTTCATTCAGGGTGTAGCAGGTGGCCAGGACATTTTCTAGTTTCTTTCCAAGTTTCTTAAGTGTTAAAAGTTTCCTCAGTAAGTGAGCAATTAGTTTGCAGAATTTAAAAAGTTCACTGTTAAGTTATGCAGCTAAGGGAATTCACTTTAGGAGTTAAGAGCTGTTTCTGTTCAGAGGTAGCTGAATCAGGACTGTGCTAATTACCCAATGTATTCCACCTCCCCCCTCCTCCTCTCTGCTTCCCCCTTTGTCCCCAGACGACAGAGCAAATGACCCTTTTCCTGCTACAAGACTAGGTAGCCTGGCTGGACCAGACGCAGGTCCCCTGACGCCCGAGCTGCTAACTCAACAGATGAAAGAACAGGGCTTCTTAAAAAAAAGAGAAAATGAAGGAGAATGTTGTTCTATTTGAAATCAGGACCAACCGACATTATCCACTGTTTGCTTTTCTTTCGGGCCAAAGCAGACCAGCTCTCTGTCAGTGTTGTGATTAAACACCACTCTCACTCTGCCTGCAGCATTTAGCAACCCTTCAGGAGGCTGTAAAAAGGAAAAGGAGAAAACTAATATCAGTGGATCTGTCACTTTATCTGAGAGACTTTTGCTAAATAAGGGGAGAATCTATAGGACAATTGGGTATTTTCTTCGTGAAATAAAATACAGATTCAACAGTACTTCCTTAAGGATATGAGGAAAAATTCTAATTGGGACTTGGTTCCTATAAAGCAAGTATTTCAGAGACTGTGATTGACCCCATTGAAAGCACCCAATATCCACAGAAAAAAAATTAAGTTACTTAATGCAAAAGCTTAGTTGACTTGCAGAGACTAATCGGCGTGGAGCCCTGAAATCTAGTATTAATGTGGGTCAAGCTTTATATATATTTTAATTAAAAGCTTATTTGGCTCACAATTTATTTAATCTGGAGTGAAGTGGCATCGAGTGGTCACAAACTGCATTCCTGCCTTTGGAGAGAGGTTTGATTTTCTTCTCTCTCCCTGGACCTGTCTTGGGATCAGGTTTATTTGTACAAAAACCTAAAAGCGTAGCACGTGTGTTGTAAATGGAGCTCTGTTCTACGGCAGCCCATCACTTTCAGTGTGCTGCTTGGGCAGGGAGAGCTTTTTCTCCTTGTTCCTTGCCTGCACTGCCTCACAACGCTCACGCAGAGCAATGATGTTGAGCAGTAATGAATGAAGGAGTGTTTTTACCCAAGAGGTTAGGAAGTCAGTATTTGTGGTCGCAGAAGGTAAAAGCCAGATGCTGCTGTAGATTTAGACATGCAATGATCTAAATAACCTTAATGAAACAACTTTGATTCAACTGTACATCCCTGTGCAAACTTGCATAAATTGAACCTTGCATGATGGGAGCTTTAACTGTTGGTTTATTTTTGCTGGTTTGAGGATCACATCTCTTCAATGCACCACTGTCTTTGTCACTTGCATTTCCATTTTGGAAACATTCTGGAACACTAAGCAGCCTATGTAAGATGTTTGTGGCTGTGATTCAGTGGGAATTTGGTGATAAGCGAGCATTTCACTCACTTATCTTCATGGTCAGGCCAATTTACATGTAGTCAACAGACTAAAATGTCAATCTAGACTGATTATGGCCCAAGACTGCACAGTGGAAGTTGAACCCACAACCCAATACTGACTGAGTCGCAGCCTGTACCAGATGAGCAACAGTCTGGTGCCGTTTGTGGTGAGTTACTTTTGTTTTCAGGTCATAATTAGTAACGAGATTTCAGTTCCTTCTGCATTCCAATCCCTTCTAGGATCCTGCGACGAATGTTATCCTGGAACAGGAACAAAGAATATTTCATTTACTCAAAAAAAAGCAAGTTTCCTTATACATCACAGGGCAACTGACTTTTATAGCTCGGATTCATTCAGAACTGGCACATTCACTGCTTGCTGCACTTTTCAAATAAATTTGCAAATTGCCACACGTAAACTGGAGAGAGTTCTCATGAGGTGTGCAATGACTGAGATGGTTTACGTGACACAGACTCCTGTTTCCATGGAGCACTGTACACTTTGAGAAGAGCAGGCGTAGAAATTATGAAAAGAGACATAAAGAGAAGGCCAATTTCAGGGAGCCAAACCCCCAACAATGTCTGGCCCAGCTTAACCAGATACACTGGTTTTGACTCCTTGGTGTTCAATAGAGACAGTTCCAACAATTGTTCTCCATTCACACCCCTGCAAGTCACTTAACCTGAGGCCTATAATTTGATTCTATAGGAAGGAGAGCAAGCTGTCCGGGGGGGTGGGGGGTTGGTGGGGGGGGTGGGTGGGGGGGGGGGGGGGGGTGGGGGGGGTTGGGGGGGGTGGTGGGTGGGTGGGGGGGTACAATAGCATGCTCAGCTAATCAGATGAGGAACCAATTTCAGGCTATCTGATTGAGATTGGAGAAGCTTTGCAGGCCTGGATTGGTTATGTTTGCAAACCTGGTCCTGTTCAATTTCTCGGCTGCAAGCGTTACTCAAAACATACTACGTTATGATAGTTTAGCTGAAGCCTTGCTTTGCCAATTATAACTTCTTTTTGGCTTATGCTGGCTCTACTTCTGAGGTCTGCTCCAGATGAGGAGGCTGGGTAAATTGGCACCATTTAACATTTGCGTCAATCACTTGGACAGATATAGATTTAAATTTTTTTCTCACGCAGTTGAACCCACTGTAAATCTTAACTGTCCCCTGTTGCTCTGTAGTACGAACATCCATTGAATAACTCGAAAGTATAAGATACTGTAACCCTTGGGTGTTTGTTACAAAGGAATGGACACCAGCGAAGTTGGAAGTGTTATGCTCAAACCTGCCACCTTTAAGAGCCCTTGCTGAGATAGCTTGTGCAATTGCAGTCGAAGCATTTTATGTTAGGTATAGGAGTGCCAGCTGTGAATAAAGGCTTACTCATAAATCCCTGAACTCTGCAGGGATTTGGGGGAATAGTGGGAAAGAGCAATGAGTCAAAATGTTTGAGTGGCTTTTGCCAGTTGATACAGTCCAAATAAAGTAACTCCTCTCTTGTCTAACCATTCATCTGGAGTATGTATTAAGCTGCTGTCTCTTCTAACTAAAATATGCTTTTTTTTTTGTCTGCACCTAGTCTTGCTGTCCCAGCATCCAGGATCCAAACCTGTCCTTAGACTGAGCTCAATAATTTAAAATCTCACCCAAGTGAAAGACACCAGTCACTCCTCCGAGCACAAGTTATTTGTGGTTTCATTTGAATTTTTTTGTTTGCCCAGCAAGTTAAGAACGAGATCCAACCACATCCCAATGAAGTAGGCGAGGGGAAAGGCTAAAGCATGGAGAAAAGCCCAACTCAGCCTGAGATTGTACTTCTTCTGCCTGTTGACTGGTTCCTCTCTCCAAATCTCTCGTCTATTGAGTGGGTGATGGTGAATCTGCTCTTGTTGTTGTGGTGGGGAAAGGTGTTCCCACATTTCTGTTAGATTAAGAAGTTGCAATCTATTGACAGCAACAGTGAGAAATAATGATATATGTCCAACTTGAGAGGCTGGGTGTTTTTACAAGCAAATCTTCCGATGTATCTGCTGTCCTTAAAATCCGAGATGGTGGTGGTTGCAGGTTTAGGGGAGGCTGCTGAAGGAGCTTTGGCAAGTTGTTGCAGTACCTCCCAGGTTGTGCAGCCGTTGTGTGTCAGTGTAGAGGGTGCAGATGTTTAATAGAGTGGATGGGCCACCAGTCAAAGGGGATGAGGATTGCTGGATCCTCTTCCAATTGAACTCATTCAGGCTGTGGAAATCGTTCCATCACAATCCTGGCTTGGACATGGTGGAGAATTAGCAATGCTGTATGCTGCAACCATATAAGTTCTACTGATTGGACACACACTGGGAACAGTCCACTAACATCAGGATTCCATGGGGGCAGACATAACCAGGCCTTCCATTTATGATCATTATTCAAAACCTTCCAGTGAATACCGTGCTCAAACAAACATGAGACTCAGAATTGATGGGTCTTGGAGGTGAATGGGGTTGAATAATCTATTGGCACCTATCCAACTCCACTGAAAAGGGTGGCCATTTGAGTATACTTGTTTTCAAGAAGAAGGTAGATATAGTTCTTTATGGCTAAAGGGATCAAGGGATATGAAGGGAGGGTGGGATTAGGGTATTAAGTTTGATAATTGAATGATGGTGCAAGTTTGAGGGGTCAGTTGGCTTACTCCTGCTCCTATCTTCTGTGATACTATGCAATACTGAAAAGCTGTGAGCATCCAATGTCAGGAAATACTTTAAGATTAGGAAAGAAAAGGCTGGGCCCCAAGTGAATTTACCTGTCTCTTTGTGAAGGGGAGTCCTACAGAATTGGGCTTCACGTCTCTGTTATATGTCTGTCAGGAAGAGTCGAGTTTGCGTTGCAGAATGAAATACTTTCCTAACTTGAGTGATTTGGAATCAGGTATAGTACAATAAGCAGGAGAACAAAGCCTTTGAATTTGATGCAATACTGTGTCATAAACCCAACATCTAGGGTATAGAATCCCTTACCACAGCACTATCTCCATTTTACATACAACCACCCTGGTGGCTGTTGTCAGTATACCTCCAATAGGGTGTTTCACTGAGTGTGGCAATCCTTATGCTATGTCACATAATGTAAGAAACTGAGCATCACATTGAACAATCCAACAGACATTTATTACAACAAACTACAATGTACAAATGTTACATTTCTCGGCAGGTACTTAACGGTTTGGGTAAACATGAAGGTACTGGTTTACACAGAGGAGTCTCATCCAGCGGAGCGTCATACTTCAGGTGTTCTGAAATAAGATGAGTGTAAGTCAGGAAGCTGCTGAGGAGAGAGAAGCAGAGTTAACATTTCAAATCAGTGATCTTTCATAAAAATTGGAAACTATTTTCTGTACAGAACAGAGAAAGGAGGAGGCACGAGCTAAAAAGGAAGGTTTGTGTTTGCATGGAAGGCAGGAAAGATTAACTAAGTAATATGAAGATGGTGCAAGACAAGGTACTGAGACAATTAAATAAACAATACATAGGTTTTCAGGAACTTTAACTGACAAACCGCAGAGCTGTTACTAACAGCTGCTGTCATGAGTATTACATTAAGCCTCCCAGAAGCTGGGTACCTCCCACATAGTTGAGATAGGATCTTCCAACCACCAGGGGGAGACAATATTCAGCCTATCAGTCCAAACTATGTTGAAATGCAAATTTCAGAAGTCAAAGCCCAATGTGTTCATCTATTAAACAAGAAACATAAAGAAATAGAATTAGTTAACGTTTCTAGACATCACCACAACGTAGTCAAGTTGCGATACACTGAGCAGAATTAAATGATGAAAGAGGCTTATCTAATTGACTCCAATCTCCAAAACCATTTCATTTTTGTTTTGCTCTGTCCTTTCTTCAGGCATGAGGCACAAAGTGGCCACCAAGAGCCAGATCACCCACTGACCAATCAGAAAGCAGAAGAGGCAGATGACGAGGACGATGAGGAGGAACTTGAGGAAGACGATGAAGAGGAGGATGAGAGCATGACAGAAAAATCCCAGGATGACCCTGTTTCACCGAAGACTGATGCCAGAGTCCAGTATAGAGAAAATGAAGAGGAACATCATGCCCCACTCACCCTGGGTTATGAGCAGGCTCACAGGTTTGTGAAACCCATACAGCTGTTGTCTTCATGTATTCTTCCTCATATCCTCATCAAAAGCATGCTACCCATCCTAAGAATGGTTGGTTTAACAGGTGTGGGTTGAGAAGTCCACAAGGTGATGGAGTGGTCTCATACTCTGCTGGTTCTGTTTTCCTAAGAATCAAAGTGCCTGAACATTAAATTAAACTGGTCAGTCTCATTGCTGCACTCATAGATGTAAACCTCGTGTAAGAATACAAACTGATTTAGCCCATTCACACTGCGCTTAACCTACTAACTCATCCATGGGACTGCAAAGGTCTTCAGGGCTCTTGCACCACCCTCGAAGGAACATTTGTCTGAACTTTATTTCTGATCCTTTCAGTATCCATGATCAGATTCTTGCAGCAGTAAATATATTACTGAGACAGGAGTTATAAGGAGAGGCTGGATAGGTTGGGACTTTTTTCCCCCAGAGTGCAGGAAGTTGAGGGGTGACCTTTTTGAGGTGTATAAAATAATGAGTGGCATAGACAAGGTGAATAGCCAAGGCCTATTCCCCAAGGTAGGGGACTCCAAAACTACAGGGCACAGGTTTAAGGTGAGAGGGGAAAGCTTTAAAAGAGGGCTGAGGTGCAACTTTTTCACACAGAAGGCGGTGTGTGTACAGAATGAGGAAATGTCAATTGCCCGTAGTGTTAGGTGAAAGGGTAAATGTAGGGGAATGGGTCTGGGTGGGTTGCTCTTAGGAGGGTCGGTGTGGGCTTGTTGGGCCAAAGGGCCTGTTTCCACACTGTAAGCAATCTAATCTAATAATCTAATGCAGGCACAATTACATCATTTTTAAAAAATTTGGACAGGTACGTGAATAGGAAAGATTTAGAGGGAATGGGCAAGTGGGACTAGTTTAGTTTGAGAAACCATGCTTGAGTTAGACTGAAGGGTAGGTTTCCTTCCTGTATGACTCTATTGGGTCAGGTCATAACAAGTACATTGTAATCAAATCAGGGTGGTACCACATCCAATTCTCAATCCAGCCAAGCCCTTACACCCTTTTTCCTGCATTTTCTCAAATCTTCAAATAGTTTATGTTGGGTGAAGGTGATGGTACAGTATTTTGATCTGTACTATGTTCCTGGTTTGGAAGCATGTGACAGTGTTAAAGGATGATTAAAATGGGGAGAGTGTTCCATTCCTCAGCACCGATATAATCTGCTGTTCAAAGCCCCTCAGTCTTCACATACGCACAAACAAACATGGCAGCTCAGACCCGCAAGCTGAAGTATTCTGTACATCAGAAGCAATTGCAGAAGATTTCATGCCAAGCACGTCAAAATGTGACACATATATATAGTTAAATTGGAATCTGCAGACTGTTTGTATCCTCTGTGGACTCCATTTTATGCCATCAAGACTAGAGATTTAAATTGGCCTGTCACAACTTTGTCTGAAAGATTAAGCACCAAGAGTGGCATCATGGGGATTCTATACTCCAGCGGTGAGAGGAGACTGATGCAATCACAATTGCCTTTGCAATTTGTTTCCAATTTTGCTGAAACTAGTCTTTGAATTCTGCAACATTACGCTCAGATAATTGTCTACTCGAAATCCAATTTAACCGAACAGTTTTGATCTGCTTTCTGCTATACAAGAGATATAAACTTGTTTTTGGCACGTTGCCATGTTACATCTGAATCTCACAGTTCAGTATGTGACATTAGCAGGACTTTGAGGCGAAGATTCAATCTCACATACACTACACGGCCTGTTTCAGTCCTAATCAGGCAGAAGGAGGAATTTAATGCCACCCCAGTGACGTGTTTGGAGGTCGGGGGGGCGGGGGGGGGGCTACTTGATTGCGTGGGAGGGTGTAGGATGGGTATCCCACTGTCCAATTAAATATGGGGGTGGGTACTGAAGGTCTGTGGATGACCCTCAGGCCTGGATGCTTAAGGACCCTTGAGGACCTTAACTGTGTAATTAATACCCCGTTTAAGGGCAACATCTCTTTTCCAAAGGGGGGGGGGGAGTCTCCACATGGGAAGCTTAGAAAAGCACACCATGTTGACTTTACTTGCTGTTCTACTGGCTGTTATCTTGCTCAAATGCACTCCATGCTGGATTAACGAGCTCAACATTGGGAAGGGAGGGGAGAGGGTTCACCCCCCTCCCTTTCCTGCAATCCTCACCCCACCTACACTCACCTTTGGCCTGGGCTCATGTTGCTTCTGGCCCTCTCTAGTGACAATGGAGACCTGTCAGTCTCTGATTAGTCAGCAGCTCATGTTGAAGGGGGTGACATTTCTGCTCATGGAGCCCTTATGCAGCTGGTGGGTGAGACCATTGTCACAAACTTTAACTTCCACCCAGAATCCCAATAGCCTAGGCCCTTCACTCAACATTTATTCCATAGACACATGATCAAAGTTACACCCATAATATGAAATTCCAGTGGATGCAGTTACACCAATTATTACAATTCAAATGTTAAAATTTGGTCATTCAAACTGCATGTGAAACTGATCACAGTTACTCCAATTAACTACAAACCCAACAGGCCTACTCAGGCACTGTGTAGAAAAGCCCAAATCTGTCTAAGTATAATTAACCAAATTACTTCTCAGGTACTTAATGGTAATGGTGGAAATTGTACTCTTTAGCCTTCCAGGGCCAAAGTTCAGTGATTTACCACTAAAATTTCCCAGATTGTTTCCCTACCTTTTCATTCAATGCTCACCCTTTGGCCCTAGTGCTAAAGAAAGCCCAGAGGGAAAAGTCAGTTTAAAGAAAAGTAATATTTGGAAATGAACACACTGCTTGTTACTGGACCTTCATGTTAAAGTATACCAGACGAGTCTGAGCAGTGTGTCTCATTTTCCAAAATGAACTGTTTTTTCCTTCTGGGAGTGGAGAGTATTGCAAATCGAACCGTATTATTGAATGTCTTCTGTAGACAGGCCTTAATGTGGATTGGCAAGAGACAGAACACCTCCTTGAGAGCACTCACCTCAATCAAGGGAAGGCCCAAAATCATCTTTTGGGGCAACTGGGGATCAGTGATAAATGGATCTTGTCAACATCACTCACATCTCGAAAAGAAAGAAAGATTTCTTACCCAACACAATTGTAAAGTAGTGCCTAACTAAAGAAGTGATAGAAATTCTATGAAAGTCACATACTGCACTCTGAGCCACGGATGTAACGGCTTGGTAAAACCTCTAGTATCTTGCCAGCATGATGAACATTTAACTCTTTAAAATGGACCAGCAACAGTAAAGACGCTCCTATTGGTGTTTTGTTCACTGTGTGTGTCATCATGCTACAAACATCCCCATCCCCATCCCATCATGCTTGGGTGACACCATTCACTGCACCTCCTTCTATCGTCAACCTGCCGTGTATGTGGACTGTGCTGTGCAACCCTTGCATGTGCATGCAAAGATTGAGCCAGCAGCGCTGACTCTGATTGGCTGAGTTGTGTGAGGTCAGAAGGGCTAACATGGGGTCACCTTCCCCCTCCCCCTGATCATTGGCACAGGTGTATTGCTGAGGATGAAGCTGGCCTGCTGGCCTTGGACCAGATAGCGAATTTCACAAAGGGGCTGGACCTACGTAAGGCAGCAGAGGAGCAGTACGAGGTGAAAGAGGCCGCAGTCTTTAATTCCACCTTAGACTCCGAAGCAATAAAAGAGACACTGTACAGGCAGGCTAAAACTCAGGTATGGTATTCTACAGCAGACACACATTCTCAGTGATGAGTGACATTTTTGACTGTGTTTATTTCACAAAGCTGAGTCTTGGCAGTAGAGCACAAACATATAGGGATACACATACAGGATCACACACGCACAGGAACACACGCACAGGAACACACACACAGGAACACACACACAGGAACACACATACAGGGATGTACACTTACAGGGATGCACACGTACAGGAATACATACGTACAGGGACACACGTACATGGACACACGTACACGGACACACACAGGGACACATACATACATACATGGACACATACGTACAGGAATACACACGCACAGGAACACACACACCCATGCACAGGAACACACACACAGGAACACACACGCACAGGAACATACACGTATACAGGAATACACGCACAGGAACACACGTACAGGGACACGTACAGGAATACACACGTACAGGGACATACACGTACAGGAATACACACGTACAGGAATACACACGTACAGGGACACACACGTACAGGAATACACACGTACAGAGACACACACGTACAGGGACACACGTACAGAAACACACATATACAGGAATACATATGTACAGAGACACACACGTACAGGGACACACACGTACAGGAACATGTGCAGGAATACACACGTACAGGGACACACACAGGAACACACACATACAGGGACACACACGTAAAGGGACACACACACGTACAGGAACACGCAGACGCGCAGGAACATGTAGGCATTCAGGAACACGTAGGCGCACAGAAACACACAGATGCACAGGAATACAGGCACACAGATGTATAGAAATACAGACACACAGGAATTCAGATGGACAGGAACACACAGACTCACAGGAACATCGATGTACAGGAACATAGAGACATACATGAGCACACAGATGCACAGGAATACAGACATACAGGAATACAGACATACAGGAACACAGATGTACAGGAATACAGCCATACAGGAATACAGACATACAGGAACACACAGATGTACAGGAACACACAGGTGTACAGGAATATTGGCGTACTGGAACACACAGGCATACTAGAACACACAGATGAACAGGAACACACAGACGTACAGGAACACACAGACATACAGGAACACAGGCATGCAGGAACACACATGCGTACAGAAATGCAGGTGTACTGAAAGACACATACGTACAGGAACACACACAGACGTACAGGATCACACAGACATACAGGAACACACATATGTCCAGGTATACAGACGTACTGGAACACACAGATGTACTTGAACACACACACACATACAGGAATACACAGACTTACAGGAACACAGATGTGCAGGAACACACACATACAGGAACACAAAGACGTAAAGAAACACCAACACACAGGAACACACACACACACACATAGAAATATACACACTTGCACCAGAACACACACACTGACACTCACTCACTCTCGGCTTTGACCCACATGTCAATATGGATTAGAGGTTTGATTTATTGAATGCGATTTTTGATCCTGCAACCAACTTAAAAGTTAAACTCTGCAGTTACTATCGATCATTTTGATTTGGGTGTTGGAGTTAAATGGGCAATGTTGATTCCTGCCAATTACACATCTTTCCCAATTTTAGCTTCCAATCACTTCAATCAAAATGGAGACCAGGTGTACAATAGACAACTGCTTTGATACAGATTGCCAAGTGATCCCAACTCTGTAGTTTGTGACCACAAAGTCTGTAACACTCAGAGATGAAAGTACTACAGCAGAGTACACAGTTTAGTTGCATACGTTTCAAAGTAAATGATATTGTAAAAATTGGAGTCACAGGTTGAATACAGAACTGCTGAACTATCAGTATATTGTATACTGTGACAAAGAAATATTATGTACACTATGATGGAACAGTACCACATAAACCATGAACAGACTTTCTGACATAGCAAGATGATATATATGCAGTGAGAGAACATTTTGATGTACACTGTGATGGAGCAGAATGGCATATAATGTGTCAGAACAATAATAAACACACTGTAATTGGGGAGTGTGACATACACTGGATGTAATGGTACAAGATACACTGTGATAGAGCAAAACAACACGCACTGAGGGAAGTATACAGTTTATACAGTGGTGTGATATATGTTAAGCAATAGGATATATACTATGATAGTCCTTCTACTGATAGAGAAAACTTGCCATTAATTATATTTTAAGCTTATGCAATCTTGCTTTTATCTTTTGAATTGATTTTTAATAAAGGATGCAATTTATGTGGCTAAATGTTCTTAAGATGACCTTGTTTATTCCTGGACTCCTGAAAATGGATTAAATAGTTGTATCTACACAATTGTTAACATATTTTAGCCTATTAGAGTCTTGGATTATAGTATTTATAAATGGTAAAATATCTTAACTGGACTTGGGAAAACAAGTACCGCTATAAGGTGGGAGTTCGTTCTCATGCAATCCTGCATTATAAGAAAACTGTTTAATAGCAGCACCATTTAAACTAATGGGGCTGGAATCCCATTATAACCAATACATGCTTTAAAACTTTGCGCTTTAGAAACAGTCCCCAGTTCGTCAATTGTGTTATAGTGAATTTGTGTTAACGAAATGCACATTATAGCAGAACAATCTGTATAAACTTTGTTTACGCATAGTAATTAATCAAAGGAAGATAATCTGAAATTAGCCGAGGGAATCTTGGTCACTCTCCATGTATTGGATAATCGCAGTGTATAAGCTGACAGTCTATGGGTTACTTGTCACTGCCATAGACTCAGGGTTAGACAGTAACATCTTTGGATAAAAGATGAGACCAGGGCATGCCTCAACATTTATCTGCCTCTTACTAATACACTAATACAGCTCTGGATCTTACTGTAACTGAGAATGTCTGTGTCAAAAAGCTTTATGAAACTATCTATTGTCAATTTGTTCCTTTTGTTGTATCATCCGTGGTATAGAAATCCAATAACATAGGCTCAATTGCCTTTCACCTTTCATTGCCACCCAACAATACAAAGAATCGAATCCTTCCACCAAGTGTCTCACAAACTTTGAAAGATTATTTGTGGACCAAGGGAGATTAAAGCTTCTCTCCCACTTCATATCCATATAAACCTCAGGTGAAATTTTAACTAATACAAAGCCCACTCACATTTACAGTGTTAAATTCAGGCTCCTCGGGTCCAGATGATGGTATTCAAATCTACAATCTTCAGTTAAACAGTTAACTAAATGGTTACAACACCTGATGGGATACGAGGCAAGGTTTTAACATGAGTCAGCACTGAGTTAGTTGATCCCAGCCGTGATGTTAAGGAGGGCAGAGGGATAAATTGATGGTGTTTCCTGCTCTTTGCTTACCATCGATTGAGGACCACTTTACGTTACCAACACAGGTTAGCAAAGGGTGGGATTGGAGTAACCTGTCCAACTGGAATTTCTTTTCTCTTTCCCCCATCAACATTCTCAGTCTTGGCTCATTCATGGACAAAGATCACATGTGAACTTACTGATAGGTCTGTATGCATAGACCAGTCCAGCAGACAAGAGGAGCAATGAAAGATGGCAGGAGCACTGGGAAAAAGAGGGGAAGTTTCCAATTGATAGCCATATATAGCCTTAAAATAACAGCACTGCCATTCTCCTCTGAAGTTGGAATAATACCCAATGTTTTAATACTGACAGAGTGAAAGGAGGACAGAGGGCCAGGAGTTGGTTTGCTCCATGTGTTCCAATAATCTGTTACTCAGCATTTCTGTACTTTCTCTGGGGTTGCCATCAATCTTCCATAGAACTATCAGATGGCGATTAGGACAATGCCTCAGAAATTCATAGAATAACACAGCAGAAAAGGTTATTACGCCAATTGCATCTATGCTAGCCCTCTGTGGTTAAAATGACATTGTATAAAATGCTGCCATTTAATAGATGTGCAATTAATGCTGTCTTTCTTTTGTTCTCCACTTCCCCCAATTGGAAACCACAGACTTATGCCATGATGCTTTCATTCTCTGAGAATGCTTCCCTCCATCCATCGTCCCAGAACTCTCTGGATGCTTGGCTGAACATAGCAGGAGCTACACCGGAGTCGGGAACCTTTCATCAAATCAACCACGTGTGAGAGAGAGAGAGAGAGAGAGAGAGAGAGACAGAGAGATAGAGAGCTCCAGCAAAGCGAGATGTGGGCCTGACGTAGCTGGGCAGGGCGGGGCTGTTGTGGGGTAGGGGGCTGTGGATGCTGGCATCAAAAAGGTGTGGCTGCTGAAAGCTCAGATACCTCCATCTCCCCTCCCCCCTCCCCACCTCCCCCTTCAGCTGACCTCAAGAGGCCTTACACACTTTCATTCCTTCGGTCGAAACTGAATGATGTTGCCGACCTTAAATTCCCGAAGATATTTATTCCTGTTATATAATTTTTTTGCACAAATATATAGTTGGGGCTGCAGCTTAAAATAAAGAAGTTAAGAATATTAATACACAGGGGCCAGTCAAGCTATGGGAAGAAAGAGATTCGTCCCTTGATAAAGGTATCCTGCTTGTTCATCTATATCCCATCTTACTTTGCATCATTGTATTCTATTCTAATTTAAATTATTTGTAGAAATAAGCAGGGGAGTCAATTCTGCAATAATGAACATGTAAATAAAAAAGCCTGCATTCTCTCAACCTTCCTTCCCCCAACCTCATTCGAAATCTCTCTCCTAGGCATTATTTCCCTTCTATAACAAACAGTATTGTGTCTTGAACTCTTAGCTGTCACGAGAGTGATTTAAAAATATTAATATAATTACCTAGAGAAGGACCAAACTTTGTGTAATGATGTTGTATAATAACTGTTAAATAGAGAGTTGCTTGTGCCAAACATGGTAGGTTGTCCTTCTAGCTGCAGATTCCCAGACAATCAAATTGGTTTTTTTTTTGTTTATTCTATTTAGTCATAGGCTTTATTGAATTTCTTCCTGTCCATTAGTGTTTATGTCCTTGCTATTTATTCTTTAGACAATTTCCTTGCAGATGCCCCGCTTGTAACAAAAAAAACCTCCAAAAATGTGAATTATATTTCTTTTCTTTTTAATGTAAGCATTTTTGTGTGGCATGCGATGTGAAAGTGCCAAACATTTGAGATGGGAGTTTGGTGGGGGTCGATTTTTTTTTGAACTCAGTATTTTATTTAAAAGATCTGATCCTGTTGTTAGATTTAATTCTTTCCAAGGAAACAAATGAGAAGAACGAGAGGAGAATAGGCCTCGGCTGTTGTAGTTTCCATGGCAACTAATTATCAAGAAAAAAATTAAAAGAATAAAGAGACCTTTTGCTTTGAAAAAGCTCCTGTAAATACTTGTGTAAAAGCCAGCAATTTCTTTTGTCCCCTGAAGTGACTCAAGTTGGTGCTGAATGATTCACTGATTCCTCTCAGCAACTGTGGACTCAGGTAATCAGGAAGGATACCGGTTCCATGCAATTATTACTTTGCACGATTGTCGGCATGTCCCTAGGTTTTTTTCCGTTTATGTTGTAATGAACCAAGCCAGCAGTGTAAATGTACAAAAATAACCCCTCAAAAAACTGTTTATCTTTTGCTGTTTTAAGCAGCCAGTTAATTTGATAAATTCTGTAGCTGTGACATTCCATATTTTTCTGTTGTACGTGTTGCCATTGTTCCCTCTTTCCAAAATGGTTTCACACACACTCTACCTTTTCTTTAAGCGACCGAGCAACAATCTGACATGGGCCAACCGGATCCTGCAGCCTGCCTTCTCAAGACAATCTTGTTTTCTAATAACTTTCCAAGCAGTTTGATGGTGCCTTCATGCATGTGCTGGGCAATATTTCTTATTAAGCTGTCCCAGTTCAAGGTGAGGTACAAATCTGATGTTTCTTTTAAGAATCCATTTTTCACTTCATTGAAAAACACCTAGTTGGAGGTCATGAGCAATACTCTGTAATAACAAGGCAATTTTATGCCTACAGTCTCATCCTATAGCTTTTCCTTTGATACAATGCGTGTTAATAAATACCACTTAACTATATTTACTTTTCACCTTTCCTTGGCTATGAAATATCCAGCCCCTTCCCTGGAGAGCTGTTCAGCAGATTAAGACAGTTGTCTTATACAGCTATTCAACTATTTGGTGAGAATAGACAATCATTGAATTGCAACCATGTCACTGAGTAGAATTAGGTTAACTGATGGTGGAATGGTCCTTGTCAGTGTTTAAAATACATGGAACAAAATAGCAGGTCACCCTGTTCAATTTGAAACCAATCTTCAGCTGCATGATCTTGATTAATTTCAGATTCCCTTATGAAAATAACTCTGCCCAATGACCGGAACAAGAATTTTGAAGGTATTGACATTTGCCAAGTAATATACTGTGGACATTGTTTGCCCACAGCTATGTCTCCCAAATGGTCATTCTTCTCTGTCAAGCCTAGACAATGAAAATCTTTGAAGAGAAGTCTGTAGCTGATTCTGTCCCATACATGTCACATCTATACACAAGCACTTTGAAGCATTTGGGTGGGAATCAGGAGGAGCATCTTGGTCCCTCTCAGAAGGCCAGGAATATGGTGATCATTTTTGTTGTTGTTGTAAACTAACTTCTTAATTAACCTGAAGCCAAGGTGGGCAAGTGGGAAAGCTCACCTATGAGATTTACCAACATGTTTTCATTTAGATAAGAGCACTTTTATAATTTTAGAAAGACAAAGGACAAACAGACCCTCCCAAAAGGATCTGGTTTTCCAGAAACTCTCTGAGGTTCATGATGCATCACATTGCATTGAGTTGTTAGGTTTCCACAGGCCTTGTCCACTATTCCACACTTAGCCTGCTCACAGCTTGACTGCTCACTTTCACTTCTATTCATACATTTTCACTCTCCTTCCTTATCTCAACTTCATTCCTTATCTTCCCCTTTTAACTTTGTCCTAACCTCTTCACCCTCTTTCCACATCCAAATTATTTTTCCCAAACTCCATTCCTTACCCCAACATTCATTCACAACTCTTCACTCCCATTCCTCACCTTCACCATCATCTTTAGCGAGCTTGCTTCCTCTAATCACAATTATAGACAATAGGTGCAGGAGTAGGCCAATCTGCCCTTTGGGCCTGCACCACCATTCATTATGATCATGGCTGATCATCCTCAATCAGTATCCTGTTCCTGCCTTATCCCCATAACCCTTGATTACTTGAAATAAAAAGCCATACTTTGAGGTCTTGCTACAGTCTTATCTGATCAAAATATCCTGTTCCAGAAATAGTAGCTACTCCTTGATCTCTAAAATTTTAAAGAAATGTTTCAGACCAAACCATTGTCAGATCTTTTTGGCTACTTTTGATCATTGAAAAAAAGCATCCTATCGGGATGCATCACAGTGTGGTTTGGCAACTGTTCTTCACAAGACCGAAGGAAACTGAAGAGAGTTGTGAACACAGCCCAGTCCATCATGCAAACCAGCCTCCCATCCACTGACTTCACCTCTACTTCCTGCTGCCTAGGGAAATCAACCAATATCATCCAAAACCCTTCCCACCCTCGTTATACTCTCTTCCAACCTCTTCCCTCAGGCAGAAGATCTAAAATTTTGCATGCACATGCAAATAGATTCAAGAACAGCTTCTTCCCCACTGTTATCAGACTTCTGAATAGACCTCTTTAATGTTAATGTTGATCTCTCTCTACACCTTCTCAGCAGCTGTACCCTGCACTCTGCTCTGTTACCCTGATGCACTTGTACAGTACGATCTGTCTGTGAAGCACACAAGACAACACATTCCACTGTACCTCGGTACACATGATGGTAACAAATCAAATCAAAATTGGAGGCTGCTGGTCAGCCAGTCGGGCTTTTGCATTTATCACACCGCCTGCCCCATTTAGTAATTCTCGTGGAAGGCAACTAGCACTTAGAATGTGAGTCAGCACATTTCAGACAACATGCACAGGCCCAACATTCCACTGCAACTTACCTCATAAACAAATCATTCCTATGACACTCAGGCTGATTCTTTTCTTACACTGGAGTGATGGAGCATAGGGAAGATGTACCAAGGATCCTTTAATATGTCATCCACTGTGAATAGGATTAGAGATCTTTAAGGCAGAGGGGGATGTGGTATTTGCTCACTGTCAGGCAAATACAGTTTTGCTTCACAACACTACTAAGGTTTCCGTGGGGAATCAGCCCTGGACTTTACATACCAAGGAAGACTGTAGCTCTTGCTTAGCACATGGAAGAATGGTCTATTCTCTCACTTGAAAGAGGGTGACCAATGATAAATAGCCTTAAAGAAGAAAGGCCAAATCTCACACATACCAATGACTACCAGGCATAACAGGCTGGTGTTTGATAAATACCAGAAATACACCAGCAATGATAATAACACTTGAAAACTGTTTTTCCAGTGATTCACAGCACTGGTTACATTTTGATCTATTGAGGGTGCAGTTGGCCTTTGGTGAAAGTGGGAATTAGACATCAGCGAGTTCATGTTGTCAAGGGGTAACAGTAATATCACCATCATCCCAGAAGGCTGCTCCCTCATTAGAGTTAGACAACTGATGGTAGTTTAACCCGAGAGTCACCACATTGCACGCAAGGGTTAGGGTTGAGAACGGTGGGATCTTTATGGTAACCTCAACTGGTACAGAAATTGAACCCATGCTTTTGGTGTCACTCTGCACTGGAAAGCAGCTATTCAACCAACTGAGCTAACCAACCCCCATTTTCACAGCATGTTGTACACTGCACCTGACTTCTATTTACATTGTCAAAGTCCAATTTCACTCTCACCAGTTTGTTTTCACACTTGCAGGTAGAGTGCCTTGTGCATTTCAAGGTAATATGCAGTTAGCTTCTATCTGCCAGTTGCAGGCTGGCTTCCTTTGCTCTTATGTTAATATTAGTGTCCTTAAATCTGGACTGTGGACCCTGGAAGGTAATTGTCTTACCTGCAAGGTCTGCTATTAGCAGGCAATATGTGTATATAGCACTTCGAGTTTATTTTGACCTATAAGTAAGTGTTAGTCAATAGATGCATCCAGCCTGATGACTAAAAGGAGTTCCATTGATTTTGGGCAGCTAGGCCTTTGTTAGTCTTGCAAATTTTTAACAATGGTGTGATCTCATGTTGGAATCATTCTCATTTTGATTCTTGATGTGTTGCTTAAAAGTTTCACTTTTTATAAAATGGTTTCCAATGTAAACCCCAAGGAGGACAGTTGGCACAAATGCACTAAGGAAAGATTAGAAAACTTTCCATGAAAATTCCACTGCTCCTAGAGTCAGGCATGTGTCAATCCCAGCACGATGCACTTGCAAATTCCTTGCACTGATGGCTGCATTAGGAAATGCCCAGTGATCAATAGGCAAATCTATTGCCATGGAAGCTTCAGGTATTCCTCTACTCATCCATCAAGTTGACCTTTGCCATTCATATGGGAAGAATTCTAATAAACACATTGTCTGGAGGAATCATAAATGCAGTATAGTTAAGATTTCATGACACCCGGTGCACTAAGGATATCTTCCCTGGCATGGATGACCCCTGGTAACTCATATTCAGAGTGAGACAGGCTCAGTGATGTATCTCACTGACATCCTTGAATTCTTTCCCAACTTTCCACTGTAACTTTAGAGTGGCTGCGAGATGGGAATGGAGGAGGACTGAAGGTGGTCTTATCGGTAATTTGACTAAAATAAGATATGTACTACTGTTCTATTTCAGGGTCAAAGTTGGAAAGCAGTCCCCTAAACACGAGAAGCAGACACAAGTTCTGCTGTTCACTATTAGGTCACGTGATTTACAAATGTATTATTTCTTCGCTTTGATCATTTGAGCCCTGGTAGGTTCAACATGAAGGAAATAAAAAAGCTAAGCTGTCTCCTCCCCAACCCATTCATTCCTCCCCAGATATGCCTCAATCTCTATTTATGTCCTAGCTTTATCCTTACATGTCCCAACAAATCATTGCGTGTTTTTTTTTTTATTTCTATACATTTTAAACTGTGTAGTGTTTAAAAAAATAGTCATTGTAAGTGGTTAGATTTCATTAACCAGAAAATGTTTAAGGATTACAATGATGGTGCTTGTTTCCTTTCTGTTTGGGTTGTATATTGCTTACAATAAGTTTTAAAAAAATCGTCTTCAACAAAAAAATGGAAAAAAATTGGCTGTGCATGGCTTGTGTTTAGCTGTTGGTGTGTTTCTTGTGATGAAAATACTGTAGGGATGCACTTACTTGTATATGTTGTTAGGCATTGTCCAAAGTTAGGAGTCTTTAACTGCCCATACACAGCAGGGCGTTTTGTTAATAAGCTGAATAGTTTAACACAAAATAAAACATACACATATATACATACATACACACACACACATGTATACACACACACACACAAATCATTGCTTGTGGGAGAGACAAGAGTATAGGAAAATGAAAGTGAGTGATTCACAGAGAAAATAAATCCATTCATTTTGATGCTTGTGATACAGTTATTACCTGGAGAAATGAAAAAAAAATCCAACCTGATTCCTATGTTTATGATGTAGAGTAGGAATGTATACCAAATGTAATCTTTCAAAATGCTACAATGAATTTATACACAAGATTGATATGCAATAAACCTGTGTGCTTTTTATATTAAAAGGGCTTCAGTGTGTTTTTCATGAGTTCACTGCTAAGGCTGTCTGAGGTGGTTAAAGAGTCGTTTAACGTACACACAGGCACATAATCTGAATAGAGATGTCAGTTTTCCATTGCTTTGCCCCTTGTTAAGAGCTGCAACATCATCCACAATGGTTCAATCTTAGATTCACTGAGCCGTGTGGCCCTCAGCCGACAAAGCATCAAGCTCTCAGTGTCAGACTTACATTTTCCTTTGTTATCTTCACACTTGACTACTTCAGTGTTTTCCAAGTCGGCCTTCCATCTTCTACTGTGAATACCCTAGTAATCAGCCTGCACTCAGACCGACATTGGCTCCTGGTCCAGTCACACCACAATTTAAAATCTTCATCTTTGTTTCCAAATCGCTCCATGACTCAGACTCTTCCTAGCTCTGCAGGCTTTCCAACATTACAAGTTTTCAAAATCGCTGCATCTCTTGTGGGAAGTTATTTTAATCACTCTAGTGTCTGTGGCAGCAATGTCAACTGGACTCTGTAATTTCCTATAGAGACATCAATGCTTGCTCGTTCTCTCTCTCTTCCTGAAGATATTCTTTAACATCCATTTTTTTTTGCCCATATCTTTGGTTACCTGCTCTTGGCAAATTGCACACAGTATTGTTGAATGTTTGATCATGCTCATGTGAAGCCACTGAGGATATTTCATTATTATGAAAAATGCTGTATGAACTCAAATTGAGTTATGGAGGTTGACAGCACAGAAAAAGGCCCTTCAGCCTACCAGGTGTGGGCCAGACAACAATCACCAACTAACTCTTGGAAGCCCGTTTGCTGTAATTATTTGAGAATTTCCCTTTGCAACAAAAGCAATTAGGCCCAAGATCATTCATCCGTAGTCATTATGGGTCAACATTATAAAGGAAGAATTGCATTTGTATAATATCTTTCACAACGTTCCAAGAACTTTATTGTCAACAAAATATTTTACGACATGGGGTAAACCCTCCTACAAAATTTAAAACCAGCGTCCGAGAAAAGATTTATCCCATGCAGTAATCTGTAAAAAATTGAATGGCCAAGACTATTTAAAATAGAAATTAACAACTTTATTTCTTAAAGTATAACAGAGAATAATTAACTAACCACTATTTATAATTTCTTCCCCAACCTGTCTTTAGAGTTTGCTATTTTTGGGGGGTATAATTTAAACTGATTGGCCAAGTTCAAATTTGTTTTTGTCTCCAGGCAACAAGCTAATCGAGTTGTTCGACTAAGTGTTACATTGTTACCTTATTGAGAACACTTGGTGCTCTGTCCTGTAGTTCTGCTGCTTTTAACTCTCTTAAAGTACACCCACATCCTCATAACAATATTATTGACATGTAGAGACTTTAGGAAACATGGCAGATAATTTGTGTAAGTAAGGCCTCATAAACAACAAGGAACTGACCAGATTATGTGCTTTCTTGGTTTAGTCACTCTTCCCTCCAACAATAAATGTGAGGAGTTCATAGTCTTCTTCAACCTTCCTCTGCAGTTCCCACTGACAAAACTTCCTGTAGTTCAGCCTCTGCTCTAGCCCTGAACTCAAATCTTTCTCCATTTACTCGCCTATCTCCCCATTCCCTCTCTGAACTCATCTTGTCCACTAGACTTGCCTTCGGCTCATTTAACCCTATTCCCACTAACCTGTTGATCCCCCAACTCCCTTTCCTGTTCTGTACGCCAGCCAATGTCGAAATGTCCAATCTATCACCCTCTGAGAAAAAGTATAGGAAATTACATCACCAACCCAAGTAAACCTAAACACATAAATAGAAAGTGGGCCATACCACTAGTGCTTCACCGGAGGCTCACTGATGATGTTACCTAGTATGGTGACAAAATGTCCGAAAATGAATCTTCTAGCTCAGCAAGCAAACTTACATCCAGAACCTCAACCTAAGCTACAAATCTTCCCCAAACTCGCTAATGTCCTTTTCTCTTTGGATATTACTCCTCCCCTCCAACATCTCTACTTTAAATCTATGATCATCACTCCTCTCAATAAAACAACCTTTGACAACTCCCCCTCCCCCCAAACCACCTTTGCAAACTACTAGCCCTTCTCCAAAGTCCCTGAACAGGCAAATGGGATTAGTTTAGAATGGTACCATGGTTGTCACAGTCATGGTGGTGGGCCAAATGACCTGTTCCTGTGCTGTACTATTCTACCTTGTCACCACACAGATATGTTCCCATCTTCCTTGTGTTTCAACAGTCCTTAGGCAAAGTTCCCCAATTTATGCTGGTTACAGATGGGATATCCCAAACTTTCCAGCCCAGGGGACAAGGGATAAATTGCCTCCCCTTCCTCTCAGTTGATGGCAAAAATGATCCTTTCCTCCAGACTAAATGATGTTTTAAAAGGAGGCAATTTGAACAGGTTTTCTTGAGTTAGCAGAAGAATGAGTTTATTAGTTACTAAATGTGAGAGGGAATAACATCACAACACTTGCACACAGCTTCGAAATAAGAGTTAAGTTGAAAAAAAGTTAAAGCTTAAAGATATACAGATCAGGCTGAGTTCTGTGAAAAGTAGATGATGTGAAATTACCACCACTATGTTGGGTGATCCAGGTGGCACTGATGTTAGTAGGTGAGCAGTTGAGTTTGAGATCCTAGGTTTACATGTCAGTTGAAAGGATTTTGTCCTGTTTCCACTGTGGTTTCACTTGCCTTCTGGCTTCCAACCGAGAGAAAGAGAAGGAGAGAGTAAGATTCATTTTCTTACCTGCAGTACAGGAATGACTAGAGGTTTCACCAATTATGACCCTCATAGCACACTTTGCTTAATATCACTCACATATCTGGGTTAAAATTGGCTTCTTACTCTCTATTGTTGTGTATTCTTGAGAGGAGAAAGATTTTGAAACACATCTCCCACCCAGATTGCTCTCTTTGGTCCCTCAATAAGTTCACAGCCTAACAACACTCACAGAGATTCCAGCCCAATGCAGTGCATTTCTGCTTTTGAATAATCCACACAGGCCTCTAGCCTAGCTTAGTTCAGTTTTGATTGGATCTCTCCACATTCTGAACAGGAATTTACAATCATATTTGACTTCCTGGTGACATGGGTGATTTTCGATGGAATGACCTAGCGTTCTGGGTCTTAAAGTTTTCCATGGTTTGTGGTCAATATAGATGGTCGTTTTCCTTCACCCATTTCAAACATATGTCTCTCAGGGACAAGAGCCAATAATAAACTGAGGGATTCTATCTCTACTGTGCAGTAGTTGCTATTGCATGTTTGTTCTTGGAGAAGTCCTCAGTTCGTCTCTCTCTCTATTCAAAATTCAACATTTTGATGAAGAATGTCCTCCACTCGATGTCACTCACATTGCTGCCTACTATAGATACCCGGTCAAAGTTCGGATCTGCAATCACAAGCTCATTCATTAAATTGGCCTTCTGTCTGTCAAAGGCCATCTGGCATTTCTCAGTCCATACTGTAATGACCTCTGGCTGATGGTTCATTTTTTGGGATTTCTCTTGTATAGGAAAATCAAGACTTGATAAATCATGTTCATAGAAGTTTTTAGTTAATGTAGTGTAATTCATTGAAACATAGTCATGTGATAAGTTCCAAAATACACCTCTTTCTCATCAAAGAGAGACTTGACCACGCAAACGTCTGGCTGAGTGGCAAGAATTCTATCACTGAGTTAATGCTAATGCCTACAGACATACATCTCTCAGGGATGAGAGCTGATCTCAGTCAGCTCTCCTGAAGAAGGGCCTGTGCCCGAAACATCGAATCTCCTGTTCCCTGGATGCTGCCTGACCTGCTGTGCTGTTCCAGCAATAAAGTTTCAACTTTGATCTCCAGCATCTGCAGACCTTACTTTCTCCTCTGAGATCAGCTAACAAGCCATAGCATGGATCAAATCTGGTATATTTCTAGTCCTTCTAGTTCAGCTACTAACTGGATCAACTCAACAACCCATCCAATTAGATGTTTAGTCGTAGCACTTTGCACAGAAAGTCATTGGTTTAATATCACTACAAAGATTTGAGGGCATAAGCAAAGCTGACACTCCAAAACGGTACTAAGGCAGTGCTATAGAATCCTTACAGTGTGTAAACAGGCCATTAAGCCCAACAAGTCCACACCGACCCTCCGAAGAGTAACCCTCCCCTAGCCTATGACTCTACATTTACCCCTGACTAATTCACCTAAACAACACTATGGGCAACTTAGCATGGACAATTCACCAAACCTGCACATCTTTGGATCGCCAGAGATGCTGTCCTTCAGATGAGATTTAAAATAAAGTGGCCTCCTTGTGGATGTAAAATGTCTCACGGTGCAGTTTAAAGAACAGCAGTCAATATTTATCCCTCAACATTCATCCTTCATCTACATAAACATTGTCTGGTCATTTGTCTTATTGCTACTTGAGGTGCAAACATGGCTGCTGTATTTACATATATAACAGAGTACATTATGAAAATGAATTCCATCATGAAGCACCTTGGGATGTTTCTGTGAGCTATAACGAACAACAATGTAAATACAATGCTTTCTGTCCTTCTAAGGGTAACTTGGCCCATTTATCAGATTCTTCTGGATCACGGTTTGATAAGTATTTTGTTATTTTGAGCTCTATTCTTGTTTTCATTTTCCAGCAGCTATGTGTTGCTAGGAAGACCATTCTAAGCATTGATGGGTTTAATTGGACTGATTAACATGCTCAATGTAAACTTGCTAGTGCACTGATTGACACTGTGACTTTGTTTAAAAAGTGGGTTGACAGCTGTATTTAACAAATGAACACTTAATTGCATACATGCCAGTTTGTGCAGGTGCAATGTTAAACTTCAACTTCCAATTCCAAGCATAATCAGCAAGATCAGCGGGTACCCAGAAGAACGTGGCAAGGTTCTCATCAAAGCTCCTTAGATAACATTATAAACTACACATGGGGACCTGTTTCAAACTGTTTTCTGAAGACTGAGGATAATATTGGTGCTCTCATCTCCTTCCCTGCTCTTATTTTGTTTTTAATATCATAGGTTTATGATCTTGAGAGGGTTGTTGGGTTAGCAGTGACAATGCATATGGACAATAAGAGGCAAAGCAATTTTGTGCTTAAGAGAAGGATATGTTTCTGCCATTGACTCTTGCTTTGCCTCTATCATTACATACTTCTAAACTGAGCTGTAGTCTCTTTTCCCTCAGCTCAGTTATCTCAAGATAGAAATAATTTTTCTGTTGACAAAGAAATCTGAATCACCCAATGAAAATAAAACAATAGGCTTAAACTCTGTTTCTGTTAGTTCAATTAGAATTGATAACTTTCTAGAACTACCCTGGAAAGTCTAGAAAATAAAAACCTAATCTCCTGGATCGTGCTATATGTGCAAGAGAGAAAAATCTTAGGAGGAGTCAAAAACAGGTTCCGACAACTGGTTTTATTTACTAGATATGAAGAAGTCCCATTTAGCTAAGTAATTGGAAATGAATGGTCCTTTGTGAATGCATCGAACCCAAATAAACACTCCTAAATTCAGAGCTGAGTTTAAGGCTGAGACATTTGATGACCTGTGCCAAAACTGCAGTGTGTACACTTGCATTTAATTTCATTCCCTCCATTCCACTAAAGTGTTTCGGCATTCTCAGTTTCCACACTACATTTTTGAAAACTGTGTTGCCTCTCCCCACCATCAGAATCCCCAGAACCTACCTTCTTAATGTTACTTTCCATCAGTTCCCTCAATTCTTATACCAAACTATTTCAAATCTGGTCTTCCTTTTACTTTTAGACCTGGCTTGGAAAATTAATCAATGTTCTGCATGAATGCAAATTGTTTTTACCAAGTCCACTCTTATTCAAAAATTCCGGTCACTCAAAAGCGTAGCTCAGAAAGTGCTGTGTCCAAAATGATGAGCTTTTTCCTCTTTGCAAAAGTCCTTCTTGGACAGCTCTTAACTCTTTTAAAACCAACAGCCTAAACGCATATTCTGTATCTGGGGAGGCACTTCCATACCTTGCATCTCCTTTGAAAGACTTAAAGATCCTGTAATATGTGATAATCCTTCAATTGCAACATCCGTTCTTTCTCAGTGCCCCTCCTATCTCTCTTGCAATATATTTTATCTTTCTGTTTTATCAATGGTATCATAGTCAGAGCCCTCTGGACCGACCTATGTCATATCTCCTAAGTTGTATTCTACACACTGTTTATTTCTCTCAGCATCATCACTATCTCATCGAGACTCAGTACGCTGTTTTCTACTCTTTCTCAGGATTCCAAAGTGTGGAATTCTTCCCTAAAATCTATAAATTTGGCATCATCTAACCTAATTTACTTATTCTTCTTCCCATGTTGCTTTCCATTCTTACTTTGGGCTAGCTCATTCATCAAGGATTCTCAAGTTAACAGGAAAGCTCTAGCAACTCTTTTAAGTTAGTTGAGGCATTGAGTTGGTAAAGATGGTGCTGGGTTTGCTTAGACAGGTCATTCTCTAGCAACCGCAGCTGCCAGTCTTCATGGTGATAACATCAGGTGGAAACCAAGATTGGATTCCTCCATTATGCCCCTCAGGTGAAGCCAACAGAAAAGGCAAGTGAGACCTGGTTGTGAAGAGTGGCGAGATGCTGTGTTCAATGACTCAGTAAGAAATTGGGATCATCCTAAAGGAGGGGAGAAAATCATACAGAAAGGAAAGGAAAACATTAAATTAATCATCACTTTCAGCCAGCTATTTAATGTGAGACTGATTTTCTTTATAATATCAAGAGAGGGCACTATAACATGCACAAACACATAATGAACACGAGTCATCTGACTGCTACAGACTTGCATCATTCACAATGCAGAAAAACAGCCATTAGTGGTGAAATATCTTGCCAGTGCACATTGTAAAAGCTAATCTTGTTAAAACTGAATCCTTCATTTCTACTTTCTGCCAAAGTGTCATACTCCAGAGTTAAAATTGGAAAAAGAGAAGGGACAAGAACTTTTTAAAATTCCCAGATATTTAGTCTGTTGCGCCTTGAAGCAATGGTGTGTCATTTCTCTTCATGCAGCAGTATAAGAGTTAAAACTATCAGTGTTGTATTTGTTTTGTAATTGCATGCTGTTCCTGTTTATTCAACATTATATGGTGCCAAGTTTGACTCAGTGATAGCTCTGTAGTCTCTGGAATCTGAAGGTTGACAATTTCGGCCCCACCCCAGAGACAATTGCCTAATCGAACTCTGAAAGTCTGACAGTGTGGGGTAAGAGAGTGCTGCAATACTGTCTTAAGGGCAAGATGTTAAAGCAGGGTTCTTTCATCCTCACAGGTGGACATCACTATAGGAAATGCAGGGGAGTTTTCCCTGGTGTTCTGATTTAGTATCCCTGCTGATCAAAGCCACCTTGTGATTGATCATATTTCTGTTTGTCAGACTGGGTAAAAACAAGTTCTAACACAACGATATTGCTAAAGTCAAAAAATAATCCATTGTCCATGAAGAACTTTGGGATGTTTGGAGGATGTGGATGTTTCTTTTTAAACTTAAGACTTCTAAAAAATGCTGCCCCTGCAGAACTGCGCACTGTCTATCAGAATAAACAGAGCAATCCAACTGGTGCAACTTGGAGCAACTGGTTAAACAGATTCTTGTATTTGGCAGTAGTTCTATTCCTGGACTTAAAGTCCTGGTGCTGACAAATCATAGATGGAATGGGATTGTGTAACCTGATACATCGCTGTTATTTTTATTAAATGAATGCAAATCTAAGCCATCACCTCCTCATTTTCTGGGTTAATGACAATTATTCTGCCACAATCTAAGAAGGGGACACTTCTCAGGAATGTGCAGCATAGTTTATTTTCTATCCATGAGTGTGTAACGGGTTTATACTGAAGCCCCATTTGCAGAGGTTGGTTGGAAAGGGACATTGGTTTGCCCTGAACCTGTTCAACAGGTCCCACTCTCAGCATTTAGTTCAAACCCTATCACTTGAGAGATGGGGTTTGCCACAAGGAACCTGTGTTTTACTTTTTTTATACACATATATAAAACCTGTTTTACAATGACAATATGAGTTTGGAATAGCAATAGTTGAACCAAAGACCTGCCCGAAACGTCGATTCTCCTGTTCCCTGGATGCTGCCTGACCTGCTGCGCTTTTCCAGCAACACATTTCCATGTCTGCTCTAACAATAAATGACTGACTCAGTCAAAAAGCTGCTTGGCCCACCTTTATCTGTGGCTCCACTTTTACACGTGTAAAACATGGTTGCAGTATGCAATAACACAGGATAAACTGCAGTTACCGATCAAGTCCAAACTTTTAATTATCCAGGGACAAAGACTTGAAAGGAATCTGGATTTTACATTTTAATCAGCAGTCTATCTCCTAACTGATTAAAGGATTCAACAAGGGCAGCTAGTTTTAAAGTTGTTAACATTTTGCTTTTCAATACTGTGTCCTATACCTCCCTATCATACCATGCTTGAGGAAGGAGCAGAACTCTGAAAGTTTGCAATATCAAATAAACCTGTTGGACTATAACTTGGTGTTGTTTGATTTTTGACCTTGTCCACCGCTGTCCAACTCTGGCATCTCCGCATCATGGCCAAAAGACAAAGGACAGCATGGGAACAGAGTTGGACAAACTGTCAACCTGTAGGTAAGTGGAGGTCAGCCACACCCTGAAACATATGCATTGGGATTCCTCAGATATTCCGATGCAGCGATTACACAGGAAGTCCTTAGAAAGTTTAAACTTCTGCTGAGCAATTCCCCAGCTCCACAGGACCTGAATCAGTTAAAACCAGGGACTTGGTAAAGTCCAGCGTATTCACCTGAATATTCCCACGTCAAACACTTGTGCAACAATTCAACTGGCACCTTCCAACTTCCCACTGGCCAGACCTGATTGTTCACTGAAACCCCTGCACCCTCCAACTACCAACTCCTAACCCCACTGCCAGATCATCCACCTGACTCCATCCCCTGATCACTAACCACACGTGCCAACGTCCTGCATTGCCTTCCCACCAAGTATCCAGCCCCCTGCTCCCTCTTACCACCCCGAACCCACTTTCTGACCCAGCCCCCACCAAGCCCTGACCCTCTGATTGCTCACCTGACTCCATCCCTGACCCCCCTCAACAAGACCCCGGTATCCCCAACTCACTCTAATCTCTCCATACACCTTAACCCACCCGACCATCTGACTCCCCGACGACTTCCAAATCCATTCCCTGGCCCTCTGATATCACCCGGACCCTCCATTCTAACCCCACCCCTAATCTGACGCTCCAGTTGCCCAGACAGTCCTGACTTGAGCTAAGCTGGCCTTCCCACTTTGTCACCCCAACACACTAACCAGCAGCGATCTCACCCGGTAGCCATCCTACCTCACAATCACACTGAAAATCTTGGTAAATGTCTCAAAGCTTTTCGGTGTGTTAGCGAATGAATACTTGCAGAATACTTCCAACCAGAGCTGCAAAAAAATGGTGTGGCTTGACTTCCCCTGAACCAGCCTGCGCTGCAGAGAAAGGCACTGATATCAGAAACAGTTGGGAAGACACAACCACAAATGCAGAGCTCAGTGAAAGGGCAAAAAGGAAGAAGGAGCAATGGCAACACATCGATGACTACTGGTCGCAGAGGATTCAGGCTGTTATCACCAAGTTCGACTCCCAACACCATTCCCACTTGGAAATATTTTATTGTCCCTCCATTGTCACCAGGTCAACCAGCAGCACTAGTTACACTGGCATGGGAGCTGCTGGCTCATTCCAGAGCTTTCTTCACACACTCTCTCTCTCTCTCTCACACACACACACACACGAAGGGGAGATACAGCACTCTTCCCTCTGCAGTGCCCACCTTTATCAACAGGAATCGAGAGTATTGGTGGGCATCACATGCTCCCTCTCCATGGACACCTGGGCATTAATGTATCTGTGGAGCAGTGACAGACAGATGGTAGAACGTGATCCACCACAATCAAGTCAAAGACAACAAATGCAGGCCGAGTTAGCAATGTTCACAATCCAAGAATGATTAATAAAGGTCAAAGTAGCCCCTTTCGTTCACTCCACCACAAATACACACACTGGCAGTACTGTGCAGAGGGACATGGAAGAAATAGAATGTAGGGAAATAGATGTTGACATCTTGAAAAATGTCCATATTATAGAGGAGGAAGTGCTGGATGTCTTGAAATGCATAAAGATGGATAAATCCCCAGGACCTGATCAGGTGTTCCCTAGAACTCTGTGGGAAACTAGAGAAGTGATTGCTGGGCCCTTTGCTGAGACATTTGTTTCATCAATAGTCACACATGAGGTGCTGGAAGACTGGAGGTTGGCTAATGTGGTACCACTGTTTAAGAAAGGTGGTAAGGACAAGCCAGGGAAATGTAGACCAGTGAGCCTGACATCGGTGGTGGGCAAGTTGTTGGAGGGAACCTGAGGGACAGGACGTAGATGTACTTTGAAAGGCCATGACTGATGAGGGATAGTCAACAGTCTATCCCTCATAAACTTGATTGAGGTTTTGAAGAAGTAACAAAGAAGATTGATGAGGGCAGAGCGGTGGACATGATCTATCTGGACTTCAGTAAGGCATTTGACAAGGTTCCCCATGGGAGACTGATTAGCAAGGTTAGATCTCATGTAATACAGGGAGAACTAGCCATTTGGATACAGAAGTGGCTCAAAAGTCGAAGACAGGTGGTGGTGGTGTAGGGTTGTTGTTCAGACTGGAGGCCTGTGGTGATCAGTGGAGTGCCACAAGGACCGGTGCTGGGTCCACTACTTTTCGTCATTTATATGAATGATTTGGATGTGAGCATAAGAGGCATTGTTAGTAAGTCTGCAGACGACACCAAAATTGGAGGCACAGTGGACAGCAAAGAAGGTTGAAACTTTATTGCTGGAACAGCACAGCAGGTCAGGCAGCATCCAGGGAACAGGAGATTCGACGTTTCGGGCACAGGCCCTTCTTCAGGAATGAACTTCTTCATTCCTGAAGAAGGGCCTGTGCCCGAAACGTCGAATCTCCTGTTCCCTGGATGCTGCCTGACCTGCTGTGCTGTTCCAGCAATAAAGTTTCAACTTTGATCTCCAGCATCTGCAGACCTCACTTTCTCAGCAAAGAAGGTTACCTCAGATTACAACGGGACCTTGATCAGATGGGCCAATGGGCTGAGAAGTGGCAGATGGAGTTTAATTTAAATAAATGTGAGGGGTTGCATTTTGGGAAAGCAAATCTTAGCAGGACTTATGCACTTAATGGTAAGGTCCTATGGAGTGTTGCTGAACAAAGAGACCTTGGAGTGCAGGTTCATAGCTCCTTGTAAGTAGAGTCGCAGATGGATAGGATAGTGGAGAGGGCATTTGGTATGCTTTCCTTTATTGACCAGGATATTGAGGACAGGAGTTGGGAGGTCATGTTGCAGCTGTACAGGACATTGGTTAGGCCACTTTGGGATATTGCGTGCAACTCTGGTCTCCTTCCTATTGGAAGGAGGTTGTGAAACTTGAAAGGGTTCAGAAAAGATTTAAGGATGTTACCAGGGTTGGAGGATTTGAGCTACAGGGAGAGGCTGAACAGGCTGGGGCTGTTTTCCCTGGAACATCGGAGGCTGAGGGGTGACCTTATTGACATTTATAAAATCATGAGGGACATGGATAGGATAAACAGACAAAATTTGTTCTCTGGGGTGGGGGAGTCCAGAACTAGAGGGCATTTGTTTCCATGCTGTACATCTCTATGACTCTATCCGCGAGATGATTTTTAACAACTCACCAAGCCCTCTTCCTCAGCACCTTGCAAATGCACCACCTCTACCATCTAGAAAGACAAGGGCAGAAGATGCATAGATGTGCTGTCAGCTGTGAGCTCCTCTTCAAACCACTCACCATCCTGACTTGAAAATATATTATCGTTCTTCCACTGTCACTGGGTCAATAACCTGGAACTCCTTCCTTACCCCCAAACAACTGCAGCAGATCACAAAGGCAGCTCACCACCACCTTTCCAGGGCAATCAGGCAGTGGCAATAAAATCCTGGCCAAGCCAGCGGGGACAACATCCAATCACAGAAATATTCGAGTTTTGTGGCTGAGTCTGCCTCTGCACTGATAGCAATGAGAGCAGGAAGGTTCAATTGCTCAGGTTCTTTTTGGTTCAGAAGGTGCACTCAGCAACTTGACCGAGAAACTGCTGGATCCAAATCACTATAGGATCCAAAGGTACTGTCAGCTTCTGCTGCGCACTGATATACTGGAGTGGGATCTGCTGGCCCCTGCTGGTTAAAAGGAAGATATTGAGGTACGATCAAGTGGTTTACAGGTAGATGTTTGGGCAGGAAGCTGCCAGTTTATAGGTAGGGTTTTGGCTGTGAGCTGCTGATTTACACATAACGGCATTGCGGGGAGCTGCTGGTTTGCAGGTAGGGGTTGGGCCGGGAGCAGCTGGTTTGCAGGTAGGGTTTGGACCCACGAGCTGCTGGTTTACAGGTTGGAGTTGAGCTGGGAGCTGCTGGTTTAGAGGTAGAGGTTGGGCTGGGAACTGATGATTTACGGGTAAGGGTTGGGCTGGGAGCTGCTGGTTTCCACACAGTGGTTGTGCTGGGAGTTGCTGGTTTACAGTGGGAGGTTGGGCTCGGAGCTGCTGTTTACAGGTATGGTTTGAGCCAGGTGCTGCTGGTTTGCGGGTTAGCCCTGGAGCTGCTGGTTTACTGGAAGCCTTTGGCATGGGAGCTGCTGGTTTAGAGTTAGGGGTTGAGCATGGGGCTGCTGGTTTGCTGGTAGGGGTTGGGCCGGGAGCTGCTGGTTTACAGGTAGGAGGTGGGCTTGGAGCTGCTGGTTTCTGTGTAGGGAGTGAACCGGGAGCTGCTGGTTTACAGTTAGGGGTTGAGCTGGGGGCTGCTGGTTTACAGGTAAGAGTTGTGCTGGCAACTGCTGTTTTATTGGTAGTGGTTGAGCCGAGAGCTGCTGGTTTAAGGTGGAGGCTGAGCTGGGAGCTGCTGGTTTACAGGTAGTGGTTGAGCCGGGAGCTGCTAATTCACAGGTGGAGGCTGAGCTGGGAGCTGATATATTACATGGAGTGGTTGAGCTGGCAACTGCTGGTTTGCGGTTAGGGGTTTGCCCTGGAGCTTCTGGTTTACAGGAAGCGGCTGGCCGGAGCTGCCGGTTTACAAGAAGGGTTTGGCCCGGGACCTGCTGGTTTACAGGAAGGGTTTGGCCCGGGACCTGCTGATTTACAGGAAGGGTTTGGCACTGGAGCTGCTGGTTTACAGGAAGGGTTTGGCACGGGACCTGCTGGTTTACAGGAAAGGTTTGGCACTGGAGCTGCTGGATTACAGGAAGGGTTTGGCCCGGGACCTGCTGGTTTACAGGAAGGGATTGGCCCGGGACCTGCTGGTTTACAGGTAGAGGCTGAGCTGGAAGCTGCTGGTTTACAGGAAGGGTTTGGCTCGCGACCTGCTGGTTTACAGGAAGGGTTTGGCACAGGACCTGCTGGTTTACAGGTAGAGGCTGAGCTGGAAGCTGCTGGTTTACAGGAAGGGTTTGGCCCGGGAACTGCTGGTTTACAGGTAGAGGCTGAGCTGGAAGCTGCTGGTTTACAGGAAGGGTTTGGCTCGCGACCTGCTGGCTTACAGGTAGGGTTTGGCCCGGGACCTGCTGGTTTACAGGTAGGGTTTGGCCCAGGACCTGCTGGATTACAGGAAGGGTTTAGCCAGGGACCTGCTGGTTTACAGGAAGGGTTTGGCCCGGGACCTGCTGGTTTACAGGTAGAGGCTGAGCTGGAAGCTGCTGGTTTACAGGTAGGGTATGGCCCAGGACCTGCTGGTTTACAGGAAGGGTTTGGCCTGGGACCTGCTGGTTTACAGGAAGGGTTTGGCCTGGGACCTGCTGGTTTACAGGTAGGGTTTGGCCCGGGACCTGCTGGTTTACAGGAAGGGTTTGGCCCGGGACCTGCTAGTTTACAGGTAGAGGCTGAGCTGGAAGCTGCTGGTTTACAGGTAGATTATGCCCCAGGACCTGCTGGTTTACAGGAAGGGTTTGACCTGGGACCTGCTGGTTTACAGGAAGGATTTGGCACTGGAGCTGCTGGTTTACAGGTAGAGGCTGAGCTGGAAGCTGCTGGTTTACAGGAAGGGTTTGGCTCACGACCTGCTGGTTTACAGGAAGGGTTTGGCCCGGGACCTGTTGGTTTACAGGAAGGGTTTGGCATGGGACCTGCTGGTTTACAGGTAGAGGCTGAGCTGGAAGCTGCTGGTTAACAGGAAGGGTTTGGCCCAGGACCTGCTGGTTTACAGGAAGGGTTTGACACTGGACCTGCTGGTTTACAGGAAGGGTTTGGCCCGGGACCTGCTGGTTTACAGGAAGGGTTTGGCCCGGGACCTGCGGGTTTACAGGAAGGGTTTGGCACTGGACCTGCTGGTTTACAGGAAGGGTTTGGCCCGGGACCTGCTAGTTTACAGGTAGGCATTGGCCCGGGACCTGCTAGTTTACAGGAAGGGATTGGCCCAGGACCTGCTGGTTTACAGGAAGGGTTTGGCCTGGGACCTGCTGGTTTACAGGAAGGGATTGGCCTGGGACCTACTGGTTCACAGGAAGGGATTGGCCCGGGACCTGCTGGTTCACAGGAAGGGTTTGGCCCGGGACCTGCTGGTTTACAGGAAGGGGTTGGCCTGGGACCTGCTGGTTTATAGGTAGGGTTTGGCCCGGGACCTGCTGGTTTACAGGTAGGGATTGGCCAGGGAGCTTCGGGTTTACATGTAGAGGCTGAGCTGGAAGCTGCTGGTTTACAGGTAGGGTTTGGCCTGGGCTCTGCTGGTTTACAGGTAGGGTTTGGCCCACGACCTGCTGGTTTACAGGTAGGGTTTGGCCCACGACCTGCTGGTTTACAGGAAGGGTTTGGCCCACGACCTGCTGGTTTACAGGTTGGAGTTGAGCTGGGAGCTGCTGGTTTAGAGGTAGAGGTTGGGCTGGGAACTGATGATTTACGGGTAAGGGTTGGGCTGGGAGCTGCTGGTTTCCACACAGTGGTTGTGCTGGGAGTTGCTGGTTTACAGTGGGAGGTTGGGCTCGGAGCTGCTGTTTACAGGTATGGTTTGAGCCAGGTGCTGCTGGTTTGCGGGTTAGCCCTGGAGCTGCTGGTTTACTGGAAGCCTTTGGCATGGGAGCTGCTGGTTTAGAGTTAGGGGTTGAGCATGGGGCTGCTGGTTTGCTGGTAGGGGTTGGGCCGGGAGCTGCTGGTTTACAGGTAGGAGGTGGGCTTGGAGCTGCTGGTTTCTGTGTAGGGAGTGAACCGGGAGCTGCTGGTTTACAGTTAGGGGTTGAGCTGGGGGCTGCTGGTTTACAGGTAAGAGTTGTGCTGGCAACTGCTGTTTTATTGGTAGTGGTTGAGCCGAGAGCTGCTGGTTTAAGGTGGAGGCTGAGCTGGGAGCTGCTGGTTTACAGGTAGTGGTTGAGCCGGGAGCTGCTAATTCACAGGTGGAGGCTGAGCTGGGAGCTGATATATTACATGGAGTGGTTGAGCTGGCAACTGCTGGTTTGCGGTTAGGGGTTTGCCCTGGAGCTTCTGGTTTACAGGAAGCGGCTGGCCGGAGCTGCCGGTTTACAAGAAGGGTTTGGCCCGGGACCTGCTGGTTTACAGGAAGGGTTTGGCCCGGGACCTGCTGATTTACAGGAAGGGTTTGGCACTGGAGCTGCTGGTTTACAGGAAGGGTTTGGCACGGGACCTGCTGGTTTACAGGAAAGGTTTGGCACTGGAGCTGCTGGATTACAGGAAGGGTTTGGCCCGGGACCTGCTGGTTTACAGGAAGGGATTGGCCCGGGACCTGCTGGTTTACAGGTAGAGGCTGAGCTGGAAGCTGCTGGTTTACAGGAAGGGTTTGGCTCGCGACCTGCTGGTTTACAGGAAGGGTTTGGCACAGGACCTGCTGGTTTACAGGTAGAGGCTGAGCTGGAAGCTGCTGGTTTACAGGAAGGGTTTGGCCCGGGAACTGCTGGTTTACAGGTAGAGGCTGAGCTGGAAGCTGCTGGTTTACAGGAAGGGTTTGGCTCGCGACCTGCTGGCTTACAGGTAGGGTTTGGCCCGGGACCTGCTGGTTTACAGGTAGGGTTTGGCCCAGGACCTGCTGGATTACAGGAAGGGTTTAGCCAGGGACCTGCTGGTTTACAGGAAGGGTTTGGCCCGGGACCTGCTGGTTTACAGGTAGAGGCTGAGCTGGAAGCTGCTGGTTTACAGGTAGGGTATGGCCCAGGACCTGCTGGTTTACAGGAAGGGTTTGGCCTGGGACCTGCTGGTTTACAGGAAGGGTTTGGCCTGGGACCTGCTGGTTTACAGGTAGGGTTTGGCCCGGGACCTGCTGGTTTACAGGAAGGGTTTGGCCCGGGACCTGCTAGTTTACAGGTAGAGGCTGAGCTGGAAGCTGCTGGTTTACAGGTAGATTATGCCCCAGGACCTGCTGGTTTACAGGAAGGGTTTGACCTGGGACCTGCTGGTTTACAGGAAGGATTTGGCACTGGAGCTGCTGGTTTACAGGTAGAGGCTGAGCTGGAAGCTGCTGGTTTACAGGAAGGGTTTGGCTCACGACCTGCTGGTTTACAGGAAGGGTTTGGCCCGGGACCTGTTGGTTTACAGGAAGGGTTTGGCATGGGACCTGCTGGTTTACAGGTAGAGGCTGAGCTGGAAGCTGCTGGTTAACAGGAAGGGTTTGGCCCAGGACCTGCTGGTTTACAGGAAGGGTTTGACACTGGACCTGCTGGTTTACAGGAAGGGTTTGGCCCGGGACCTGCTGGTTTACAGGAAGGGTTTGGCCCGGGACCTGCGGGTTTACAGGAAGGGTTTGGCACTGGACCTGCTGGTTTACAGGAAGGGTTTGGCCCGGGACCTGCTAGTTTACAGGTAGGCATTGGCCCGGGACCTGCTAGTTTACAGGAAGGGATTGGCCCAGGACCTGCTGGTTTACAGGAAGGGTTTGGCCTGGGACCTGCTGGTTTACAGGAAGGGATTGGCCTGGGACCTACTGGTTCACAGGAAGGGATTGGCCCGGGACCTGCTGGTTCACAGGAAGGGTTTGGCCCGGGACCTGCTGGTTTACAGGAAGGGGTTGGCCTGGGACCTGCTGGTTTATAGGTAGGGTTTGGCCCGGGACCTGCTGGTTTACAGGTAGGGATTGGCCAGGGAGCTTCGGGTTTACATGTAGAGGCTGAGCTGGAAGCTGCTGGTTTACAGGTAGGGTTTGGCCTGGGCTCTGCTGGTTTACAGGTAGGGTTTGGCCCACGACCTGCTGGTTTACAGGAAGGGTTTGGCCCGGGACCTGCTGGTTTACAGGTAGGGTTTGGCCCGGGACCTGCTGGTTTACAGGAAGGGTTTGGCCCGGGACCTGCTGGTTTACAGGAAGGGGTTGGCACTGGAGCTGCTGGTTTATAGGTAGAGGCTGAGCTGGAAGCTGCTGGTTTACAGGAAGGGTTTGGCTCACGACCTGCTGGTTTACAGGAAGGGTTTGGCCCGGGACCTGTTGGTTTACAGGAAGGGTTTGGCATGGGACCTGCTGGTTTACAGGTAGAGGCTGAGCTGGAAGCTGCTGGTTAACAGGAAGGGTTTGGCCCAGGACCTGCTGGTTTACAGGAAGGGTTTGACACTGGACCTGCTGGTTTACAGGAAGGGTTTGGCCCGGGACCTGCTGGTTTACAGGAAGGGTTTGGCCCGGGACCTGCGGGTTTACAGGAAGGGTTTGGCACTGGACCTGCTGGTTTACAGGAAGGGTTTGGCCCGGGACCTGCTAGTTTACAGGTAGGCATTGGCCCGGGACCTGCTAGTTTACAGGAAGGGATTGGCCCAGGACCTGCTGGTTTACAGGAAGGGTTTGGCCTGGGACCTGCTGGTTTACAGGAAGGGATTGGCCTGGGACCTACTGGTTCACAGGAAGGGATTGGCCCGGGACCTGCTGGTTCACAGGAAGGGTTTGGCCCGGGACCTGCTGGTTTACAGGAAGGGGTTGGCCTGGGACCTGCTGGTTTATAGGTAGGGTTTGGCCCGGGACCTGCTGGTTTACAGGTAGGGATTGGCCAGGGAGCTTCGGGTTTACATGTAGAGGCTGAGCTGGAAGCTGCTGGTTTACAGGTAGGGTTTGGCCTGGGACCTGCTGGTTTACAGGTAGGGTTTGGCCCACGACCTGCTGGTTTACAGGAAGGGTTTGGCCCGGGACCTGCTGGTTTACAGGTAGGGTTTGGCCCGGGACCTGCTGGTTTACAGGAAGGGTTTGGCCCGGGACCTGCTGGTTTATAGGTAGGGTTTGGCCCGGGACCTGCTGGTTTACAGGTAGGGATTTGCCAGGGAGCTTCTGGTTTACAGGTAGAGGCTGAGCTGGAAGCTGCTGGTTTACAGGTAGGAGTTGGGCCAGGAGCTGCTGGTTTACAGACTGGATTTGGGCAAGGAGCTGCTAGTTTGCGGGTAGGGGTTGAGCTGGGGGCTGCTGGTTTACAGTTAGGGGTTGAGCTGGAAGCTGCTGGCTTGAAGGTTGGTATTGAGCCAGGAGCTGTTGGTTTACAGGTAGGGGTTGAGCTGGGAGCTGCTGGATTAGAGGTAGGAGTTGAGCTGGGAGCTGCTGGTTTACAGGTAGGAGTTGAGTTTGGAGGTGCTGCTTTACAGGTAGGAGTTGAGCTGGGAGCCACTGGTTTACAGGTAGGGGTTGAACTGGGAGCTGCTGGCTGACAGGTAGGGGTTGAGTTTGGAGGTGATTTACAGGTAGGGGTTAAGCTGGGAGCTACTGGTTTACAGGTAGGGGTTGAGTTTGGAGGTGCTGGTTTACAGGTAGGGGTTGAACTGGGAGCTGCTGGCTGACAGGTAGGGGTTGAGTTTGGAGGTGATTTACAGGTAGCTGTTAAGCTGGGAGCTACTGGTTTACAGGTAGGGGTTGAGTTTGGAGGTGCTGGTTTACAGGTAGGGGTTGAACTGGGAGCTGCTGGCTTACAGGTAGGGGTTGAGTTTGGAGGTGATTTACAGGTAGGGGTTAAGCTGGGAGCTACTGGTTTACAGGTAGGGGTTGAGTTTGGAGGTGCTGATTTACAGGTAGGGGTTGAGCTGGGAGCTACTGGTTTACAGGTAGGGGTTGAGCTGGGAACTACTGGTTTACAGGTAGGAGTTGAGCTGGGAGCTGCTGGCTTACAGGTAGGAGTTGAGTTTGGAGATGCTGGTTTACAGGTAGGGGTTGAGCTGGGAGCTGCTGGTTTACAAGTAGGGAGTTGAGCTGGGAGCTGCTGGTTTACAAGTAGGGAGTTGAGCTGGGAGCTGCCGGTTTACAGGTAGGGGTTGAGTTTGGAGACGCTGGTTTGCAGGGAGGGGTTGAGCTGGGATCTGCTGGTTTGCAGGGAGCGGTTACCTTTCACATTCACGCACCTGACGTGACGTCCGCCTGCGCCGCATTTTTGCGGAAGTTTTCCTGCGGAATTCAGGTTGCGCCAAGTCTGGGATACCGCAGGAGTGGGGGGGGATTCCTGTGGATTTCTCTCGAATTTCGGATCCCGTCCCAGGTCAGAGTCAGGACGTGGAGAAACAGCGTTAAATCCTCAGGTACCTGATCCCTTCGAAACTAATTATTTCTGGATTGAGCCGCAGTGAAACCGGGCGGGTTAGTCATTTCATCAATACTTAAAATTGTTGAAGGGAGTGAACGGGAATTTCATGGCTTGGAGGGAAAACAACTCGTGCAGTCTTTCTTGGCGAGAATAATCCCAAACGCAAGTGGAAATATATTGATACAATTAGTTCAAAGGTGCAGAGGTTTTCAGAAAGTTGCCCAGAAGTTTGGGGATCAGTTTTCCTGCTGCAGTTTGAACGGTTCCTGAACTCAGTGGGAAAGGGCCACACACCTTTCTCTCGTGTCTGGTTCAGCTCTTCCGGCAGATGTTTTTTTAAGAAGGCACATTGACCAGGCTTTTGCAGTTGCGCCTTGTTGCTGTTACTGCAGAGCGGGGCTGCACCGCGGGGAACCAGCAACATCTCCTGAGAATAACGCCTTTATTATCGTCAAACACCCCAGGGGCTTCACAGGAGTGTCACAACCAACCAACCAAACACCAGAGGAGATAGTAGGACAACTGAGAGCCAAACACTTGGTCAACGAGGTGGGTTTCATGGACGAGAAAATAAATGGTGTTCATTTCCTTAATTGCAATTTTCACCAGCTCAGGACTTGCAAAGTAGGGCAACTTGTTGGTCTTCCAGAATATGGAGTTGACCCTGACCAGGGGGCAGCACGATGGCTCAGTGGTTAGCACTGCTACCTCACAGCACCAGGGTCCTAGGTTCGATACCAGCCTGGGGTGACTGTGTGGAGTTTGCACATTCTCCTCTTGTCTGCGTGGGTTCCCTCCAGGTGCTCCGGTTTCCTCCCACAACCCAAAGATGTGCAAGCCAGGAGAACTGGCCATGCTAAATTGTCCATAGTATTAGGTGCATTAGTCAGAGGGAAATGGGTCTGGGTGGGTTACTCTTCGGAGGGTCGGTGTGGACTGGTTGGGCTGAAGGGCCTATTTCCATACTGTAGGAAATCTAATCTTTTTTTAAAAAAATGTTGCAGACTGGCGCATTCCATGTTCCAGGGCTATGTGCTGTAATACACTAAAGCTTGGGGCAGCTGCTGCCAAAGTGCAGTCAGGAAAGACCACTCTCTAGGGTCTTCCTGCTGAAGGTAAATGGGTATCTGTTCACTTATGTGACCCACCTTGTGATTCAAATCCATATAAATATAGTTTGGTTCAAGTAGGAGATGCTTTGATCTGTTTGGATAGAGTCAAACTTCAATGTTTGTTTGTTTGATATGCTACTGCACAGAACCGAACTGCGTTTGTGACTATGCTTAGATGTCCCCAGGCAAGGTTCCCCAGTTCATGACAATTTAGACAGAAATTGGGTTAGGATGGTCGACTTGGCTACTGTTCTTCATTAAACTACTCCTGCCCCCCCCCTCTCACTTGATTGCAGCAAGGTCAATTTTTAAAATGAACCTTTTCATTTGTGGATACATTTCTCCCAGGACTAAAGAACAGAACTGGCATGCACTGATTAGACAATGGAGGTGAGTCTGAAAAAGTGTTGGAAAGATTTACGGGTCAGTCTCTGAGTTCTGTGGAACGTAATCAATAGGTTGTGGTGCCCATTTTATGTTGGGTGATAATGGTAGTGTTGGCATTGGTAGTTAAGCAATCATTTTGAGCTTCGTGGCTTTGTAGGTTAGGTGGAATTCTTTTGTTCTTTTTCCTTCCAATGATGGGTGAATAGCAACATTCCTATTGAGAGATTGTCGACTTCTGTTTTACCTGCAGTCCAAGGGTATTAAATGGCTGTGCTCAAGCTGTGAGCTTTACAACCCACTAGCCCTTACTTGCACATCAGTCCACACGCAGATACGGACCAAGGGTTGCAGTTTTTATACTTTACCTGTGTTTTGTGTTCCTGAAAAGATAAAAGTGTAAGAGTGTCTTTTGATTCATGCCAACAGTCTGGACTGTAACGCTGGGGACATATGTTTCTGCTCTTGGGCAATTAGATTGCTTCTGCTTTTGAGGCCTTTCTGTCTTTGAAGCTTCCTTGACACCCTATAATGTATGATATTCCAGGGCTTCTCAAAGGACGTCTTTCAGCCTTAATTGAACTGTATTACATCTGCTCGAATAGTGCAAACTTTTATTTGCTAGTTTTCCTGTCAAGCCAGTGGGACAGTTTGCTATGTAAAGAATGCTATATAAATGCAAATTTTGGATACATTTTGACCAGAACATTGTTCTTCTAATAGTGCCATGAGGGTATCAGGACCATATTCAAAAGGCAGCTCCTCTGCTAGTATTTCACTGGAGTGTCAAACTTGATCTTGTGCTCCAGTCTCTAGACCTTTGACTCAATCAAAACTTTCGATTCAGGTCTAAGTGCTACCTGGTGTGCCACAGAGAACACTGTAATACTGTTCTATGTGAACATTTCTTCCAGTAGCAAGTTGGAAGGTGTTTCAGTGGGGGAGGGGATCATAGTTGCAACACTTGTAGTTCCTGGATGCAAGTTTGGTTCAGAGCAAATATATATTCAGCATATATTTGAAGTTTGAACAACTTTAGTTCTACCTCCCTCTGGAGGCTGAATGTCAGACACTCTGCCATGTGAGTAAGGGGTTAGTTCCCTGTATTCATTGTACCCAGAGGTGGTCACATCTCCTTTGGTTGAGATATCTGATTTGGTCAGTGTTCAGGGATGGAAGAGTGAGGCAGGTGCAGAATACCCAGAGGGAAGGAGCCATAGCCTTTGTAATTGTCCTGTAGGTTGGAGAGACTTTCAGTTTGTCTGGATGAGAGTGAAGGCAGCAGTGTGAATGATCTAGATCTCCATGGCACCGGAAGTATTTCTAAGAGATTGGAGCATAACAGCATGTTGTGGTAGTTGGAGAAAGTATAGTACAGTGGTGGGGTGGATGATTTGTTGCCTGCCTGATGCCAGAGTTTGGGAAAATTGTCCAAGGCTGGAGAGGAAGCTGCAGTGGGAGGAAAAGGAGGAGCCAGTCATCATGGCCCATAATGGTACCAACAATGCAGCACAAAGATAGAGGTTCTATAGTATGAGAATACAGATTTGATTTATTATTGCCACATACCAAGATACAGTGAAAAGTATAGTTTTGTGTGTTATTCAGGCAAATCATACCTTGTACATAAATACATCAGGGTAATAGAACAGAATGCAAAATATAATGTTACAGGTGCAGAGAAAGATCAACTCTAATATCTGAGAGGTCCCTTCATAGGTCTGATAGCAGTGGGGAAGAAGCAATTCTTAAATCTGTTATGTATTCTCAAATGTTTGTAACTTCTGCCAGATGGAAGAGGTGGGGGTGGGGGTTGGGGGGTGGTCTTTGATTATGTTGGCTGCTTTCCAAGGGCAACAGAAGTATAGACCGAGTCAGTGGATTGCAGACTGGTTTTCGTGATGGACTGGACTGTGTTCACAACTCTCTATAATTCTTTGTAGTCAAGATAGAGGTTCTGCAGTGTGAGAATATAGGTGCTAAATTAGGAGCAAAACCTTAAAGGATTTGATCTTTGTAATATTATCTGAACCAAGGCATAGAGCAGTTCAGATTAGAGAGATAACGGCTCAAAGACTTCCGGTTTGTGGGCATTGACACCATTATTGGAGATAGTGAGGACGCTGATCGTGAGGAGACAGTATCATTGGGATGGTCTCCACCTGAACCACGCTGAAGCCAGTGTTCCTGGTGTAGCTAGGGAAGTTGAGGATTTTAAACTAAATAGTGGGAATAAAGGATTACATTTGGGAAGATGTGGCAAATCAAAGTTTAGAGTCAAGGCCAAAGAGCAAGGTATTAATATGGGAACTGGTAAACTTACGGGAAGGGATGGAGAATATAAATCAGAGAGTCAACCGACTACAGAGGAACCTCCATTATCCGAAGGACATGGGCGGAGAATATTTCATTCGGGCTAATCGAATGCCAGGTAACTCAAGCATTGGGACCTTGCGATCTTGCCGGATAATCCGATATTCAGACAATCGAATGCCGGATAATCAATGTTTAAACTTTAATGTAGATTAAAGTGAGGTGTTGCATTTTAGTAAGGCAAATCAGGGCAGGAAGTCTATACAATGGTAGAGTTCTGGGGAGTGTTGCCGAACAAAGAGAACGTGGGGTGCAGGTTCATAATTCCTTTAAGTTGGAGTCGCAGGTAGACAGGACAGGGAAGGCAGCTTTGGTATGCTTGCATTTATTGGTCAGACCATTGAGTATATGAGTTTGGATGTCATGTTGAGGCTGTGCAGGACATTGGTTAGGCCACTTTTGAAATACTGTGTTCAGTTCTGGTCTCCCTGCTATCAGAAAGATATTGTGAAACTTGAAAGGGTTCTGAAAAGATTTACAAGGATGCTGAGGTTGGAAGGTTTAAACTATAGGGAGAGGCTGAATAGAGTGAGGCTACTTTTCCTGGAGCATTGGAGGCTGAGGGGTGATCTTATCAAGGTTTATAAAATCATGAGGGGGCATGAATAGGCTGAATAACTAAGGTCTTTTTTTCCAGGGTAGGGAACTCCAAAACTAGAGGGCAAAGGTTTAAGGTGAGAGGAGAAAGATTTGAAAGGGACCTGAGGGACAACTTTTTCATGCAGAGGGTGGTGTATGTATAGAATAAACTGCCAGAGGAAATGGTGAAGGCGGGTATAATTACAACATTTAAAAGGCATCTGGACGTGTGCATGAATAGGAAGGGTTTAGAGGGATATGGGCCAAGTGCTGGCAAATGGGACTAGATTAATTTAGGATAGCTGATTGGTACAGAAAAATTGGAACTGAAGGCTTTGATTCTGTGCTGTACCAACTCAATGACTCTATAAAACAAACAAACACTAAGAGAGTGAAAAGAAATAAACATGATCTGGCAACCATCACAAAGATATAGCTGTAGGATGACATGGATTGGGATCTGAATCTTGCCGGGTACAGGAAGCTTAGGATAGACCAGAAAAGGTGGCAGTGTGGCCCTGTAGTTGTTGATGGTATTATCACAACAGAGACAGATGAGCAAGTTCATTTGGGTAGAAATGACCATAAGATGTAGGAGCAGAATTAGGGCATTTTGCACATTGAGTCTGCTCCACCATTCAATCATATGTTTCTCACCCCATTTTCCTGCCTTCTCCCCATAACCCTTGATTCCCTTGCTAATCAATAACCTATCTATCTCTGTCTTAAATACACTCAATGACTTGACCTTCACAATCCTCTGCAGCAATAGGTTCCACAGATTCACCACCCTCCAGTTGGAGAAATTCCTCCTCATCTGAAATCTAAAGGTTTATCCCTTCACTCCAAGGCTGTGCTCCTGGTCCTAGTCTCTCCTACTAATGGAAAATCTTCTCCAGGCCCACTCTATCCAGGCCTGTAAGTATCCTGTAAGTTTCATCCTTCTAAACTCCACTGAATATAGACCTAGAGTCCTCAACAGCTCCTCATATGACAAAACCCTTCATCCCAGGATCGTTCCTGTGAATCTCCTCTGGACGCCCTTCAATGTTAACATATCCTTCCTTAGGTACGGGGCGCAGAGCTGCTCACAATATTCCAAATGCAGTCTGCCCAGACACCTATACAGCCTGAGCAGTACATCTCTGCTTCTGTATTCTAGCCCTCGTGAAATGAATGCTACCATTGCATTAGCCTTCCCAACTGCCAACTGAAACCTTTCCCCATTTAGAAAATAGTCTACGCCTCTATTCTTCCGACCAAATGAGAAATGATAAAGACAAGAAATCAGTTCCAGTATACAGGCTTTTTAACAGTAACCACATAGTAGGGTGGAGCAGGAGAGAACAAATAATGAGTTTGTCAGAAATTTAACTAGAGTCTGGAAAAGTCAGATGGGCAAAAATACCCTGAATGATGAGTTCATAGAACGTTTTCAGGATAATTTCTTAGAACATTATGCTCTGGAGCCAACCAGTCAGCAGACTTTAAAAGATCTGATTTATGTAAAGAGATACGGCATCTTTGCTGTGTGATAATTAATTAACCCTAAGTACCAGCAACCATAATGTGATTGAATTTTGCTTTCTGCTTGAGAGAGAGAGGAGTGAGTCCAACACTTTTTTTGAAAAAAGAAAGAATTGAATGAAGGGATTAGGAAAGGGGTGAAACTAGAGCTGGTTAAAGTGATTTGGCAAATTAGATTGAAAGGATAGGCCAATAGAGCTGAGTGGCAGACATGTAAGGGACGTTGCAGAGTTCACCGAATAGATACATTTCAACGCATAAGAAAAATTGCAGGGGACGACTCATGATCTGTGGTTAACAAGAAATGTTGAAGATTGAATAAAAATTTTATAAAAAAAGTAGCATAAAGTTATGTAAAAGGATCTTGTTGCCAATGGTTCTGAACTAGAAGGTTTGGAGTTCTGTCATAAAATGTCCAGACAGGTTGCTGAAAATAATTGTAACAAAATGCAAAGACAGGTGGTAGGTCAGAAGATTAGATAGAATATTTTTAAAAATTCAAGCGATGACCAAAGTATTAATAAGAGAAAAAGTAAAGTGCGAGAGAAAACTAACCAGAAATATAAAAAAAGGTAAGAACTCCCATAAATATTTAAAGATAAGTGTTACCATTGTCTTTTTCTTTCCAAATGCTGCCAGATCTCTTTAATTTTTCCTGTACTCGCTGTTTTCATCATATTTCAAAAGCATTTCTTGCATGTACACTGCTCCAGGATTTCTGAGGCTGTGCAAGCTGTTAAATAATTACACGTTTATCCCTTCATCTCTGTTGTTGAGTTTTTTAAATAAACTTTGGTGTTTCCTCAAATGTTGCAATAGGATAAATCCAGTAAAGTCTATCATAAATTCCCACCAAGAAAGTTGTCCTCACTTTGAGAAGTATCTGACCACAAAATAAACCTTTATACAAGACGACACCTGGTTATGTTCCAGCAAGTTTCTTTGCAGAGTGCCAAGAATTGTTAATAGTTCTATTTTGAAGGTTTGCTTAATTTTGAGAACAAATGTTTCTTTTGACTAGAAATTTCCTCCAAATTCTCTAGTCAGAAGCTAGAATTCTCATCTTAAATCTTCTATCATTGGTAATGTGCAGCCAATGATGCGATTAAAATAATGTTAGTTTTCTGTTAGTCCTTCCATCCAACTCATCTCATTGTTCTCGGCAAAAAGGATAACAGCTGAACAAAATAGCTTGTCATTGTTTGATAGTACAGGACTTGTGTTGTGGAAAACAACACATTTTGTTGTAGCTTTTTATATTGCACTCACCAGGACAAACTGCAAGAATACCAAATCAAGTTTAATTGAGTTCCTGAGTTGGGTGAAACGTGTTAGGAAAGCCAGACATTTGTCTCATTATTGCCTGCACATTAACCAATGACATGGTACTTATGAAGAGCTTTTGAATTTTCCCTTTTGAATTTTCCCTTTTGAATTTTCCCTTTTGAATTCTTGTGAATTGTGCTGGTGATTGTGAGATGAAAATATGTGACAAAATGTCTTTTTTTTTTAAAAAACACTCATGAATGCTGATTTTGTTTTTCCCTACCGAACAGCAAAATCTGACCTAATTTGAAAAGATGTTGGCCATTTTTGTGATATGTACTGCAAGTGACCATTGTTTGTGATAGCTTATACCAAAAGCTATTGGAGTAGATTGGGTGGGGAGCAGATGATGGGGCAGGGTGTGGAGCCAGAGTGGTCAGATCCTTTCTTTTCCCCACACTTTTCAGCAAAGGCTTACTGGGAAAGTTGAAACGAAGGAGCCCGCCAGCTTCTTTAAATACTCCTTTACATAGCAGCCACAAGTGATACATTGACCTGCCTTAGACTATGTAAGTTGGACGAATGAAGGTTTAAAACTGAGACCAGATCAGTTCTACATCTGATGGTGTTTGTATGATTGCACAAATGGAGCCCAAAACGTGCAGGTGAGGTGGATTGGCTGCGCTAAATTGCCTGAGGTGTCCAGGGATGTGTAGGCTAGCTGGATTAGCCACGGGAAATGCAGGGTTACGGGGATAGGGCGGTTTTGGGATACTCTTCGGAGGGTCAGTGTGGACTCGATCAGCCGAATGGCCTACTTCCACACTTAGGGATTCAGTGAGGAGGAGAGTTTATAAACACTGATCTGGATTATTTTGCCGACAGAGTGGATTTCTCTCTCTCTCTCTCTCTCTCTCTCTCTCTCTCTCTCTGGCATATTAAGTTTCCGTATAGATTGCTGTGTCCCCACGATGACCCAAATAATTGTTTGCTGAACAATATGCTCATTCGAGTAGAATGATGTGTGTTGGAGGATATTGAGCTGATGAACCAAAATCTTTCACTCCCTCTGGATGGGGATTGGCTTTAATTTCCCAGTGACCAGCATATTAAAGAGTTGTACACTGCTTGTGCAATACTAAGCTAAGCTATGGCTAGAGGTTTCTGCAGCTGACACCCCTATACCCCCTTCAAGGGCAGCATGTTATTTGATTGACTAATAATTCTAATTGAGGCAGAAGCTGATTGACCTTTGATCCTGTGGGTGTCAGCTGGTGTAAAATGCTCTCTCTCTGTTTGCGAAAATGGCACAGTTTGTTTGTTAGCAAAATTAAAACTTCATTGACAACCACCTCCATCACGATACTGGCAACACAGAGAAACACTCTGGGACGTTCAGGGAGGTCATTCAACCCACAGAGTTCATCAGAAAGCCTGACTTCATCAAACTTTGTCTGGTTGTTGGAAAGAGTGAGCAAAATGTCACCTGACCCTTTTCACAATTGTAATTCATTCAACGATTAAAGCTGTTTTAACAACCCAAGGCTAATTAAGCCTTTAAACATCTTGCAGCCAAATTGTTTTTTAAAATAATTAAAAGGCTTTTAAGAACCTTGTATTGTAACAAAGAGGCTCCCTTCTATTTTGCTTCTCCCTCCTCCTGAAGGTGCTAACTCACACCTCAGGCCTTAAGAGCAGGCTACATAAGGACTGAAGCTTACTTCAGTAGTTCCTCCAACAGCCTTTCACTTTCAAAGAGCTGTTTAGCTGCTGGGCCTTCACATTCCCCAAACAGGTGTCTCAATTTCCACCGGGGTCCCTGCCTGTTCTAAACTCTGTGTGAACAGAATGTGTCCAATAGATAGTAAGATCACAGGATGAAGCTATGGTCTGCATCCACCAACCTGCACCCCCCCCCCCCCCCCGCAAAAATTACTGGTTGAATTTTCTCAAGTTGAACTCACGTTTACAGAGTGTTATAAAGGGCAAGCTGAAGAGCAGCTGGAGATTCTGGTTAAATTTCAGATTTTATTCTGAGTGTGTTTCGTGTTCCGAGTCAACTGCCCCTGCTTGTAAGGCATAACAAGCAGGGGCATCCAGTCTTTGTGGTGGCACTATAGCACCTCCAACAATGTTGCACGCCCTTATTATTACACTGAATACAGCTGAAAGTTTGTGCTCAAGTCTGATGGGATTTGAACCCATCATTTATTTTAGCGATAAGAATGCAATGTGTAGGAAGGTGAAGCAGGGCTTCTGCACCCAGTAGGTATTGTCCACTGTTTCAATGGGACCTCCCTTCAGCAGAGCACAGTTTCGGCATTGGGGACAACAGATATTTCTTGCCTGTTCAGAACAGAATTAAGCAGCTCTCGGTCATCATGGAATTTGTGATTGGATCAGTTGTGATGCTATTCTTTATTTTCTCTGTTTTAGGAGGATGAGAAGTTCACGATTAGGAATTTGCAGATCTTTATGATGAGATGCCAAATTTCTGATGCCAATCTGCTTTAATTTTGACTCTTCTGTCACATCCTCCAAAACAGCTGGGCAAACAAAATGTCTCAAAGGTATTCAGACAGTAACCTGGAAGAAAAATCACAGGTCTTGGTGTTGGAGCAGCCATTTAGGTCTGACTTCCAGATCAACTCTGACTCGGACAGGTTGGTGACTGAGGGTGGTAAGCCTTCAATGCTGGGAGTAGACAACTTGGCACTGGGCAGTGCCAATTGCATGCCATCGCTCTCAGACATACCAAAGGTGGTTCTGAGCACAGACAGTCCAGCTGCACTGAAGAAGGGGCACCAGCAGATTATCCCCAGCAAACTGGCCGTGACGACCAAGACTAAAATGCGGCCTCAGAGCAGTGGGCCGTCCGGCAGGCGGGATAGCGGCAGGAGGGAAGTGCGGAGTATGCCGCCGACTGACTTGTGGTATGAGGACGGGAGTAATACAGGGAGCTCGAGCGGGACTCTGCAACGTAATCGCCGCAACATGTCATACAAGGTGGCAACAGACAGCTTGTCCGATTACTCTGAGGGGCAGAAGCTGTTATCTCCTCCCACGCTGTCACCTGTAGTGGAGACGGCGACGGTGCAACCAGCTCGAAGTCCAGGCAGGACCAAGGTAGGCCAATTCTGATTGTAGCTATGGTATATAAAAGTGACATTGAATTGATTGTCACGTGTACCGAGGCACAGTGAAAAGCTTTGTCTTGTGAGCAATACAGGCAGATCACAGTGTTAAGCAGCATAGTTAGTGAATAATAGTCAAACAGCGGCAAAAACAAAAACACCAGTAGAGGCGAATGTTAAGAGTTTGAGAGTCCATTTGGTATTCTAACAACAGTAGGGTAGAAACTGTTTTGAAACCGGCTGGTGCACGTGTTCAGGCTCCTGTACCTTCTTTCCTATGGGAGAGTTTGTAGAAAAACATTGCCAGGGTGGGATGGATCTTTGAGAATGCTGACGGCCTTTCCTTGACAGCGGGCCTTGTAGATGGATTCTATGGATGGAAGTTGGCCTTTGTGATTGTCGGGGCTGAGTTCACCACTCTCTGTAACCGTCTCCGATCTTGAATGGTACATCATCTTCAACCTAATATATAACACTGGTGATGTACGCCATCCCCAGTGATGCCCTCAGTGCCCAAAGGCCCTAGTGTATGTCATCATGAAACAGAGCGGCATGGTGGCCCAGTGGTTAGCACTGCTGCCTCACAGTGCCAAAGACCCGGGTTCGATTCCACCCTTGGGTGGCCGTCTATGTGGAGTTTGCACATTCTCCTTGTGTCTCTGTGGGTTTCCTCCCACTGTCCAAAGATGTACAGGTTAGGTGGATTGGCCATGCTATATTGCCCGTTGTGTCCTGGGTGAGTTAAATACAGGGTTACAGGAGTGGGGTAGGCAAGGTGGATCTCTTCAGAGGGTCGATGTGGACTCAATGGGCCGAACGACCTGCATCCATACTGTAGGGATTCTATGATTCTCTCTTCTGTGGGTCCTGATTGGACTTTTACAACAGTGACCAATTGCGCAGAAAATGCAAAAGAGCTGAAACTGAGGAACTGACGTCCATGGGCCCCAGCCCAGGAAGAGTTGGCACTTGTCAACCACCTCACCCCTCCCTCCCTGAAGGGGAGAGTCAGTGCCTTCGGGACTGCTCCTCCTCCCTTAGGAGGATGCAGAGATTTAGTTCTAGGCTGTGGGCATGGGTGAGTAAATTTTAACAGCTACTTAACATTGAATCAATCAATTATTGGCATCATTAAAGATAAACATAGAAGCATAGCATCTTGGGTGCAGTGGTCATGCCCTTAGCTCTGGACCAGAAGGTCTGGATTCAACTGCCACTTCAGGATGTGATGGTGACAGACATGGGTCAGATCACATCCATACAGGTTGCTCATAATTGTAATATAATGGCAGCGAAGGAGACATTTATCTCACTGAATGACCTTTCACCCTGGAGGATTAGGGACACTTGTGGTTGCCTTTTCTTCTTTGTTTGACTTTATAAATTTAATATTTGATCTCCTTCCTCTAGCGGACATTAGGAAGAAAGAAAGGACCCAGAAATCGAAGTTCCTTTAAGGATGGTAAGAGCAAGGCACGGGTGAGGATGGAATGTGGGCGGATGTGATCGAAGCAGTTTGGAAGTCCGTTTGACTGGGGAAGGGAAGGGAAGGGGAGGAGTATGATTTTGGGAAGCTTATGGATGTTGGGGACTTGGTAAATGATTAAAGCTTTGGGCTCGCCTGTCGTCTATTCTTCCTCCTGAAGAGTTCAGCAATGAGAGGAGCAGTCAGTCGGCCTGGTTTTGAGCAAGAAACGTTGGCCGGGGGAGAACTCCGTGCTGAGCTTCCTCGTGGTCAAGCAGGGAGTTTGAACCTTGTTTTCATGCCTGGATTGTTGCACGTGGGGGCGGGTTTGCAAAGAACATCCTTCTCTTTCACCCACACCCAACCCCTGGCAGCTCGCCACCACCTTTTCAAGGGCAATTAGGGGTGGGCAATGCATGATGGCCCAGCCAGTGGTGTCCCCACTCCATGATGACTGGATAGAAAAGAAAGGAGTAACTTCAAGTGAATGGATATTCCATATGATGTGGCATGGGCATCCTCTAAGTTTGGTATTTGGAATGTTAATTGATGGAAATGGTACACACATGAGGAATGTGTTTGAATTCAGTGATGGGTGAAATTCCAGTCTACCCTGCAGGCAAGTTAGCTTACATCTCTCTGACTGGCTCCTGAGGTTTGTGAGGCTGACCTTAATTTGGCTTTCATTGGTTAATGTGTTGCCGAGTGTGGGAACTAGAAAATGGTAAACCGCAAAAGGAGCAGGGACGACGAGTGAGAAGCAGGCAATGTGGAGTTAGGAATGGGGCGGCTAAGAGTCAAGAGTGGGGCAGCAAGAAAGTCACAGGATTTGAATTGAATTGATGGGAATTGCTTTCAAACATGCATCTTATGGGGGCTGCGCATGTTAAATGATCTTTGCATTGTTTATGGATGGCCTGATCCTTTGTTGCCGTCTTCTGTTGATGGGGTCTTGAGCAGTGATATGACAGGTACCGTGACTGGATGGTAAGTGTGCAGTTACAATAGCAACATCACCAGCCCTGTAATCATGTTATTGTTCAGCAAAACAAACCCCAGTATTAGCGTCCTTACCATTGATGGGTCCAAAGTGATGACTGGAGAGAAAGTCAGTCAGGAACCTGTGGAGGGAGTGGTTTGTCATTAGTGCTGCCGTTCTGGTAGTCCAGCTGGTTTAGGCTGTGCCCCTGCTGACCCTGGGATCTGCTGCTCAATGCCTCGGCTCTCGGCACCTGGCCATATAAGTAACAGATCTCCAGGAGGAAACTGTGGACAGCAAGTCCTGAAAAGATGAACACTACCTGTGTGACTCGCTCTGTAATAGGTAGGTTTTGAATATAACAGTGGACTTTACATGTATTTCAAATATCAGGTTTGACCAAGAAACCAAAATGAGCATTTGGTGGTCGAGGTGGATGTGGGAGAGACTGCTATGTCCAGTAAGGGAGGGAGCAACTTCAGGAGAAGAGGGGTACCCTGTTCCCCAGGGAGAGTCGGCACCTTCAGGAGAGGAGGGTGACCCTGTATTCCAGGAAAAGTTGGGCATCTTTGGGAGACAGGGGCTTTAGTTTACAGTATCGAATGTGGAGATGTTAAACTGGATTGTTTCTGGGACAAATGACAGGAGTGATGAGCTCACCGGAGGCTCTGCGATTTGTTTACGGACAGTCTCTTCTCCAATGCAGTGAGAGGCTTTTAATGGGCTGATTTGTAATTCGGAATACTTCAGGTCCCTCGAGCAAACCTGTCACATTCCCCACTCGCACGTCACCTCCTGACAGAGCCCCAAGGTGCAGGTCCGAACTAGAGTGAGGAACCGAGACCAGCAGTGCAGGGTTAAAGTGAGAGACTTTATTTGAAGCAGTTAATCAGATACCTGTGGAGAAGAGATGGATCCTGGTCAGCCGGCAGAGGGTCCTATCTTGGGAGTGTTCCGACGTTTCTCCCTCTGGCAGAGGGAGGGGTTAGAGAGGTCGAGTGATAGCCAGACTGCTGGGGGAGGAATGAGTAACCTGTGTGAGACGGTCAGTTCATTCCTGAGTAAGCTCCTGTCTTCAGATCCCAGGCTATACCAGGAGGTACGGGAGAGGGGCCTGGACAGTGTTCCAGAGTCAGACGATGATTTACTGGATGACACCAGGCACTTGGAATCTACAGAACCGGACGACAAGATTGTGGTTCAGAATTACCGACCGGCACAGATGACATGGAGCCAGTTACCACAGGTGAGCTCGTGTGAGGGATTTTTGTGCATGGTTGCTGCAATTTGTATTGTTAGTTCAACTTACAATCTCTGCAAGTAGTTAGACATGTCCAAGAGGAACTGGAATCAAGCACACTATCAATGCGTTCACTCTGACTAAGTGGGATGTTGCTTCAAGTTCCATTTTCCTGCTCAGATCTTAAAATTAGTAGATTGGCCTTGGGTTTAAATATCTTGAAAAGTAATTAATTGGATGTAAGACACTTTGACAGGTCCTGATGTTATTAGGGACAGAATATAATTACAGATTTCTTCTTTGGGTCTCTAATCCTTTGGGCACAAGTAATATTCCTGACGCCCGTTCCATCTTCTTATTTCAGGTTCTAGAGCAAGGGATTCTGGAGACACTGTCGGCTGAGGAACGCAAGAGGCAAGAGGTACAGACCTAGTCCTCACTGGGGTGTGTCCAAGGAATGCTGCAAATCCAGGATGAGATTGCAGAAAATTGACTGGAGCATGAACGAAGCCAAATGTCAGAACCTTATGTCATGTTTTGTTGCTGAAAACGTAGACTAAAGGGTCAGACCCCCCCCCCCCCCCCCCCCCCAGTGCAGGTGGTGTCCAGGGTGAAGGGTCAGACCCCCTCAGTGCAGGAGGTGTCCAGGGTGAAGGGTCAGACCCCCCCAGTGCAGGAGGTGTCCAGGGTGAAGGGTCAGCCCCCCCAAGTGCAGGTGGTGTCCAGGGTGAAGGGTCAGACCCCCCGGTGCAGGAGGTGTCCAGGGTGAAGGGTCAGACCCCCCCGGTGCAGGAGGTGTCCAGGGTGAAGGGTCAGACCCCCCCGGTGCAGGAGGTGTCCAGGGTGAAGGGTCAGACCCCCCCGGTGCAGGAGGTGTCCAGGGTGAAGGGTCAGACCCCCCCGGTGCAGGAGGTGTCCAGGGTGAAGGGTCAGACCCGCCGGTGCAGGTGGTGTCCAGGGTGAAGGGTCAGAACCCCCTGGTGCAGGTGGTGTCCAGGGTGAAGGGTCAGACCCCCCCGGTGCAGGTGGTGTCCAGGGTGAAGGGTCAGACCCCCCCGGTGCAGGTGGTGTCCAGGGTGAAGGGTCAGACCCCCCCGGTGCAGGTGGTGTCCAGGGTGAAGGGTCAGACCCCCCCGGTGCAGGTGGTGTCCAGGGTGAAGGGTCAGACCCCCCCGATGCAGGAGGTGTCCAGGGTGAAGGGTCAGCCCCCCCACCCCCCGGTGTGGGTGGTGTTCTGGATAAAGTACCGAGTGCAGGATGCTGCTAAGTCTGGGGAATAGTGGAGCTGGTCGTGACCATTTACACGGTAGTTTGCTGTTGCCATGATTTGATTTGAAAGGCCTGTTGTTTGCAGATGGTTGGGACAGCTTCGCTGTCTGGGTTTGGGAGCTGGAATGTGCTAGTTTGGTCTGTCAGTGATGAGCTGTGCGAAGGACCTTGAGCCGCAGTGTCAGAATTCAGCTGTTGGCTCCAGTTACATGTTCCACGTTCAAATTATTTTCAGGGGAAGGAAGATTTCTCTGAATTCCCAGTTGGAAATTTTAAATGTCTCACTCTGGTTTTGAATTTCACACAACTGGAAAGGTGTTATCTACACCTTTACTTCAGAGACCTGGCCATCCCTCAGGCTTCTCTCTCTCTCAAGACAAGAATGTCACTTAGAACATAGAACAATACAGCACAGGAACAGGCCCTTCAGCCCACGATGTTGTCCTGAACATGACACCAAATGACACCAATCCCTTCTGCCTACCCTTGGTCTGTATCCCTCCATTCCTTGCATATTCACATGCTTATCTAAAGGTCTCTTAAATCCCCCGATTGTATCTGCCTCCACCACCACCACCCCTGGCAGTGTGTTCTAGACTCCAACCACACTCTGTGTTTAAAAAAAAACAGAACTTGCCACTCACATCTCCTTTCAACTTTCTCCCTCTCACCTTAAATGCATGCCATTAATGCACTTAGTTCAGAAATTCTGATCGATGTAGCATTTCAGTTTTAACCCTCTCAGGATACATAGTTGAAATTGAGGGAGTGAAACTCTGCACTTTTGAGCATTTGATGCTGTCACCGAGTGCCTGAAATAGAGATTGACAGAGATTGAGATACAGACATGCTTCCCACTATTGACCATTGTCCTGTAACCAGGGAGGTGGTGGTGCTTGGTAATATCACAGACTGTTAATCCAGATACTCAAGATAGTGGGTTCAAATCCCACCATGACCAGTGAGTAAACCTAGAATTGAAAGTAGTCTCAGCAATTGTTTTCAAAACACATCTGCTTAACTAGTGTCCTTTAGGGAGGAAAATCTGCCACCTTTATTCAAACTGGCCTCAATATAACTGCAGATTCACAGCAAAGTGGTTGACTCTTCACTGTTCTCTGAAATGGCCCTAGCAAAGCCCTCAGTTCAAGGGCAACAAATGATGAAAATGGAAGAAAACCAGAATAAAGTAAAACCCTATATATGAATGAGCTGTGGTCAGGAGTTCAGTATCTGCTGGGCACTCTCCTTCCAGGCTCATACAGGTACTTTGGAAGGTCCATGTCCTTTGATACTTGGCAAATTACTGAATGGAAAATGAAATGTCCTGTTTATTATTATTCTTGTGAAAGGCCATCTTTGAGATCATTGTGTCCGAGCACTCCTACCAGCACAGTCTGACAGTCCTAATAGACATGTTCAAGAACTCCAAGGAACTACAGATGACCATGACCAGCACTGAGCACCATCATCTCTTCTCCAACATTTGTGACGTTCAAGAGGCCAGTAAGAGGTAGGTTTGTGCGTGTGTGTGATGAGGTAGAGGGGAAGCTGCTAGAGGAGAGAATCCGTAAGGAGCATGGTCAGTTGAGTAACACAAAGGTCAGGTGTGTGTCTTGAGAGTTTCGTTCATAGTTGGAATTTGAGTGGTACTTCTTTTCCTGACTGACTGTGTGCCTTCAACTCTGGAGTTCCTTCTTTTAAACCTTTCTGCCTCACTCACCTCTTTTTAAGACATACTTTAGAAGTCTTTTTACCACGTTTTTGGCCTCTGACATCTTGTGTGGCTAAGTGTCATATTTTGGTCTGTCACAGCCCCATGAGATAGCTTGGAACGTTTCACTGTATGAAAGATGCTATACAAATGCAGGTTGTAATTGTTAGTCCAGGGCTGCGTAACAGCGTGTCAGGATGTTGGTGAAAGATTAATTGTATTTGCCCGGAGCAGAAGCAGACAAGTTGGAACAGCTGTACCACCCAAACTGCTTTTCATGCGGCTGACTCCAGTGATACAAAGACAGGCTGAGACTTGAATGTTCTCAGGTTACTTTCTGTGCAAGAAGGTGTTCTTATCCTCCACGCTTCCAATAGACTGACCAGGCCTTTCACTGTAACATTGAGCAAAGGAGTCGACTGTGGGGTTGGGGTGAGATTTAAGTTTGCCAACTCGTCCATGCAACCAGTTATATGCGTTCATGGCCATTGCCACTCTCGCCTGCAGACAAGTAATGCAGCTGGATTCTGCAGGAAACTTCCCAGGATCCCATCATGTGGATGGCCTGGAGCAGGAACTGAGTTCTGGAAAGCTGACAAGCCCGGTTTCAGTAAAGTGGTTTCGCTTGGCATTGGTGTTGCCTGTGCATGTGCTGAGGCGTCTGTTCTCATTCCCTGAGCCCACTGACTCTTCGAAAATAGGAGCAGGAATAGGCCATTCAGCCCTCCAAGCCTGCTCCACCACTCAGTGTGATCATGGCTGATTATCCAAGTCTAGTCCCTGTTCCCACTTCCTTCCCATATCTTTTCATTTCTTTCGCCTTCAACTCTCTCTCTTTTTTCCTTTTTGAAAACATTTAATATTTTGTCCTCAGCCACTTTCTATGGCAGAGAATTCAGGCTCACCACTCCCTGGATGATGAAGCCTCCTCATCTCGGTCCTAAATGGCTGTATCCTTAGACTGTGACCCCTGGTTCTGAACTCTCTGGTCTTTGGGAACATCATTTATCTTGTATAGGCTTGTTAGGATTTTATAGATCTCTATGAGGGCCCCATCATTCTTTTAAACTCATTGAATATATTCCAAACTGTTCCAATCCCTCTTCATACTTCAGTCCCTCCATCCCAGGAATCAGCCTGGTACATCTTTGGTTACACTCCCTTCATGGCCAGAACATGCTTATTCAAGTACTGTCCTCACTACTTCAGGTGAGGTCTCTCCAAGCCCTGTACAACTGCAGCAAGACATCTCTGCTCCTGTCCTCTCATACTCTCATTATGAAGGCTTAATACCATTTGCCGCCTTCACTGCCTGCTATACCTACATACTTACTTTCAGCGACTGGTATAGAAGGGGTACTTGGGTCTTGTTACATCACCACTTTCCCAACCTACTGCCAGTCAGGTGATAAACTGCCTTCTTGTTTTGTCACCAAACTGGGTAACCTCTCATTTATCCACATTGTACTGCATTTGCCCACTCACTCAACTTGTCAAAATCTGAAGCATATCTGCATCCTGCTCACAGCTCACCCTCCCATCCAGCTTTGTGTCGATCGCAATATTACATTTAGTTCCCACATTTGAATCATTAACAGATGCTGTGAATAGCTGGCATCCAGCAGCGATCACTGTGGTACCTACTAATCACTGCCTTCCACTTGGTAAAAGACCTGTTTATTCCTACTCTTTGCTTCTTCTCTGCCATCAGTTCTCTGTCCATGTCAGTCTGTTAGCCTCCGTGCCATGTGTTTTAATTATACATGCTAATCTCTTATGTAGGAACTTATCGAAAGCCTTCTGAAAGTCCAAGTAAACCACATCTATTATCTGATCTTAGTTACATCCTTAAAAAGTTCCATGAGATTTGTCAAGCATAATTCCCCTTTTATACATCCTCCTGTCCTTCTCAAATCTTTCTCCTCTCACCTTAAAAATATGCCCCTAGTTTTGAACTCCCCACCCTGGGGAAAAATGCTTGTCATTCACCTTATCTGCAGCCCTCATGATTTTATTAACCTCATTTAAGGTCACCCCTCAATTGTCTATGCTCCAGTGGAATGTCCCAGCTTACTTTTAATATCTCAAGCCTTCCATTGTTGCCAACAGGCTGGTAAATCTTTTCTGAACCTTCTCCAGTTGAATAATATCCTTCCTATAACAGGGTGACAAGAACTGCACACAGCACTGCAGAAGAGGCCTCATCAACGTCCTGTACAAACTCAACGTGACGCCCCAACTCCTGTACTCAAGGGTCCAAGTAATGAAGGCAAGCGTGCTCAATGCCTGCCTAACCATCCTATCGAAATGTGATGCAAATTTCAAAGAACTACACACCTGAACCCGTGGGTCTCTCTGTCTACAGCACTACCCAGAGCCCTACCATTAATTAGATTAGATTAGATTAGATTACATTACAGCGTGGAAACAGGCCCTTCGGCCCAACAAGTCCACACCGCCCCGCCGAAGCGAAACCCACCCATACCTCGACATTTACCCCTTTACCTAACACTACGGGCAATTTAGCATGGCCAATTCACCTGACCTGCACATCTTTGTGACTGTGGGCGGAAACCGGAGCACCCGGAAGAAACCCACGCAGACACGGGGAGAACGTGCAAACTCCACACAGTCAGTCGCCTGAGGCGGGAATTGAACCCGGGTCTCAGGCGCTGTGAGGCAGCAGTGCTAACTACTGTGCCACCATGCCGCCCCATGTATGAGTCCTCCTTTGTGAGAGCAGAGCAACAATATGTATTTAACTGTTCTGCCATTCCTTTATCCCCATTAAAACTCCCACTGCTTCTGACTGTAACAGACCTGCATTTGTCTTCATTAATCTTTTTCTCTTCACATACCTATTTGGAGCTTTTACAACCAGTTTGTATGATCCCTGCAAGTTTACTCTCATGCTTCAAATTCCCTTTGTTAATCGTTCCCTTTGACCTCCTTTGCTGAATTCTAAACTGCTCCCAAAACATCAGATCTGCTGCTTTATGTTTTGGCCAATATGTACGGCTGTTTCAGAGATCTAATCCTTTCTTGTTTTATTTATGTCAGGCAGGAATGAACAATTGTTGCTTTACCTGCATGAGTTCTTTAGGTCAGTTGGCTCAACAATCTGAATGTACCAGCAACTGCTGCCCTGTCATGCATCAGCCCTCCTTTGTCTGAGACTCTGACAGTGAGAGTCACCATCCTCCTGGACTGACATCTCTGTGTCTGTGTATATGCTCCGCAAGAGCCTCTTCCAACTCGAATAACCTCTCTATATCCTTCTGCTCCTTTCTCCCTTAACTATGCATCAATACTCTTTGCTTCAACCACATCATGTTAGAGGCAAAAAAAGCCCTGCAGATGCAGGAATCCAAGGTCGACAAACAGGAGGCTGAAAGAACACAGGAGACTGGGCAGCATCAGGAGGTGACGAAGTCAACGTTATGGGTATAACAACACATCAACTGTCTTGTTTTTTTTCCAGCGCCACACTTTATTGACACTATCTGTGTGAAGAAATTGCTTCTCAAACAAACTATGGTTGATCTGTTGCTGGTTATCTTTTATTTATGTCATCTTGTTCTGGACTCACCTATAAGTGGAAACGGTTTCATTATTTCCACCCTGTGGAATATTGTCAAATGTTTATAGACCCAGAGAAGGTTCCCACTTAGTCTGTGCTTTTCTAGAGAAAGGATTCCAAGCTGATCGTCAGATCCTATTTTACTTTGGTGACAACATTTGGATAAAGGGTTAACTATACCTTTATCCTAAGAATAGATACTGATCATGTGCTGTATCTCAGTGCTTTCAATTCACGTGGACCTGGAACTTGAAGTTGTGGGTTCTAGAAGATTGTCTTGCTGATCATCCCTTTACATATACAGTAGTTATGTTTAATGACGCCTGTTCAAACTCTTCCAAAACTTGAAGCGCTGCCATGGTTGTAAAATGCTTTGAGATGTCTTGAGGTTGTGAAAGGTTTGCTCAGTACCCCACAAGTGTGGTCTAACTGCCATTTTGCATAAAAGTAAGAATGTAATGTTTTAATTTAAATTCTATTCCTCCAGGAACAAGCTCCAGTCCTTGATGGGGGAGGGGCCTCTTTGCCAGACATAGTTCTGTCCTCACCCATTGCCCAGTCTTGTGACTCCTTCTAACAACAACAATGACACATCTTTCACCAAAGTTGATCATGAAAGAGTCTCAGAAGCATTGTCACAGCTCCATATTCCCTTTGTTAATCATTCTCTTTGACCTCCTTTGCTGAATTCTAAACTTGGACAGTAAGCCACACACCGAGATTCTAGTGACCAAAATTTTGATCAAAGAGGTCGGCTTTGAATAGTATCTTAATGAAGAAGGGACCAAGCTAGAAAGTCTGAGAGGTTTAGGGAGGGGAATCCCAAAGCTTAGGGCCCTTGTAGGATGAAGGCACAGCTGTCATTGGTTGATTAGAATGAAGAAGGTGGAGGAACGTGCGCTGTTATTAGGCTAGAGAAAGTTACGGAGTTAGTTGGGAGGGATTTGAACCCCAGTTTGAGTGTTGAAAAATGTGGCATTACCAGAATGTGGGTGAAAGGTCATGGGTGTGATTGAGGATATGGGTATCGGGAAAGTGGCTGAGCGCCAGCTTTTGGAGTGTAGGAGATCACCACCTACGGAGTCTCGAGGTACCAAACGCATGGATGGGCGTTTGAGCAGCAGCCGGGATGAGACCAGGGCTGCAGTATCACAGACCAAGGTGAAAGTAAGTAGTCTTGGTCATCGAAAGCCAGCATTTCCATGGCTCAAACAGATGACACCTCAGGCAGTGCACCCCTCTCCCTCTCAGTGCACCCTTCCCTCTGTACCCCACTAAAGTGTCAGCCAGGAAGTCTTGCTCAATTCCCCGAGGTGGGGATTGTACCAAACACCATCTGATGTAGAGCCACGCCTGGTATCTGGGGCTTTATATTGAAGTTGATTGGTGTATAAAGTTGAAAATGTGTTGCTGGAAAAGTGCAGCAGGTCAGACAGCATCCAAGGAACAGGAGAATCGATGTTTCGGGCATAAGCCCGAAGAAGGGCTCATGCCCGAAACATCGATTCTCCTGTTCCTTGGATGCTGCCTGACCTGCTGCACTTTTCCAGCAACACATTTTCAGCTCTGATCTCCAGCATCTGCAGCCCTCACTTTTCTCCTGGTGTATAAAGTTGTAAGACATTACCCTGTGGTTTTTGTGACATTTACTAATTCCAAAGACCGGTTTAAATTTAGAGGTGTTGGGTGCAAGGGCAAGATTATTACATCAAATTGCTGCAAGTGGCGTAAATATTAACTATTGAGTCCACAAAGGGCAGGGAACAGAATCCAGTTTCTTTATTGGAGGGGACAAAGGTCACTTTCTGAAACTTCTGTTCAGTCGCTGAGACATATTGTAAACAGATGGAATGAAGAAGATAACAAGCAGAGACTCCGAGTGCTTCGGTTAAATGTTAATAGCTGTAGCTCCTTCATGCTTATTAGTTAAATTAGAGTCACATCACGCGCATGCCTTTAATCTGAATAGAATCATAGAATCCCTACAGTGGGGAAACAGGCCATTCAGCCCATGGAGTCCACACTGACCCACCCACTCTATCCCTGTAATCCTGCATTTCCCATGGCTAATCCACCTAACTTGCACATCCCTGAACACTGGGCAATTTAGCATGGGCAGTCCATCTAACCTGCACGTCTTTGGACTGTGGGAGGAAACCAGAATATCCATGCAGAGACGGGACAATGTGCAAACTCCACATAGACAGTTGCGCACATCTGGAATTGAACCCAGGTCCCTGGCGCCGTGAGGCAGCAGTGCTAACCACTGAGCCACCATGCTCTGGTTAAAGGGACCTGTTGGTAAATTGGCATATTTCTAATTAAAGGGGCAATGACCTGATGGTAAATGGCTCCACGAGCACACTTCTGTGTGTGTTCCCCAAGAATGCCGTTTAGACAAATGTGTGTGTTTGGCCGGGGGGGGGGGGGGAAGAGCGATGATGAGGTTGCTGTGATGATTCCTGTGTCAGTGGGTACTTGCGATGTGTCTGGAACAGATCCAGCATCAGTTGTTTTGAGTAACTGAATGAAGTGTCGAGCAGTATGAGTGATTGGGATTTAGTGTTTCTCTGGGGAAACTGTGTGTGTGTTTGTGTCTGCACTTCCTCCATTTTTGTACTTGGGTGCCTTGCTTATTCTAACTATTACTGACAGGGATCCTGAACTGGAGGCAAAAGCTGAAATCCTGTGAATTAGTTTGTATTTATCTCTTTGATTTGATCTGATTGTGTGCGAGTAGATCCTCTATGGCATTGCTCTCGACAGTTCAATGATGTGCACTAACCTAGATTGGTTCTGGTCCCAAAATCCCCTATTCATTTAATGTTCAAATTCCTCCATGACCAGACCTTTTCCCAATCTCTATAACCTCCTGCCGTCCAACAAGTACATAAATAGAAAGGGTTTAGGAGGATATGGGCCAAGTGCTGGCAAATGGGACTAAATTGGGGTGGAATATCTGGTTTGGCATGGACGAGTTGGACCGAAGAGTCTGTTTCCGTGCTGTACATCTCGGACTCTATGACTCTAATTCTCTGAGAACTCTGCATCTCCCTCTTCTTTTATATGTTCCCCAACTTCAGGGCTGTGCCTTTCACTGCCACGGTCCTGAGATCATTTCTCATAACCTCTCCACTGCTCTGTGTTCCGCATTTAATGATGCTCCGTAAAGCTTAGTTCTTTAACCAAGCTTGACTCTCTCTGCATTTTGTACAGCACCTTGGGGTGATTTCCTACACTGAAGAAGCAAGTTGTTGGTGTAGAGCTGGTTGCTGGGTGGGATTGCCCAGCTCCATTCCTCCCCTCCCCGCCAAGAGCTCAGCAATTCATTTGTTGCTGTCTGCAGGGGGGAGAGACTTGCTGATCGGGAAGCTCATCCCTATTCGAGGGTTGGAAAATCCCACAATCCGCAACATTCCCTGTTCTTTGTCAGACTGACTCTCTCTGTCTTTAGATTTTTTGAAGACCTTGACATGAGGCTCCAGCAGAACCCACTTATCCAAGATATCAGTGACATTGTGGAGCACCATGCATCAAACTGTTTTGGTGCCTACATCATCTACTGCTCAAATGAAATCTACCAGCAACGAACGCTCGAGAGGCTACTGTAAGTACAGCGATTTGGGGCGGTCTTTGTGATTCTTCAAAATTGATCAGTCGGGACGGTGTGTCAGTCAGCAGTGAGATCTGCTGTAGGCCTCACTGGTTAATGCTCTATTTTTCCCTCTTGCAGCAATTCCAACACACATTTCAAAGAAACACTGAAGCAGATTCAAACTAATTCAAGGTGTGGAGGCCTACCCATCATCTCCTTCCTGATTCTACCTATGCAGAGGGTGACTCGACTCCCACTCCTCATGGATGTAGGTTTCCCTGCTGTTTGTCTCCCAATTATCTCTTTCTAAATCTCTCGTCCTCTCCGCCTGCCTATGTCACCCTGTCTGATTTGAGTTGGAAACCAGATCAGCCACAATCCTGTTCAATGGTATAGCGGACTCGAAGGGCCAAGTGACTTGTTTCTTGCTCGTATGCTGCATCACTGACTTGTGATTGATCACATGACTGAAGGCCGACATCTCTACACATAATTTTTGATGGGAAGGGTGGGGTAGGTCTGTCTCCCGAACACCTGGCACTGTTACAAGTTCAGAAATAGAGTCATACAGTCAGAGGCTTCACAGCATGGGAAGATACTCTTTGGCTCACCATGACAATGCTGGTCATCAAGCACCCATCTATTCTAGCCCCATTTCCCAGCATTTGGCCCATAGCCTGCTATGCTATAGTGTTTCAGAAGTTCATCTCAATACTTTTTGAATGTAGTGAGGGTTTCCATCCTACTGCTCTTTTAGGCAGTGAGTTCCAGATCCTTCCCATCCTCTCCAAATCTCTGAAATAATTTTCCTCAAAGCCCTTCTAAACATCCTGCCCCTTACCTTAAATCTAAGCGGGCTATTGACCCCTCTACGAAGAGGAAATGTGTCTTCCTATCTTCGCTTTCCACGCTAGTCATATTTTTGAAGAACTCAATCTGGACTACCTCAGCCTTCTCTGCTCTCAGGAAAACAATATCAGCCGAGTGAATCTCTCTTCGTAGCTGAACTGCTCCAGCCCAGGCAACATCCTGGTGAATCTCCTCTGCACCATCTCCAGGCCATCACATCCTTGGGCTGTGGGAAGAAACCGCGCGCCCCGGTGGAAATGCACGCAGGCACTGGGAGAACGTGCAAACTCTACACAGTCACCCAAGGGTGGAATCATCCCGATACCTTGGTGCCACGAAGCAGCAGTGCTAACCACTGAGCCACCATACCATCCCATTTGGGCCACGTACCTGAATATAGTGCAGTGGATGTCAGGCATTTTGGGATATTTCTGAGCGATGCATGCAAGGTGTTGAGTCTCTCTCTCTATCTTTAATTGTTACTCCTTTTATTTCATTCTCTATCTCTTCACCAGACCTTAAGAGGACATTGCCATCAAAGGAGACCGGACCATGATTGTTCTTGGGGAGAATGAAAACAGAGTCTTGACTCTTTCAAACCTGGAGACCAATGTTTTTGCTACTTGAGCTCCCATCGTGGTTTGACGCCAGTCCTCAGCATTGACTGTGTGATGTGATTTCAATGTCTTTCTCTCACTAATCCTCTCTTCTTTGTCTTTCAGACTATTTGTCAAAAGACCAATCGTTATCAAGTGGAGTATGATGTAGCCACCAGGGCATTGAAAGCCATCAGTAAGGTACAGGCCTAATATATGCATGCAGTTCAATTACCGGTTATTCTTATGTTCCTCAGAAAGGGCAAGACAAAATGAGGAAAGGGCAACAGTTCATCGGTTCTCCAGCTTTATTGTACTCGCCACTGTTTTTCTCCTTCTGTATTCATCTGGAGGTTTGCTTTGGGTTTGAACCAGGCTGATTGTTCTGATGCCACAGTCACGTTCCTCGATCAGATACGTGTTTTAGACAAGCGACACAAGCCATGTTCTGTTTTGTGTCTCTTTGCAACTTTGTGCCTCTTCAGTGCAACACCAAAGGGGTGCTCTCCAGCAACACCTGAATTTATTTTTGTAACTATCTCTCTGTCTCAATCAGTGGGACTATAAATCATCTCTTCGCTTGCGATTCAGCTGTTGACACTTTACTCACACTGTCTGACACTCTTGATCACCTGCAGAGACCTATTATTTAGCTTGTCGACACCCCACACATCATTTGTATGGATCTTCTGATCATCTTGATTATAAATTCTGTACCTGGGTGCCTCTCCTTACTTCACCAGGACAAAGGAGCAGCGCTCCAAAAGCTTGTGGTTTCAAATAAACCTGTTGGACTGTAGCCTGGTATCATGTGACTTCTGACTTTGTTCATCCCAGTCTGACACTGGCACCTGCACATGAGGGCTACACTGTGAGATGTGCCATCTTTCCACAGAAGTGTTATGTCATTGTCTCCTCCTTCATCTCAAGTGAGAGTGAAAGATGCCACCGCACTCTTTCAAGAGCATGGAATTGTCTGAATATGTATTAGAATTAGAATCCTCACAGTGTGGAAACAGGCCCTTCGGACCAGCAAGTCCACACCGAACCTATGAAGAGTAACCCACCCAGATCAATTCCCCTACGTTTGCCCGTAGTGTTCAGGGATGTGCAGGTTAGGTGCACTAGTCAGGGGGAATTTAGCATGGTCACTCCACCTAACCTACACATCTTTGGACTGTGGGAGGAAACCGGAGCACCCAGAGGAAACCCACGCAGACATGGGGAGAATGTCCACTCAGACAGTCGCCCAAAGTGGGAATCAAACCCAGGTTCCTGATGCTGTGAGGCAGCAGTGCTAACCAGTGAGCCACCATGTTGGGTGTCAAACAATATTAGCTGACAGTTGTTCCATTGGCTTTAGGATCTTACTGTGCACAAATTGGTTGCGTTTCCGTTGTCGAAGAGTGTGGTGCTGGAACAGTACAGCCGGTCGGGCAGCATCTGAGGAGCAGGAGAATCGATGTTTCGGGCATAAGCCCTTCATCTTCATTCCTGATGGAGAGCTTGTGCTCAAAACGTAGATTTTCCTGCTTCTCGGACGCTGCATGACCGGCTGTACTTTTCCACTCTTTAACTCTGATCTCCAGCATCTGCAGTCATCACTTTCTCCTGCAATTCCATTGTGTCAAAAATGGCTGCACTTCATTGTATTCAACTAACTGTGCTTTGAAATGTCAGCTCGGTTGGTCGGACAGCTGGTTTGGTGTATGGAGTGACGCCAACAGTGTGGGTTCAATTCCTGCTGAGGTTACCATAAAGGTTCCACCTCCTCAACCTTAACTCTCACTTGAGGCAAATTGACCCTCGGGTTAAACCACTATCAGTCATCTCTCTCTAATGGGAGAGCAACCCCATGGTCCTGTGGGATTATGATGACTTTACCTTTCAGTATTCTTTGACAAGTACTGAGATTGTAGAAGGTGTTATATAAAAGTGGGTGTTCTTTGTGCTTTGTCTCCTTTGCTATCTCTCTCACTCTCTCTGTCTCTGCCTTACATTTTCCTTTGGAGGAGAAGGAGGTGAGAAAGAGGGCAGGTCCCTTGGTGAGTGGGAGTGGAGCGAAGGGAAAGAGCACTGCCTCAGTATTGGGGTGGGCCTGGGGACAGTGTCACTGTCTGTCACTGGGTATGGTCATTGGCTAAACATGGGAGGGAGCGAGAAGTCTGAAATTCCCTCGTCCCCTCTGATGCAGCGCTGGCTCAGTTTCCCTGAGTTGGAGATATTTATGTTTGCATGGATTGCCCCCGGGTGGTGATCCTGCTGCAAACCGGTCCTGTGACCGAAAGAATAATCCAGAGAACATCTCCGGGACACCCGCACCAACCAACCCCACAGCCCTGTGGCCGAACACTTCAACTCCCCCTCCCACTCTGCCAAGGACATGCAGGTCCTGGGCCTCCTCCATCACCACCCCCTAACCACCCACTGCCTGGAGGAAGAACGCCTCATCTTTCACCTCCGGACACTCCAACCCCATGGCATCGATGTAGATGTCACCAGTTTCCTCATTTCCCCTCCCACCACCTTATCCCAGTTCCAACCTCTCTACTCGGCACCACCCTCATGACCTGTCCTACCTGTCCATCTTGCTTCCCAGCTATCCACTCCACCCTCCTGTCTGACCTATCACCATTACCCACACCTTCATCTACCTATCGCACTGTCAGCTACCAGCCCCACCCCCTCCCATTTATCTCACAACCCCTCGGCGCTCAGCCTCATTCCTGATGAAGGACTTTTGCCCAAAACGTCGATTCTCCTGCTTCTCGGATGCTGCCTTACCTGCTGTGCTTTTCCAGCATCACTCGACTCTGATCTCCAGCATCTGCAGTCCTCACTTTCTCCTAGTCCAGAAAACTGTTGAGTTCAAATCCTCCAAGGGCAATTTGAGGATTTGAATTTTTTAAAAAATCTGTAAATTAAAAACTGCTTTCAGAAAGGATGGCAATGGCTATTAGGTTATGGTAAGAGCATGTCCTTTTAGGGATAGAAGCCGCACCCTCCTTAGCCAAATTTGGCCTCCACATCATTCCAGTCACCACATATGGATGTGGTTGGTCCCTCATTTAGCTGAGAGGTTTTTTTGAGGAAGGCAGCTCCTTCAGCCTTTTCCTGGATATTGGGGTTAGGCCAAAAATGTTGTCTCGGAGATGATACTCTTATCCCGAGTATCTTGATGAATCAGGAAACTGGAACGGGAGTAGGCCATTTGGTCCCTCAAGTCTGCTGCATTATTCAATAGGATCATGACTGATCCCACACTCCTCACTCCCACTTTCCCTGCAAACCCTTCGTGCCTGTGCTGTTGTCAGGATAGCAGATCCAATGAGTGTTTGAAGAGTAGGCCTCCTTCCTCACGCTTCCAGTGGTGTAGTTTCCTGGGGCTTTCTCAGAGCACAGCAGTCTAAAACAAAGACCTTTTGCTTCCTTATCAGGGAAAGTTGTAGTAAGTAAGCCAAAGAACTGAGGATTCAGACAGGGACCCTAATGGAGGGTGAAGCAAGCCCAATCTGGGGATGTGAGGTGGTTGTAGGCCTTGTCACCAAAATGGTCAGCCATAATCAAGAACCACTGTGGGTAAAACTGCAAACACACATTTTCCTCAGTGTTTTCATATAAAAATAACAATCTTGAAATGAGTTCCCTGTCATATTTACTTCCTGACATTACCAGGCCAGATCCACCAGACATAACTTCAGTCTTACCTCAGTCTCCTACCTTACAGGGCTGGAATGTTGGGGATACTTGCAACTTGGATAAAGGCAAACTATGCCGTTGCTGGAAATCAGAAACAAATGTTAAGAATGCTGGAGAAACTCAACAGCATCTGTAGAGAGAAAAACAGGGTCCATATTTCAAATCAGTTCTGACAAAAGCTCAATAAAAATCTGAAGAACTGTGGGTTCTGTTTAAACCAGAAGCAAAAACAGATGTTGCTGGAAAAGCTCAGCAGGTCTGGCAGCATTTGCGATGAGAAATCAGAGTTAACGTTTCATGTCCGGTGACCCTCCCTCAGAAACGCTAGCTTTGATTTCTCTATACTGATGCTGCCAGACCTGCTGAGTTTCTCCAGCATTCTCTGTTATTCCTGCAATGTGACTCATGCTGAACCGACCCTGACCTTTAACCCTGTTGTATTGGCCTATTTTCAGTTTGAGCTTTGCACTATTTGAGAAGTTGTGGGTCAGCTTTGGG